>NC_041381.1:280491291-280494429 GCF_002162155.2 Triticum dicoccoides
ACTTCCGTTTCTTGGTAATGATTCTAATGTTCATGAGAATATGATGCTGCCTAAATTGGATACATTTGTTTTGCTTACAAATGAAGGGCCTAGCTTGGAGAAGGATGAACATTGGAGCAAGAACAAGCATGGAGATGATGGCATGCGCAAGGGGAACAAGAACGGAGTTACAAGTGATGATTTCAGGACTTTGAAGCCACCATAATGGGTGCATGAAGCCTTGGACGAAATATACAAGATGCCACTTCATAAATTTCGTCCCGAGGCTATTTTAGGTGCTGCGTCACCTTATTATTGGGCCAGGCCCATGTAATTTCGAAATACATAAGTATAGGCTATTTTTAGAGTTCGTATGTGTGGGGAAACAAGAGATAGGGTTGATTTCGGACTCCTCCACCAAGGGCCACGAAATTCCACCCCTCTTCCTCCATATATACAGCCCTTAGGGCATCGTTTAGACTTTGGGTTTTGTTTAGATTAAAAGTTCGCCATAGCTGCAACTTCGCGTACTTCGTTTGTGTTCAACGACCAGACAAAGGCGTCACAGAACCCCACCTTGATCGATAAAGCTTTCATCTTATATTCGCAATATCCAGATTGCAATCTTAGTTTCTTGCTTGTTCTTCGTTTGCTCGCAGGAAACCGACCCTCGTGGTCAGGTTGATCGTGCTCCGGCGTGGTCAATAACCTCTCGGAGTTGGTTTAGCGGTTGCTAAGGCGCGATGTCCTCGCACGTTCGTAGTCGGATCGTCAAAGTCGACTTCCACCAAAGCGATATCCATCATCTCATCGAAAGATCGGGACCCTCGCCTCTATCAGTGACGGGCATGAACGTCTTTCCTGGAACTTGAACTTGAATCATCCAATGCTCCTCTTCGGGTAAAGTGGTGATGTAGGTCCCGGTGAAGCTTGGTACTCCGATGTTTAGGTATCTACTAACTTCCTTCAAGTGGCATCCAAAGGGTGTATCTTCATCCGATTGCGTGAACTTGTTCCTTGCATCCGCCATCCTAAAAGAGTAGAAAAGATGAGGAGTCAGAAATGAGAAGAGAGTGGTGATCTATGGCTTTAGCTTAGTGGTCGTGTCCTATAGTCAGTGTGTGCTCTGATACCATCTTGTAGCGACCAGACCTCAAGCAGTCTGATCTCTGTGCTTTACTGTCATCCTTGGATCAGTAATGCTGACACGCACAGTACTTGAAGGATTTATAACAGAGTAGCAATCACACACTTATTACATCGAATGTCTCAAAAGAGAACTTATTACAATAAATATGGTTTAAGGCCATCAAATAACGATAACAGCGGAAGGCTTGGAAGATAAGCGAGTCCATCAACTCCAACGGCATCACTGAGTATAGGATCACAACCTAAGGCGCCTTACTCGTCGTCTGAACAGTCTGCAACATGAACGTTGCAGCCCGAAAACGGGTCGGCACATGGAATATGCTGGAAATGTAACACATAGAGAGTACTAAAAGAATAATGCTATACTACATGCATATATGGCTGGTGGAAAGCTCTATGGTTACAATTTTTCATAAAGCCAATTTTTCCCTACTTCAAAGGAATAAATTTTATTTAACTGTCATGGTGGCTATTAAACATTGAGAAGGGCACTCTAACTCAATCCCAATTAAGCATCATCATTAAACCCAACAAAATTATTTAAAGTAACATGATGAGGTTCACATGATAATCCAAGTACTAGATACTCAAAACGTCCATAACTGGGGACACGGCTAACCATGATTAGTTTATACATTCTGCAGAGGTTTGCACACTTTTCCCTGCAAGACTCGATCTCCTCCGCTTGATTTCTCGCACTACATGGTGTTTGAGAAACGGATAACCGAGACACAGTCTTTCAGAAGCATTAACTCTCTACTCCGGGTAGACAGTACCAACCTACATCCCATACATCTGCTAGTCTACCTCTTCAAGAGCTCACGCAACTTAATCAACTATGCTAGAGCCCATAGTAGCTTTCGGCTGCACACGGAAGTTTCTAGCATGAATAATCTCATGATCCCTTTGAGCCTGGGTGGCGGTCCATAAAGAAAATAATAGGTAATCACTGGAATCCCAGGTGCCTCAATCCATGCAGATGTGTATTAAAGTTACCACCTTAAATAAACCCTTAAATTAACAATCTCACATCTGTCATGGAAACACTCACCCAATCCACGTCTACTAGCATAGCATAGCAATATAAGCAAACGTAGGAGTAACTCCCAAAGGTTTGAAAGTAAATAGGATATAGGTACTACCTCAACTACTTTCCAAACCCACATATTAACCAGATCCTAATCATGCAATTATTTGGAGATTGATCTAATGCAATAAAACTGGGTAGTAAAGAGGTATGATCAAAGTGTTACTTGCCTTGCTGATGATCCGTGAAACCTAGAGATTCGAAGTAGCAAGCGGCGCACTCCGGGTACTCTATCGCAAACAAATAAGCATACCATAAGCACTCATCTAATGCACACGTAAAACTCAAATAAGAGATCTAACCAGAAAGTTCAACTTAAGAACTCCGGTTTGCAAAAAGAATCAAATCAAACAAAGCAACGAAAGTCAAACGGCGAAAGAAACAAGCTTCATTTTACTAATCTGGACCTAAGTCAAATTTTACAGTAGCAAAAACTTGTTTGAGTTGGTTAAACGGAAATAGGGTTTCGAGACGAAACTCTAGGCGCTTGAATCGCCTGATTCCGATAAACGAGCGAAAAGTTAAACTAGAACGAAAATCGGATCAGAAATCGCGATCAGAAATAATCGCGGAAAATCCGAGAAAAAGAAAAAACGGACAAACAGGCTAACGAATGAACGTTCGCTGTCCGCGGCTAAACGACAAAAACCGTTTGTTAAAACGAACGTACGGACGAACGTCCGCTAAATAGACTAAACCAAAAAAATAAACCAAACCGGATCTAATAAAAAAAGAGATCTAGGGTTTCGAAAAAAAACCCGAACATTTTTATAGGAAAAACCGGAGGCTACCTCGGGATGCGGGTCGGCGGCGGCGGCGGCGGGCTACTCTGGCGAGGGGTCCGGTGGGGCGGCGGTCGGTGGCAGGGTCGCGGCGTAGGGCAGAGGCGTCAGGCGGCGGCGTCGCGGCTGCGGCGGAGCGGA
>NC_041381.1:280494482-280536914 GCF_002162155.2 Triticum dicoccoides
CGGCGACGGCAGCATCACACGACGGCGGCGGCAGCGCGGTTCGGGTTAGGGTTCGGGTGGCGGCGGGGTGGACTGGGGTGGTGGGCTGCGGGGTGGCGGCTTATAAAGGCCCGGGGCGACGGAGTCCGGGTCGCCCACGGCCCGTAGGTCGGTTAGTTTTTTTTTAAAAAAAACATTACCCGCAGAAAAACAGATAAAAGAAATACTAAAGGGACTCCAAAAATCCCGAAATATATTTTCCCCGACTTCTAAAATCAAACCGGACAATATGAACATTTATTTGGGGCCTAAATGCAATTTGTAAAAACGCGCATTTTCCTAAATTCAAATAAAATAGCAATAAACTCCAAAATAAAATCTTATTTGATTTTATTATTAAATCCTCAATATTTCTTTGTTTTGGGAAAGTCATTTTATTCCCTCTCTCATATTTCTATAATAGAAATAACTGAAGATAAAATAATTAAAATCAAATGATCCTATTTTCAAAATTTGAGAAAACTCAATTATGAAAATAAAGAAATCCCCAACTCTCTCAATGGGTCCTTGAGTTGCGTAGAATTTCTAGGATCGAGCCAAAATGCAATAAAATATGATATGCGATGATGATCTAATGTATAAGATTCCAAATTGAAAATTTGGGATGTTACAGTGCAGGTCCTGCGTGGCTGCATAGGCGCCGGATGTCCGGCCCTTGGCCCGGATGTTCGGCCGCTATAGTTTCAGCAGCATCGTCTTTTTCCGTCGTCGTTTCTAGGATTCGCTCGTGGATGGTGTAGTTGTACACTTGCATTCGCACTCCTCCTCTTCGTCCGTAGTGTTCCGACAATACCTATGCATGCACACGAGAGGGGTGTCAAGTAGCATACAATACTTGAAGGGGTCAAGTGAGCACGTGTAAAGGAGATGATTCACCTTTGTGTATGTGAAGTTGATGTCGCACGTGTCACTCGCCGAATGGACTCTTGACATGGTGATTTCCATAGTATGCTCCGCATCGTCTCCCCTCCCTTGGGGATGATCCGACCTCGGATCAAAAACCAAATCACCATGGGAAAGAGATGGCTTCGCCATGTAGAAGTGGACTTTCACCAAGTACTCGTCATCTTCAGGCTCGAAATGGGCACTCTCCAATGTTGCACCGTCTTGTGATTCCTTCAAAATAAACACAAACAACAAACACTTGGAAAAACAAATGTGGTTAGCGTTAGTGCAAAACCAAGCATTCAAGAGGTGATTCACCCAACAAGTGTTGTCATAAAGCATAGCATATGGTCTGACAAAGGATTGTGTCATGACATGTAAGCAAATGAATTGAGCAAAATCAAGGTCATCATGGAAACAAGCATGTAAATGTGAGGTAGAGATGCTAATATGTTTGACAAGAGAACAAGCATCTACCTCAAGATCATAGCAAACATGCATAAAGCGCTCGACAAATGGTCGATGGTAGGCATAGGAATCATTCACAACACCAAATAAGATGAGATGTGTAAACACATGGGTCAAGTGCAAGAAAATCCAAGCATAACGTGCATAGGGTGTAGTGAATATAGTGTGGCACTCAACACAATAGAAAGAACAATTGCTCATCACGTGTGAGGCAATCAAGTCAAGCATGTGACAAGCAATGGGACATGGCATATGTGAAGAAGTGACATTGGTGCAACCAACCATATGATAGTAGCAAGTAGTCCAAGAAATGGATTCAACACACAAGGTATATATGTCATGAAGCATGGAAATGTGGCAATCATGGGTGAAAGCAATATCTCGAACATGCGTGCAAATGGTGCAAGCAACACATGAAGTATGATCCACAATATCCAAGCTCAAGAAGGATGTCACCTTGAAAGCGTGTCCTTGTGCATTCTTCACAATACCGAGGTGGTAGGCAACATGGTGTAGAAGAGAGTCGTGGTTGAATGTATGAGGCTCGCTCTCAAGAGCTCGAATGGTCAACTCACGTGAAGTGGAAGTCGACACAAAGTCCAAGTATCCTACACATGCATAGAACAAAACAAAGAACGTATGCGCATGGTAGATAAACACATCATCCATCATGATGGTTCTCATCTTTTGCACATAACCATTAGAAGCACAAGTGCATGAATAATTTGATGCAACAATGGCTATATTGATGGCACTAGGTATATGGTGCAAAGAAGTAAGACAAGCATGCTTCACAAGAATTATGTCAAAATCTCCAAATATATGCGAGAATGCTATGGGGGCAATCTTATTATCAAGACTAGAATCATTGTAAATGCTATGGGGGCAATCTCATTAGCAAGACTAGAATCATTGTTGTACTCAGTACATGGCAAATAATCTAGCATGAGAGAGGCAACATATGGAGATATGTGACAAGAAGCAATAACAGTCATGTGCAAAGCATGTAGATGGTTGTCATCAACCGCATGAAATGAGAAAGTATGATTCATTGGTGATGCAACATAAACAAGCATAGTAATCAAGTCGTGCAAACTATTGGAGCGAAGATGCAACACACTAGAACAAATCATGGCAATCATGTCATGTGAGCAAATAATAGGCATAGACAAAGCACATGACATATCGCAAGCACGAACACAAAGCAAGATCATAGTATCATCATAGGGGTGGGTCACAAATGGAACATGGAAACAACAAGCAATATCTCCACCAAACATGCAAATACACATACAAGTATGAGAATCAATCATCATGCGTAATGCAAAGCATGAGTCACAAATGCATGGCAAAAGCATAGGAATGAGCATATCTTGCAAATTGAACATGGCAACATGTGCATATAATATGTAAAGGACAATAACCCATAGCCAAGTGAGGGCCATGTAGAATAAATGCGCGAAGGGTTTGCGCGAAGAGAGCGGTGGGTAAGACAATCCACGTGATCCCAAGTCATCATTGCTCTCTAGAGCTCGTTTTGTCAACTCATGAGATTGTGAGGTTGACAAGTATTCATGGGTACCTACAAAAAAGAGACACAAACCAAAGAAATTGTGCACGTGGTAAATGTACACATCATCCATCATGATGTGTATGTGCATGTGTGAGTTAGCACAAGATAATCATCGCTCAAACAAATTTGATGCATGTTATAAGAACATGTCATCCTTCATGAAAGAATAGTTATTATGTATGACACGATGGGGACACAAATTTATAATGCAAGTATATGGCACATCAATAGCATGTTTGTTCATGGGGAGCATATGGTGCACACCAGTATTGGGATCATGCAATGAATGGGATGGATCAAATTCTCCTAACATGTATGAGGAAACTATGGGGGTCTCCTCATGAGCAATATCGAAAAAATCATATGGAGAAAATGGACAACATCCAAAACAATGCATATCCGAAGCTAAGTGGTCATGGCATGTCATATGAGATAAATGATGCAAAGGGAGCATATCAATATCATCACAAGAAAAACAAATGCCAATAACCATGGGCTTGTCATCTATACCATAAGTGCAAATTGGGTTTATTTGAATGGCATAGCAAATAGGACATATCATCGGTCTCATGCATGGCATATGACAAGTCAAGTGGATTATCAAACATGATGTGACCTAAAGAATTGTCACAAGAAATCCTATGTAACATGGCATCACAACTAAGAGACTCCACATGAGAATCATCATATTCATCATAAATGGGCAAATCATTGCATGCGGAAATCATACTAGCTTGAAACATGGTACTAGGTGGATGAACATCATGCAAGCAATCAATGTCAAGAATGTCCACTAGTGGGACTAGAGCATCACCTTCACCTATGTTACCTTTTTCATTCCATTGAAGTGGTGTAGGTGAGGTGGGAAAGACCAAATGGTGGTCAATATCATCATCTTGATGGAACCATGTGGGGGGTGCATCATATTCCACCATGGCCATCGTTGTGTCCAAAGGGAGTACAAAGTCATCGAGGATCGACGCGTCATTATAAATGGGACCTAGCACCAAATGAGAAGACACAATAGAGGTAGAGGTCAAGTTGTTAGAAATGCAAATGGCCTCATGAGACCTATCAACTATCACACTCTCTCTATGTGGTGGTTCACTCACTCCCTCAAAGCAGGTGCACTCAATCTCATGTATGGTGGAGTCACTCATCTCACTCAAGTGGTGAGGGTTGTGGCTCTCCTCACATGGGAATTGGGGTAACACATCATATATGGGGCTAGTGGTGAAGTCACTCTCACTCTCAATATGGTGGCACAAGTCACCCAAGTCATCATACGTTGCCATGGTCGAAGGGAGAATCCCATGCTCAACCATCTCGTCATCGTTGCCATGGATGAAGGCCGAAGATGGCACATCATTGCTCTCCTTCATGACCAAAGGGAAAATCCCATGCTCGATCATCTCATCATCATCGCCGTGGATGAAGTCCGAAGATGGCACATCATCACTCTCACCTCCAAAGATGGAAGCATCATCCTTGCTCGCCACCTTGTCGCTTGCTTCCAAAGCTGGGTCCTTGAAGGTCTCCGTAGTTGTACTCGTCGCCACATCGTCTTGAAAAAGAGTCGAAGTAGACTCGGCATCATCAATGCCACAAAGAGGGATGACAGTGAAGTCGAACTTGGGAGTATCATCTTGGAGCTCGTCGGGCTTGGACATGGTGGTACTAGCCTCATGCTTGTCATCTTGGAGATTGGTCTTCAAGAAGTGTGCTTTGGGTGGAGAAGCCTTGGCCTCGAGAACACCAATTTAGTAGTCGTCTAAGGACTTGTAATTCTCGAGCAAGATAGTCTTGGAGATGTCGTTGTTCAATCCCATCATGAAGTGGAACTTCATCAAAATGGGGTCGTCCACGCCGGCTCGTCACAAGGCAATCTTCATCTCCTTGAAGTTGATGAGGACATCAATACCATTGTTACACCCACAACCCCTGCTGCTATACATACTGGACCAATTACTAGAGCTCGCGCACGCCAATTAAATTACCAGGTACTTTCGTTTCTTGGTAATGATTCTAATGTTCATGAGAATATGATGCTGCCTAAATTGGATACATTTGTTTTGCTTACAAATGAAGGACCTAGCTTGGAGAAGGATGAACATTGGAGCAAGACCAAGCATGGAGATCATGGCATGCACAAGGGGAACAAGAATAGAGTTACAAGTGATGATTTCAGGGCTTTGAAGCCACCATAACGAGTGCATGAAGCCTTGGACGAAATATACAAGATGCCACTTCATAAATTTCGTCCAGAGGCTATTCTAGGTGCTGCGTCACCTATTATTGGGCTAGGCCCATGTAATTTCGAAATACATAAGTATAGGCTATTTTTAGAGTCCGTATGTGTGGGGAAACAAGAGATAGGGTTAGTTTCGGACCCCTCCACCAAGGGCCACGAAATTCCCCCCTCTTACTCCATATATACAGCCCTTAGGGAACCGTTTAGACTTTGGATTTTGTTTAGATTAAAGTTCACCATAGCTGCAACTTCGCGTACTTCGTTTGTGTTCAACGACCAGACCAAGACGTCACAAAACCCCATCTTGATCAATAAAGATTTTATCTTATATTCGCAATATCTAGATTGCAATCACAGTTTCTTGCTTGTTCTTCGTTTGCTCGCAGGAAACAGACCGTCGTGGTCAGGTTGATCATGCTCTGGCGTGGTCAATAACCCCTCGGAAGTTGGTTTAGTGATTGCTAAGGCGCGACGTCACGCACGTTCGTAGTCGGATCGTCAAGGTCGACTCCCACAGAAAACGATAGCCACCATCTCATCGAAAGACGGGACACCTTTGCCTCTATCAAGTGGTATCAGATTTCCAGGTTGCTCGGTGAGATTTTACAGTTTTTCGTTGTTTAGATCGAGTCTGTTCTTCATACCTATAGTCCACGAAAAAGCCACAAAAAAAATTAGGGTTAGTTCATCATATCCGAACCAGTCTGAGCCATTGCATAATCTTTTCTGTATTTGCGTTGTTGAATTTGCGGTTGCTTCGTCGTGTCAAGTTGTTGGTCTTATGTCTAGTTCTTAGAGTTTCGAGTTCTGTTCACAAGTCGTCACGCCGCCGCCGCACCATCATCATCGCCCTGCCATATACCACCACCGCTTATCCGCTACTTCTCTGAGTCCATATACCACCACCGATCAGAGTCCATATACCACCACCAATCCGAGTCCATATACCACCACCAATCCGAGTCCATATACCACCACCAATCCGAGTCCATATACCATCACCGATTCGAGTCCATATACCACCACCAATCCGAGTTCATATACCACCACCAATCAGAGTCCACATATACCACCGTCATATACCATCACCAGTGCGAGTTCCACCAGATTCATCTCCGCCACCAGTCCTAGTCCGAGTCCAGTATTTGTTCCTTTATCCGAGTTCCAGAGCATGCGATACTACGAGTCGTGAACAAGTCGGACTCCCGAACTGTCGTGCTACCCGCAGTAGAAAAATAGTTCCAGTTTAAAAAAAACTAAGTCTGGAAAATTCTGGCTAGGCAGTTTCAGGCCATTTGTAGAGTTTTTCGAAAAAAAATTATTGTGGAATAAAAAAAGGAAAAATGTGCAAAAAAAAGTGAAAAAAGTAAAAAAAAATCAGAGCGTGCTCCTCCCTTGTTTACGTGCAGCATCATGATTTTGTTAGTGTTCTAGGCTCACGTCTCTAGCACGGTCTAGCCTAGGACCAGCATAGTACCATCCTTGAGCGTTTATTCAACTTTGCATCTCTGAATTGATTATTGCTGACCCTTTTTGCTACCATATTCTAAGCCTTCCCAGCTCCACATACATCTGCATTGTGCATTTGACTCTCCCTGTAATCGCTCTATCCAAGCATTGAGAGTTTTGACTACAACGGTTGCCGATCACCACCTGTTGCCGGGTAAGAACAGGTAAGAATTTGAGATTCGCTTGACGGATTTGTGACACCCCACCACCACCATATTCCAATAGTCTGTAGGACCATATTCTTGTCTGTTTCTACTGCTGCTAACTATGGCAGGAACACAAGCCAACGAGATTGACTGGGAGAACATGATGAACAAGGAGCTTCATGATAAGTTTCATAAAATGTTGGGTCAACAGGTGAAAGATGTGATGGCCAGCTTTGGAAAGGCATTGGAGAGGATGGATAACATTGAGAAGACAATTGACACCAAGTTGGACGCCAAGTTCGATGAATTACTCAAACGTCTCCCACAACCAATTCTACGCCGCGATACAGTAGGGCGAGCACAGCGTGTTCCGATTGAGCCAGGACAAAATTCTGGTGTCGCTGCTACTGCTGTTGGTGCTTCTGTAGCTCCTCCTGCTACTACAGAGGTGGAGGACTATTAGGAGGATGAGGTTGATCAAAATCAGAACTACGTGCAGCCACCAGCACCACCACCAGCAGGTCGACCTCAGGTATATATTCGCAACGGTAGGCCTGCACCACCACCTCAGGTATGAGATAATGACCATATTCCTAAACTGAAATTGAATATTCCACCATTTGAGGGTAGATATGTTCCTGATATATATCTTACTTGGGAGTTAGAAACTGAACAACGTTTTACATGTTTGCAATATACCGAGGAGAGACGGGTTGCTGCTGCTATTTGTGCTTTCACTAGTTTTGCATGTGTATGGTGGTCTGAACGTTGTAGATTATATCCTATTCCGGCTACTTGGGATGCTTTGAAAACTGCTATGCGTACTCGTTGGGTTCCACCATATTATCAACGTGAATTGCTTCAAAAATTGTAGCGTTTAAGACAAGGGAAAAATTCTGTAGAAGAATATTATCAGGAATTACAGACTGGCATGATTAGATGTGGTATTGTTGAGGAGAATGAAGCTATGCTTGCACGTTTTATGGGTGGCTTAAATAGAGAGATTCAAACCATTCTAGAGTATAAGGAGTAAACTAATATGACTCGTTTATTCCATGTTGCTTGTAAAGCTGAACGTGAAGTGCAGGATCGACAAGCAATGGCGCGCACTAACTTTTCTGCAGGTCGACCTTCATCATGGACACCGCGTGCATCTTCTACTTCCACTGCACCAGCACCTCCATCAGGTGCCACCTCCAGCCATGATACAAGAAAGCAGGCACAACCACCACTATCTGCCAAGAACACACCTGCCGGCCCTGCACAAAGCTCTTCTTCTTCCATGGCATCAATAGGGCACACAAGTGATATTATTTGTCGTCGTTGTAAGGGAAGAGGACATTATGCGCGAGAATGCCAATCTCAGCGTGTGATGATTGCTATTAAGGATAGTGGGTATGAGTCTGCTAGTGACTATGACGAGGAGACTTTGGCCCTTATTACAAGTGAAGAACACGGTGGAGATGATTCTGATCATGAGACGCAATACATGGCTCCTGAAGATGCTGACACATATGAATGTTTAGTTGCTCAACGTGTTTTGAGTGTGCAGGTTACACATGCTGAGCAAAATCAGAGGCATAATTTGTTCCATACAAAGGGAGTTGTGAAGGAACGTTCTGTGCGCGTCATCATAGATGGAGGGAGCTGCAACAACTTGGCTAGCATGGAGATGGTGGAGAAGCTATCTCTCAACACAAGACCACATCCACATCCTTACTACATCCAATGGTTCAACAACAGCGGCAAGGTTAAGGTAACATGTACTGTTCGTGTGCATTTTAGTATCTGTACATATGCTGATTATGTTGATTGTGATGTGGTACCTATGCAAGCATGTTCCTTATTACTCGGTTGACCATGGCAATTTGATAAAAAAAATTTACACCATGGTAGAAACAATCAGTATACTCTTGTTCATAAGGATAAAAATATTACTTTGCTTCCTATGACTCCTGATTCCATTCTGAAAGATTATATTAATAGAGCTAATAAAGCAAAACAAGACAAGAATAAGAGTGAAAATCAGATTGTGGCAAAAGAATTTGAGCAACAAATGAAGCCTAATAATAAACCATCTAGTGTTGCTTCTGAGATTAAATTAAAAAGTGCATGTTTATTTGCCACCAAATCTGACATTGATGAGCTAGATTTTAGCAGATCTGTTTGCTATGCTTTTGTGTGCAAAGAGGCATTATTTTCATTCGAGGACGTGCCTTCCTCTTTGCCTCTTGCTGTCACTAACATTTTGCAGGAGTTCGCTAACGTCTTTCCACAAGACGTGCCACCGGGATTACCGCCTATTCGAGGGATTGAGCATCAGATTGACTTACTTCCCAGTGCTTCACTGCCAAACCGTGCACCATACCATACCAATCCAGAGGAGATGAAGGGGATTATGCGTCAAGTACAGGAGCTTCTCGACAAAGGTTATATACGCGAATCCCTTAGTCCTTGTGTTGTTCCTATTATTCTAGTGCCGAAAAAGGATGGTACATCACGTATGTGTGTTGATTGTAGAGGCATTAATAATATTACTATTCGTTATCGTCATCCTATTCCTAGGCTAGATGATATGCTTGATGAATTGAGTGGCCCTACAATATTCTCCAAAGTTGATTTGCGTAGTGGATACCATCAAATTCGTATGAAATTGGGGGATGAATGGAAAACAACATTTAAAACTAAGTTTGGATTATATGAGTGGTTAGTCATGCCTTTTGGGTTAACTAATCTACCTAGTACTTTCATGAGACTAATGAATGAAGTTTTACGTGTTTTCATTGGACGATTTGTGGTAGTTTACTTTGATGACATATTGATTTATAGCAGATCTTTGGAGGAACATTTGGAACATTTACGTGTTGTTTTTATTGCTCTACGTGATGCACGTTTGTTTGGTAACCTTGGGAAGTGCACCTTTTGCACCGACCAAGTGTCTTTTCTTGGCTATGTTGTTACTCCATAGGGAATTGAAGTTGATAAAGCCAAGATTGAAGCTATTGAGAGTTGGCCACAGCCCAAAACGGTCACACAAGTGAGGAGATTTCTTGGCCTCACTGGATCTATAGGCGTTTTGTGAGAGATTTTAGCACCATTGCTGCACCTCTCAATGAGCTTACAATGAAGGATGTGCCTTTTGTTTGGGATACCGCACAGGAAGAAGCCTTCACGGTGTTGAAAGTGTAGCGACCCGACCCGAATGGATCGAATCTCTGTGCTTAAGTGTCATCCCTGGATCGGTATGCTGACACACACAGTACTCGAGGATTTATAATAGAGGTAAATCACATGTATAAAATAACGTAAATACTATTACCTCAATCCAAAATAGCGGAAGTAACAAGGTTGTGGATTCCCATCAACACCAACGGCAAAGTTGAGTGTAGAAATCGTAACCCTAACGTATCACTTACTCGTCGTCTGAAAAGTCTGCAACATGAAACGTTGCAGCCCCAAAACGGGTCAGCACATGGAATATGCTGGCAATGTAACACATAGAGAGTAATGAAAGAATAAGCCTATACTACATGCATATATGGCTGGTGGAAAGCTCTATGGTTATAATATTTTTGCGAAAAGCCAATTTTTCCCTACTGCAAAGGAATAAATTTATTTAACTATCATGGTGGTTGTTAAACATTGAGAATGGTTGACAGCATCCTCAATCCCAATTAAAAGTACTCATTAAAACCCAACAAAGTTAATTAAAGTAACATGATGAGATCAATAGGATAATCCAAGAACTAGATACTCAAGATTGTCCATAACCAGGGACACGGCTAATCATGATTAGTTTATACACTCTGCAGAAGTTTGCTCACTTTTCCCCACAAGACTCGATCGCCTCCGTTGGATTTCTCGCACTACATGATGTTTGAGAAACGGATGACCGAGACATAGTCTTTCAGAAGCACTAGCACCTTACTTGTGGGTAGACCGGTACACCTACTTTCCCCTACATCTGCTAGTCTACCCGTAAGAGTTCGCACAACTTAATCAACTATGCTAGAGCCCATAATGGCTTGTGGCTGCACACGGAAGTTTCTAGTTTGAATAATCTCATGATCCCTTTGAGCCTGGGTGGCGGTCCAAAGAAATAGAGGCAAGTCCTGATAGAAACCAGGTGCCTCAATCCACCCAGATGTGTGTTTAAGTTGCCACCTTAAATAAACCATTAAATAACAATCTCACATCTGTCATGGATACACTCACCCAATCCACGTCTACTAGCATAGCATGGCATAATAAGCAAATGTAGAAGTAACTCCCAAGGGTTTGATAATAAAACAGGTAATAGGTACTACCTCAATCTACTTCCCAAAACCCAAAATTTAATTAGATCCTAATCATGCAAGTGTTTGAAGATAGATCTAATGCATAAAAACTGGGTAGTAGAAAAAGTATGATCAAAGTGTTACTTGCCTGCAATGTTGATGAAGATGATTCGCACTCATAACTCTTGATAGTTCTACTCGTCACACTCCGGTCAATCTATCGTAATCAAGCAATAGTAGCCACACATAAGCAATCACTCAAAACATCGGAAAGAACGAAGAAAACAATTTGGAAAACATCAAACCAAGCAAATAACTCTTGCAACATAAAGCAATTTTCTAACAGTACCAAAATTATGTGAATTTGGCCTTATCAGAAATTTTAGGTCAAGAGCTTCGATTTGCAAAAAGAATCAACTAAATCGGAGTTACGAAACTCAAGTTATGATCAAACGAAGTTCAAATTCAAATCTGATCTAATTCAAATTTTAAACTTTCAAAAACATGTTTGAGTTGTTTTACTGGATAGAGGAGATCGTAACGAAGAAGTGGGCATTGGTTTCGTTGGATTTGGACTAACGAGTAAAAAGTTGTGAGTGTTTGAAGTCTAGGGGCTAATCTGTAAATAAAATATTCATAGACGGGTCCCTGGCCGAAAAAATAACAGAAAAGAAGAAAAAAAAAACTAAAACGTGAATGTTCGTTACCGAACGCTAACGAGCGAATTTGTTCACTGTGAAGGGTTAAACAGCGAATGTTCACCGAATAGGACTAGCTATAAAAAAAACCGATCTAAACAATATAAAACCGAACTAACAAATAAAACCGGTGGTTTTATCGGTTTTACCGGCTTGGGCGAATAAACCGGCGGCGGCGGCAGTTCCCGGCGAAGTGCGGCGGCGAGGTGGAGTGGCGTGGCGGCGGCGGCTCGGGTCCGGCCGGGGCGGCGGCTCCGGTCGTCCAGGAGGGTGACGAAGGGCACAGGGAGGGGCGGCGCTGGGCGGAGGGGTCGATGGTGGCACCGGCGGCGGTCGACGATGACGAGGGCGGCGGCTGTGGCCTCCGGCGGAGGCGGCGGTGAGATGCGGGGTGGCGGCGCGGTGTGAGAAGGAGAGAGATAGAGGGGGGGCGGGATCCAGTGCTCCGGATTTATAGGGGGGGCGATGGCGGTGGCTTGGGGAAGGGGCCAAGGAGGCCGGGGCGAACACGGCGGCGGCGGCGGCGATGCCATGGCGGCTTGGGACTTCGTCCCGAGCTCGGGGACGAGCGGCGCGGGCGACGTGGGCTGGCTGGGCCGTGGCCTGGCTGGCTAGCTGGGCCGGCCCAGTGGGCGGGAGTCTTTTTTTTTAAACAGACAAACAAAGTAAATAAAACCAAATAAACAAAAATATTATATAGGCATATAATATATCAAAATTTTCAGAAAATTATTTTCTACAACGTGGACATTTTTATAGAGTCGAATAAAATACACACAAATTCAAATAAAGCAAAGAGTGCTTCTTCCCTAGTAAAATCCAGTAAAAATCATTAAAAAACAAAATTAATTCAAATTTATTTCTCTCCAAGTTTCTGATGTAGGGAATCATGTTACCCTATTTTCCATATATTTTATTTTTGGAGAAAAATAATTTGAATAAAACTCAAATAACTCCAAATTGAAAATAAATTCAAAGGAACTTTGAATTTAATTCTCTGAAACTCCCAACTCATATTTCATATAATTTGAAGAAGTCATTTTATCTTCGCTCGTGAAAATCATTGAGTTGCATAAAGTTTCAGAATTGGAAATATTCTCAAATGAAATTCAAATATTTTCAACACCCCTTGTCATTTAAATAAATGGAAGAAGTCATCTCATCTTCACTCCAGGGTTTTGTGATGAAAAGAATTTGAATTCACTGAGATCATAAAAGCAAAATGAAAGTTTGGGAAAGTCCTTTTATTCCCTCTCATTTAACTTTCAAAAAGTTTCGAATTTCACTCACTTTCAGTCAATCAATCAAACAATCAACCAAAACTATCTATTTAATATAACATTCCAAAATTTAGAATTTTGGGATGTTACAAAACTACCACCCTTAAAAGGAATCTCGTCCTCGAGATTTGGAGAGGCTAGAAAGAAAAAGGTTAGGGTAGGGGTCTTCTCAAAATCCATCGATCATCTCTGGGGTCTGAGGTGCTACCACCCTTAGAAGCATAGTTACGGTTCCGTCAAAACTCTTATACTCCATCCTTATTGTTGGCAGTGTTGATCTTCTTAAATCCTCTGGATAATTCCTTCTCTAGGCTCTTGCGGTGGTGGCATAACCTTTTCCTCAATTCTTCTGTCCTTTCATCTTGGTACGGTTATTCCGAGACTGGGTCTTCTTATCAGACGGGTCTGGCGCCAATACTAAACAACTATCGATATCTCATGGTGGTCAACAATTTATGGTTGCTCCTGCAGGAAATCGGTCTGGGTTGAACCTCACCGTATGACCTACGATTGGCAACAACTGTCTTGTACAAGGGATAAATACTTATACCATTCTAAGGTTTAAACAAGGTTTTGATCATCGTCTCTCTACTATAGGTAAGTCACTCAGATTTACCATCCCGTATAGCAAGGCGAATAATAAGGGTAAGTCGGTATGGTTATCAATCCATCCCGCACCCAAATCATTACCTTGTACATGGTTTAGCGAATCTTGCATTCTAACACTCGGTCATCCTCACAAGCATTGCAAAATTTCTCTTGTCGACGAACCAAGTTCGGATAATCCATGGATTCTGCAAGCCAAACAAAAATCTATCGTTTCTTCACAACTCTCAGGTTTTGCGTTGCTCCTATATCATCGGTTGATAAAGTCGTAACTTCTTCCGGGGTTTTTCCTTCAGCAAGAGCCTGCTTGCTTCTTGGCAGGTCCTGGGGCCTGTGGGTTATGGCCCATCTCATCACTTGTAAACCTTGAACTCATCCTCTGGGCAACTGATCGTTATTCCAACATTCAACTTCCATCTTCCTAGCATACTTAAAATCCATCCAATTGTAATGTCTTTCTTCCTTCTATTTGTACCAAACTAAGACGTGATTACTCAGACTCATCATGGAATTTCCATTGATCCATATTTCCAACATCATATCTCCTTTATATCCAATAGTAATTCATCTCTTCATCCTCGTGGGATATCCAACATACCGAGATAAAACTTATACTTATGAAGTCCATACTCCACTTCGTGGAACATCATTATCCTTTCCAGGGTCAAGCATCCTTACAGGGGAATATTGGCCATTTCTGCATGGCACTTCTTCAACTGGGAAACGTGCAACACATCATGAACTCCTGACAGTCCTTCGGGTGACTCCAACTTGTTGGCCACTTCTCCCATACGCTCCAAAACTCGGTATGGTCCTACTAATCTCGGGGCTAACTTTCCCTTAACTCCAAATAGTTTAACTCCTCGCGAGGGGACACACGAAGACATGCTCTGTCTCCAATTTCATAGACTTCTTCCTTGCGTTTTTAAGTCTACATAACTCTTCTGCCTGGACTGAGCTACCTTCAGTCTATCTCGTATCAACTTAACATTCTCTTCGGACTCCTTGATCACATTTGGTCCAAACAACTGACGGTCTCCAACTTCATCCCATATTAACGGTGTCTGGCTCCTTTTCCCATACAAAGCTTCAGAAGGGGTCATCTTCAAACTAGCTTGGTAACTGTTGTTGTATGAGGACTCAGCGTAAGGTAGATTATCATCCCTACTAGATCCATCATCTAGCGCACACGCTCTCAACATATCCTCTAGAATCCGATTGACTCTCTCGGTTTATCCATCTATCTGCGGATGAAAGGCTGTACTAAACTCTAGCCTAGTACCCAAAGTCTGGTGCAACTGGTTCCAAAACTTTGAGGTAAACTGTGTTCCTCTATCTGATACGATGGTCCTCGGGACTCCATATGATCCTTGGCAAATATATCTTGGCCAACTTCGCACTTGCATAGGTGGTTTTCACTGGGATAAAGTGAGCCACTTTGGTCAAGCAAATCAACTACTACCCAGATAGAATCATATCCCGATCGGGTTCTCGGAAAATCCGGTAATGAAATTCATACCAAGCTTATCCCACTTCCATTCGGGTATCGACATAGGCTATAGTACTCTTGCTGGCTTCTGATGTTCTGCTTTTACTCTCTCTGTCATACATCACCTACGACTACATACTCTGCAATATCCTTCTTCATACCAGTCCACCAGAAACACTCCTTCAAATCCAAATACATCATGGTGTTTCCAGGGCGAATCGAGTATGGTGAGTCATGAGCCTCCTGAAGTATTTACTTCCTGATCTTTGCATTACTTGGTGCATGTACACTATCCTCAAACCATAAGGTGTCGTGCTCATCCTTACGAAAACCTTTGGCCTTTCCTTTGCTCATTTTCTCCTTTATCTCAGCAATCTCTTTGCCATCCTTTTTAGCTTCTCGAAGCTTTCCCACTAATGTTCACTGAACCTCCATTGCTGCAACAAAACCTTTGGGAACAATCTCCAACCAAGCTTCCCTTAGATCCTCGGCTAACTCCTTTGGTAATCCTCCACTTATGAGGGTATTTACCCTGGTGTTCTTTATGGTTGTGTCCTATTTCCCCACAAAGCTTGTATGCACAAGGTTTCTTCATATCCTTTCCATAAGGTCTTAATTTCTGGGACACAAGACGAGATCTTTGCAGAGTCAACATAAATTCTTCCCAAGTGGTTACTCCTTGCCATCCATTGATGGTTTGGTACATCCTCCACCCAAGTAGCAGCACCTCTTTCAAGCACTGAAGAGTATGCTGGTTCATATACTTTCCAGCTATAGTGTTATTCTCCATACGATCCTCCATGTTCTGAATCCATGGGTCTGTCTCCAATTGACTCATCGGTCCAGACAATACAAGCTCATCTCCGTTCATCCTCTATAGGGTCCAAGGGTTTTGGGTGGGATAAGAGAGATAGAGAGGGATACACACAATACAAACAAAAGTTTTTTGAAAAGACAGATTTTATTGTGGCTGTCAGAAAAACAACAAGCAAATGACAACTCACAAACGTCGCATCTAACGTAGGTATAACGGGGTTTGGTCTTCTAATGGTCAATAAATCTTCAACGTCATCAAACTCTTCAAGTATTGGTCAGGTCTCCGATGGCTCCTTCTGATTATGCTTGTCCTTCTCAAGTTCTTTTGCCAAATTATCTCTGTTGACATGAAGTCTCTCATGACATCCTTTAATATTTCTGGGGTTGCATTCCAAACTTCTGGGTTTCAACACCCTTGACATGATCCATGGTCCTACTGTCCTTCAGTTCTTGACAAATCTTCGGTATCTCGAGGTTTAGCTCCTCCTGCTTGGCTATTTTAATCTTCTGGGACCTGATGAACTGCTTCCTTGTCAAATACGGCTTCTTGTAGGTCCATCTTAACTTCTTGATGTAATTCTCCAGTTCCTGGTGATACACCAGCTACGTTAAAACTGCATCCTTTGCTGACAGATGTTGCAGTAGCCTTCTACCATCCAATCATTCCATGCATATGCATGCTTAACTCAGCACAGTGGCAATAGCACATGTGGGTGATAACCTCATGGATAGCCGTGTTTCTGCTCTTGTCATTTCCATGAGCTATCATTCCATAGTTGATATCTCCTGCCTTAGGGTTTTCCTGACAAAACTTTGAGTTTCTAACTCTCTGTGTTCCGGTCTTTCTCCGATACACCTTGATCTCGGGTATTGACAACTTCCTTAGTCTGTCAAATTCCATAAGCGTAACCTTCCTAGGTCATAAAAATCTGGGAATTCTTCAGAGCATTTAAATTCTCCTAGTCTTCGGAGTCTTCAACTGTTGTAGTTTCCATTATCATAATGTATGGTAAAATCCTCTTCATTCCGAATGGTCTTAGTGGCCCGATATCTTGTCTCCTTGGAGTGGTCTCATCGGTCGAATCTTCGAGTGGTCAAAAGGGAAAAGGGGCATGGTCTCACTAAAAGGGAATATTTGAATAAGCTCAGAAGAGAAGAGAGGTAAAAGATTTTTTTGAAAATGAAGTTGTAGAGAAAATCTTTCCTATGGGCTTGTCAGTTTCTAGGGTCACGTCCTATAGTCAACATGTGCTCTGATACCATCTTGTAGCGACCCAACCCGAATGGATCGAATCTCTGTGCTTAAGTGTCATCCCTGGATCGGTATGCTGACACACACAGTACTCGAGGATTTATAACAGAGGTAAATCACATGTATAAAATAACATAAATACTATTACCTCAATCCAAAATAGCGGAAGTAACAAGGTTGTGGATTCCCATCAACACCAATGGCAAAGTTGAGTGTAGAAATCGTAATGCTAACGTATCACTTACTCGTCGTCTGAAAAGTCTGCAACATGAAACGTTGCAGCCCGAAAACAGGTCAGCACATGGAATATGCTGGCAATGTAACACATAGAGAGTAATGAAAGAATAAGCCTATACTACATGCATATATGGCTGGTGGAAAGCTCTATGGTTATAATATTTTTGCGAAAAGCCAATTTTTCCCTACTGCAAAGGAATAAATTTATTTAACTATCATGGTGGTTGTTAAACATTGAGAATGGTTGACAACATCCTCAATCCCAATTAAAAGTACTCATAAAAACCCAACAAAGTTAATTAAAGTAACATGATGAGATCAATAGGATAATCCAAGAACTAGATACTCAAGATTGTCCATAACCGGGGACACGGCTAATCATGATTAGTTTATACACTTTGCAGAGGTTTGCTCACTTTTCCCCACAAGACTCGATCGCCTCCGTTGGATTTCTCGCACTACATGATGTTTGAGAAACGGATGACCGAGACATAGTCTTTCAGAAGCACTAGCACCTTACTTGTGGGTAGACCGGTACACCTACTTTCCCCTACATCTGCTAGTCTACCCGTAAGAGTTCGCACAACTTAATCAACTATGCTAGAGCCCATAATGGCTTGTGGCTGCACACGGAAGTTTCTAGTTTGAATAATCTCATGATCCCTTTGAGCCTGGATGGCGGTTCGAAGAAATACAGGCAAGTCCTGATAGAAACCAGGTGCCTCAATCCACCCAGATGTGTGTTTAAGTTGCCACCTTAAATAAACCATTAAATAACAATCTCACATCTGTCATGGATACACTCACCCAATCCACGTCTACTAGCATAGCATGGCATAATAAGCAAACGTAGAAGTAACTCCCAAGGGTTTGATAATAAAACAGGTAATAGGTACTACCTCAATCTACTTCCCAAAACCCACAATTTAATTAGATCCTAATCATGCAAGTGTTTGAGGATAGATCTAATGCATAAAAACTGGGCAGTAGAAAAAGTATGATCAAAGTGTTACTTTCCTGCAATGTTGATGAAGATGATTCGCACTCATAACTCTTGATAGTTCTACTCGTCACACTCCGGTCAATCTATCGTAATCAAGCAATAGTAGCCACACATAAGCAATCACTCAAAACATCGGAAAGAACGAAGAAAACAATTTGGAAAACATCAAACCAAGCAAATAACTCTTGCAACATAAAGAAATTTTCTAACAGTACCAAAATTATGTGAATTTGGCCTTATCAGAAAGTTTAGGTCAAGAGCTTCGATTTGCAAAAAGAATCAACTAAATCGGAGTTACGAAACTCAAGTTATGATCAAACGAAGTTCAAATCCAAATCTGATCTAATTCAAATTTTAAACTTTCAAAAACATGTTTGAGTTGTTTTACTGGATAGAGGAGATCGTAACGAAGAAGTGGGCATTGGTTTTGTTGGATTTGGACTAACGAGTAAAAAGTTGCGAGTGTTTGAAGTCCAGGGGCTAATCTGTAAATAAAATATTCACAGACGGGTCCCTGGCCGAAAAAATAACAGAAAAGAAGAAAAAAACAAACTAAAACGTGAATGTTTGTTACCGAATGCTAACGAGCGAATTCGTTCACTATGAAGGGTTAAACAGCGAACGTTCACTGAATAGGACTAGCTATAAAAAACCGATCTAAACAATATAAAACCGAACTAACAAATAAAACCGGTAGTTTTATCGGTTTTACTAGCTCGGGCAAATAAACCGGCGGCGGTTCCCGGCGAAGTGCGGCGGCGAGGCGGAGCGACGCGGCGGCGGCGGCTCGGGTCCGGCCGGGGCGGCGGCTTCGGTCGTCCACGAAGGCGACGAAGGGCACGGGGAGGAGCGACGCTGGGCGGCGGGGTCGATGGTGGCACCGGCGGCGGTCGACGACGACGAGGGCGGCGGCTGCGGCCTCCGGCGGCGGCGGCAGTGAGATGCGGGGTGGCGGCGCGGTGTGAGGAGGAGAGAGAGGGGGGCGGCGGGATCCGGTGCTCCAGATTTATAGGGGGGGCGATGGCGGTGGCTTGGGGAAGGGGCCAAGGAGGCCGGGGCGAACACGGCGGCGGCTCGGGACTTCATCCCGAGCTCGGGGACGAGCGGCGCGGGCGACGTGGGCTGGCTGGGCCGTGGCCTGGCTGGCTAGCTGGGCCAGCCCAGTCGGCGGAAGTCTTTTTTTCTAAACAGACAAACAAAATAAAAAAAACCAAATAAAAAAATATATTATATAGGCATATAATATATCAAAATTTTCAGAAAATTATTTTCTACAATGTGGACATTTTTATAGAGTCGAATAAAATACACACAAATTCAAATAAAGCAAAGAGTGCTTCTGCCCCAGTAAAATCCAGTAAAAATCATTTAACAAAAACAAAATTAATTCAAATTTATTTCTCTCCAAGTTTTTGATGTAGGGAATCATGTTACCCTATTTTCCATATATTTTATTTTTGGAGAAAAATAATTTGAATAAAACTCAAATAACTCCAAATTGAAAATAAATTCATAGGAACTTTGAATTTAATTCTTTGAAACTCCCAACTCATATTTCATATAATTTGAAGAAGTCATTTTATCTTCGCTCGTGAAAATCATTGAGTTCCATAAAGTTTCAGAATTGGAAATATTCTCAAATGAAATTCAAATATTTTCAACACCCCTTGTCACTTAAATAAATGGAAGAAGTCATCTCATCTTCACTCCAGGGTTGTGTGATGAAAAGAATTTGAATTCACTGAGATCATAAAAGCAAAATGAAAGTTTGGGAAAGTCCTTTTATTCCCTCTCATTTAACTTTCAAAAAGTTTCGAATTTCACTCACTTTCAATCAATCAATCAAACAATCAATCAAAACTATCTATTTAATATAACATTCCAAAATTTAGAATTTTGGGATGTTACAGAAAGATAAGTTGACACATGCTCCTTTACTCCAACTTCCTGATTTTAATAAGACATTTGAGCTTGAATGTGATGCTAGTGGAATTGGATTAGGAGGTGTGTTATTACAAGATGGCAAACCTATTGCATACTTTTCTGAAAAATTGAGTGGGCCTAGTCTGAATTATTCTACTTATGATAAAGAATTATATGCTCTTGTTCGGACTTTAGAAACATGGTAGCATTATTTATGGCCCAAAGAATTTGTTATACATTCTGATCATGAAACTTTGAAACATATTAAAAGTCAAGCTAAACTGAATCGTAGACATGCTAAATGGGTTGAATTCATTGAGACTTTCCCTTATGTCATTAAAGACAAGAAGGGTAAAGACAATGTTATTGCTGACGCATTGTCTCGTCGCTATACTATGCTTTCACAAATTGACTTCAAAATATTTGGTTTGGAGACCATCAAAGATCGATATGTGCATGATGCTAATTTTAAAGATGTATTGCAGAATTGTAAAGAAGGAAGAACATGGAACAAGTTCGTCGTTAATGATGGATTTGTGTTCCGTGCTAACAAGCTATGCATTCCAACTAGCTCCGTTCGTCTTTTGTTGTTATAGGAGGCGCATGGAGGAGGATTAATGGGACACTTTGGCGTGAAGAAGATGGAGGACGTACTTGCTACACATTTCTTTTGGCCAAAGATGAGACGGGATGTTGAGCGCTTTGTTGCTCGCTGCACTACATGTCAAAAAGCTAAGTCACGACTCAATCCTCATGGTTTATATATGCCTTTGCCTGTACCTAGTGTTCCTTGGAAGGATATATCTATGGACTTTGTTTTAGGTTTACCGCGAACAAAGAAGGGGAGGGATAGCATATTTGTTGTCGTGGATAGATTCTCGAAAATGGCACACTTTATACCATGTCATAAAAGCGATGATGTTGTTAATGTTGCTGATTTGTTCTTTCGTGAAATTATTCGCTTGCATGGTGTGCCAAATACTATTGTTTCAGATCGTGATACTAAATTTCTTAGCCACATTTGGAGATGTTTATGGGCTAAGTTGGGGTCTAAACTGCTTTTTAGTACTACTTGTCACCCCCAAACTGATGGACAAACTGAAGTAGTCAATAGAACATTGTCTACTATGCTTAGGGATATTTTGAAGAATAATAAGAAAATGTGGGAGGAATGCTTGCCTCATATTGAATTTGCTTATAATCGTTCATTGCATTCTACTACTAAGATGTGCCCTTTTGAAGTTATGTATGGTTTCCTACCTCGTGCACCTATTCATTTGTTGTCTCTTCCATCTTCGGAGAAGGTTAATTTTGATGCTAAACAACGGGCTGAATTGATTTTAAAAATTCATGAGTTAACTAAGTAAAACATTGAGCGTATGAATGCTAAATATAAACTTGCTGGATATAAGGGTAGAAAACATGTTGTGTTTGCATCTAGAGATCTTGTTTGGTTACATTTGCGTAAGGATAGATTTCCTGATTTGCGCAAATCAAAGCTAATGCCTCGTGCTGATGGTCCTTTTAAGGTGTTAGAGAAAATAAATGATAATGCATATAAACTTGAGCTTCCTGTAGATTTTGGGGTTAGTCCCACTTTTAACATTGCAGATTTGAAGCCTTATTTGGGTGACGAAGATGAGCTTCCGTCGAGGACGACTTCATTTCAAGAAGGGGAGGATGATGAGGAAATCAATACCATTGTTACACCCACAACCCCTGCTGCTATACATACTGGAACAATTACTAGAGCTCGCGCACGCCAATTAAATTACCAGGTACTTTCGTTTCTTGGTAATGATTCTAATGTTCATGAGAATATGATGCTACCTAAATTGGATACATTTGTTTTGCTTACAAATGAAGGACCTAGCTTGGAGAAGGATGAACATTGGAGCAAGACCAAGCATGGAGATCATGGCATGCGCAAGGGGAATAAGAACAGAGTTACAAGTGATGATTTTAGGGCTTTGAAGCCACCATAACGAGTGCATGAAGCCTTGGACGAAATATACAAGATGCCACTTCATAAATTTCGTCCAGAGGCTATTCTAGGTGCTGCGTCACCTTATTATTGGGCCAGGCCCATGTAATTTTGAAATACATAAGTATAGGCTATTTTTAGAGTCCGTATGTGTGGGGAAACAAGAGATAGGGTTAGTTTCGGACCCCTCCACCAAGGGCCACGAAATTCCCCCCTCTTCCTCCATATATACAGCCCTTAGGGCACCGTTTAGACTTTGGGTTTTGTTTAGATTAAAGTTTGCCATAGCTGAAACTTCGCGTACTTTGTTTGTGTTCAACGACCAGACCAAGACGTCACAAAACCCCATCTTGATCAATAAAGCTTTCATCTTATATTCGCAATATCTAGATTGCAATCTCAGTTTCTTGCTTGTTCTTCATTTGCTCACAGGAAACAGACCCTCATGGTCAGGTTGATCATGCTCCGGCGTGGTCAATAACCCCTCAGAAGTTGGTTTACGATTGCTAAGGCGCGACGTCACGCACGTTCATAGTCGGATCGTCAAGGTTGACTCCCACAGAAAACGATAGCCACCATCTCATCGAAAGATGGTACACCTTTGCCTCTATCAGAAGTACTTGTCGATGGACTTGGATCCTTGGATGGTGTTCTCCAATTGGCATCGAAGTTGTTCCGTGTAGGTTGGGGACACGAACTCTCGCTGCATAGCTTACTTCTTCTTGGGCCAACTCATGTCGTAGCTCTCCGAAGGTGTGTGAAGCCACCATGTGTACGCGTAGTCATGGAATTTCCTTGTGGCGCACTTCACTTGATCTTCGGGATGAACTTGATGTAGCTTGAGGTAGTCGTCCATCAAGCGCTCCCACTCGAGATACTCCTCGGGTTCTAGAGTCCCATAGAAATGAATCACGTGGTCTATGTCGAGGTCGTAGTAGCTCGTGGAAGTCGCAGACTTGAGCTTGTGGAGATTATCTTGAGAGTAGTCTTAGGGTGCTTGTTGGCGAAGATGTCGTATGTCTGTAGGCAAAGATTCCTTGAAGTCGCTTGGCGAAGATGTCAAGGAAGATGGTGAAGTCGTTGAGCGGTAGTTGGTGTTGAGCTCTTGACCTTCACGTTCTAGTTGGTGATGGTGTCGATGCCGATGTGATCTTGCCGGAGATGGTAGCTCAGAAGGATGTGATCTTGAGCGTCTTCTAGAAGATGAGGAAGATCACTTGTAGGACCTGATGAGGGCTTTGATCTCCTCCATTTGAGCTTGCATCTTGGCGTCGAAGTTGTTGTTCGTGGCATCGAACTCGTCGTTGTTGTAGGCCGAAAGATGTGTGCTTTGCCTATCCATCACAAGACTCGAATAGAGGTGAGTAGGAAATGAGATAAACAATACCAAGTTACCTTTTCCCAAAGTTGAGGATGTACCCCGTTTCACTCAATGTGAAATGAAATAATAGTAGAATTGGTACCGGACTTGTTCACTCACACCTATCAAGTAAAGCTAATGGTAGAGCTCGGTGAGGATAGTGGCACAAAAATTTGATGCAAAATGTTAGCAAGAGTCAATAATGTTGAAAAAGATTCACAAATTCGCAAGTGAAACAAGTAGACCAATAGCAATATGTGGCACACAGAAACACACACACGGATAGATAAATGGGGTTGTGCAACCAAGGAATGAGCAAAAAATGTGGAATCCATGGAAAACGCTCGTGTTGCATAACTCAAGAGAGACGCTACCATGATTGCTCAATAGGCGGATACGACACTTGTGCACAACCTATAAGATGCAAAATGGATAAGTAGTTTTGTGCTCATTCCTTGGTTTCACAACCTATAAGCGGTGGTAGTTTTGCACTTGGCAATGCGGAAGTGGAATGATGGGCTATACATGTGTTGGAGTTGAAGTTTCTGACCCTAAGTAGCCGAAACACCTTAGGAGACACAAGCCACAACTCAAACACGCTCAAACAACAATTGGGTTAAGTTTGGTTGGCGAAATGTATGGTGGGCAAGGTTATGCGGAAGTGGTGGTGGTGGTTGATGAAGAAGCAACTATCCCTAAGTAGCTGAAACACCTTAGGAGACTCGAATCACTACTCAAGCAACCACTAATGCTATGGGGAACAAAATGGGTTAGGTTGCGGAAGTCGGTGGTGGTAATGCGGATGATATGGTGGAAGGCCTAGGTAAACATGCCAAAGTTCCAAAAAAATTGATGGAGACAAATGGTTTTGAAACCTATCTAGATGGATGGGTGATGTCAATAGTTTATCAACGAGCTAAAGAACGCAAAAATTAGACTCCGAATGTGAAAGTTATGGTCAAAACGGTGAAATGGGAAAGGTTGAAATCCGAGGAGTCGGACATCCGTGGGTTTGGCCGGATGTCCGGGACCTGATGTCCAGAACCACGCGTGATTTGCGCTCTAGGAGCTGGATGTCCGGCCTGTGGCCCGGATGTCTAGCTCGGCGATTCCAGATCGGCATTTGGACTTTGAAACTCGATTTGGGGGCGGAAATTGATGATTTCGGGGGGCAAAATTGCGGAGATTTCGTGGTTGGAAAGTGGGGAAACTTGGGGAGATGCTAGATCCACTTGAAACCAAGCCAATACATGGATCAAAATCAAAAAAACATCATCAAATGAACAAATCACAAAAAATGGGCCTATTTTTGGTGGGGATTTTGAAAATTTAGGATGAAATCAAGCAAAAGAAGGCAAGAAAATGGTGGGAGGGACTCCAAATACGTGATAAACATGGCTCATGATACCATATGATATGGGGCAAACCCGATGTAGGTCGATCTTTCACGATTGGAGTGGGATCCCTCGAAGAACACGAAGAACACGGGGAAGAACAGGGAGAAATCACAAGGGGAAACACTCAAGAACAAGTCCAATCACACATCCACTAGACAATTAAATACACAAGATCACAAGGTACATGAACAAGAAAGGGAAGATACAAGGTAAAGTTCATCTCCATGAGGAGGTCTTGAAGGGGTCCGCCCATGAGGAGGTCTTGAATCCAAGATGGATCTTCTTTGTAGAGGCCGCAGTCTCTCTCGGTGGAGTAGATCCGTATGGATGAGAAAAGCTCTATATCAAATGAGCTAATCCTTTGCTAACTCTAGCTAGAGGAAGGGGATGGAGTATATATAGGCTAGTCCACGAAGGGGTAAGTGAGGAGGGGATACATGGGCCTTTGGCCCGACTGTGCACGCGCAGGTGCCGGATATCCGGGTTGGGGGGGGGGGCGGATGTCCGGGACTTCAAGAGGCGCCGGATGTCTGGGGCTCGGGGCGGATGTCCGGCCATTTAATGGTCGTAGCTTCTGTACTCGTTGCTGGATTTCCGGGAGGAGTGCCGGATGTCCGGGCTTTGCTGAGTTGCTAGACGTCCGGGGTTGGCGCAGGATGTCCGACTGCTGATGCTCTTCTGCATCTGTTGGTGCAGGTCCTGCGTGCTTGCACAGGCGCCGTTTGTCCGGCCGTTGGCCCGGATGTCCGGCCGCTGTAGATTCAGCACATCGTCTTCTTCCCTTGTCGCTTCCAGGCTTCCCTCGTGGATGGTGTAGTTGTACACTTGCGTTCCCATTCCTCCTCGTCGTTCGTAGTGTTCCAACTATACCTATGCATGCACACGAGAGGGGTGTCAAGTAGCATACCATCCTTGAAGGGGTCAAGTGAGCACGTGTCGAGGAGATGATTCACCTTTGTGTATGTGAAGTAGATGTCGCACGTGTCACTCGCCGAACGGACTCTTGACATGGTGATGTCCATAGTATGCTCCGCATCAAGGGCCAACCGTACGAAAGTGAAATTCCAACAGACGACAGGATCTCATACTTATATTGCACACTACAAGGCTCTTGTAACTAGCTGCTATTTCACTCTTTTCGATGTGCCATATATCAGATCTATATTGACTTGTTCCAAATGCAGAGGAAAGCCGGCAAGGACCAAAAAGTACCTGAACCAAATGTTGTGGAAATCTTCAAGGACTGTCACGCCAGCAAGACGAAGGGCATGACTACACCAGTCAAAGCCGCTGTTGTAAGTGCTTAATCCTCATGCCTTTTAACTACTACTTACTCTAACTTGTGCATTGAACTACATGGTTTGCAGCCAATTTCTATTACTCTTTTCAACTTTATACACATTGTCTTAGCGTATCATTCCACCTTACAAGGTTTAAAAGAGATTAGTGATGTCCTTTGATCTTGATCTGCAATCTAGTTCCGTGTTGGACTTGTCTACACAATGTTACAATTGCCTGTTTGTCTGTTCTCAATTGTTTTGTGATATGAATGATGTCATAATATGCTTACTGTATTATGAACTTTGTCTTTTTATCCTTAGCTGTCAATACAATGTGAAGAAATAGACAATACATTAGCCATGGTACATGGTCATGTGTTTGGAACCTGGTTTTATTATGTACTTTGCAGTAAAATACAACTAATATTTTACGCGGGTTCACCAGAATAAGTTCTGTATATAGACCAAAGCTATTTTGTTTGGTTTTGCTGCCTCCTTAATATCTTCTGTTCTGGTACTACTAATGTAAAAAACTCAACTTTTTAGCAAGCTATGGAACAAATGGTGGAACCGCCACCTTCTGAAGGTGACGAGGCAACTATAACCGCAGTGTCACCTCTTGCTGTAGTGGGTCAGTACATGTCCACTAATAGTACCGAAAGCATGTTTGATGTAGGGCGGAACCCTAGGGGCCGATCTTTCACGTTTGGAGGGGATCCTACGGGAAAAAAAAGAAGAACGCGAGGAAGAACACGAGGAAATCACGGGGACGAACGAGAGAAACACTCAACCGACAAGGAATCGATCACACAAGGGCTAGATCATCGAAAGCACAAGGTAACACATGATCCAAAATCAACAAAGGAAGATACAAGAGTAACCGTTCTTCTCCATGAGGAGGTCTTGATTGTCTTCTCCGGATGGAGGCCTTGAATCCGAATGGATCTTCTCCGAAGAGGCACGGTCCCTCATGTGGAGTAGATCTGGTACGGATGAGCAGAGCTCTATCTCTAAATGAGCTATCACAATGCTCACCCTCAAACGTAGGTGGGGATGGAGTATATATAGACCAGGGGCAAAGAGGGATACATGGGCCTCAGCCCTACACTGTGCGCAGACAGGGAAGGCCGGATGTCCAGGCGTCGGGCCGGATGTCCGGTGGCTCGCGAGGGGCCGGATGTCCGGGCTGAGGGGCCGGATGTCTGGGCTGGTGCATCTGCCTGTTCTATTCTCTGGATGGGTGATGCTGGATGTCCGCTCGGAGGCGCCAGATGTCCGTTGCTTCGGGAGGCGCCGGATGTCCGGGGCGCTGGCCGGATGTCCGGGCTGACGGGGCAACCTTCTGTGCTCTTTGGTCGCTGGTGCCAAATGTCCGGGACTTTGACTGGATTTCTGGTGAGGGGGGCCGGATGTCCGGGCTGGACGCCAGATGCCCCATCGCTGTAGTTTCTTCTGCCGAGGGCTGGCCGTGTAGATCTCCAGGGGCCGGATGTCCGGTGCCTGGAGGCTGTTCTTGCCTTCTTCCATTGGTTCTCTTCTTCCATGGACTTGGGGTCTTGACCATCTTCATGTGCATCCTCGGGAGGGTCCTCTTGGTACCTAATCATGCACAACATTCCGGATTGAGGTACTAGCCATGTCTCGAGAGGATCATGTGATATATCACTAAGGAGAGAAGTCACCTCGGTCTCGAGAGCTCTAGCTCGTGCTCTAGTCATGGGTCCTCTTGGTGCTTAGTGAGACGATGGAAGGTCCATGGGGATGACCGAAGGATGCTCCACATCATCTCTCCCCCACCCCTTGGGAAAGATCCGACCTCGGATCGAAATCCTCATCACCATGGTACGGGGAGAGATCGGAGACGTTGAAGATGTCGCTCATGTTGTACTTGTCGCATGGGAGATCGATCTTGTAAGCGTTGTTATTGTAGCGTGCTAGCACCTTGAAGGGTCCATTGGCTCAAGGGAGAAGCTTGGACTTGCGTTCGTTGGTGAAGCGGTCCTTGCGAAGGTGTAGCCACACGAGGTCTCCAATGTTGAATATCATGGGATGCTTGTTGATGATGAGCTTTGTCACGAGTCATTGTACTTGGCGCTTGATGGTGTGCCTTGTATCTTCATGCACGGGCACTTCATTGTACTTCCGTCGAGTTGGTGCTCTCTTGTAGAGGAAGAGGTAGAATGTCCAATGGGGACATCAGGTTGAAGCCATAGACGACCTCGAAGGGGGACTTGTCGGTTGTTGAATGTCTTGCACGGTTGTAGGCGTACTCGGCGATGGGTAGACACTCCTCCCACTCCTTGATGTTCTTCTTGATCAACACGCGAAGTAGAGTGCAGAGTGTATGGTTCGTCACCTCCGTTTGGCCGTCGGTTTGAGGATGGTATGCGGATGAGAACAAGAGCTTGATTCCGAGCTTGGCGCATAGGGTCTTCCAAAAGTAACTCAAGAACTTGACATCGCGGTCGGAGACGATTGTCTTTGGTACTCCATGGAGACGCAAGATTTCCCTACAAAAGAGATTTTCAATGTGTGAAGCATCGTCTATCTTGTTGCAAGGAATGAAATGTGCCATCTTAGAAAATCGGTCCATAATAACAAACACAGAATCCTTGCCATTTTGAGTTCTAGGAAAACCAAGTACAAAATCCATGCTAATGTCTTCCCAAGGTTGATAAGGAATAGGAAGAGGCATGTAAAGACCATGGGATTGAGCTTTAGACTTAGCTTTGCGACATGTAGAGCATCGGGTGGTGAAGCATGAGACGTCGCGGAACATCTTGGGCCAAAAGTAGTTCTTGGAGAGCGTGGCGAATGTCTTGTCGCGTCCAAAATGTCCCATGAGTCCGCCTCCATGAGCCTCTTGCAAAAGGAGCAAACGAAGAGAAGACTCGGGAATGCATAGTTTGTTAGCTCTCATAAGATAACCATCCTTGATGTAATATTGTTCCCAAGATGTATGCGTCAAACATTTAGCATAAGGAGTTGCAAAAGATGGATCATTAGCATACAAGTCTTTTATGTGCTCAAAGCCAATAACATTCAACTCAAGTTTAGTGAGAAGCATGCATATGCGTGAAAGTGCATCGGCAACTACATTTTCCTTACCCTTAATGTACTTGATCACATAGGGGAAAGATTCAATAAATTCACTCCATTTGGCATGACGCTTGTTCAACTTAGTTTGACCTTTTATGTACTTAAGCGTTTCATGATCGGTATGGATGACAAACTCATGAGGTCTAAGATAATGTTCCCAAACATGTAGCACACGCACTAAAGCATACAATTCTTTGTCATAGATGGGATAGTTAAGTTGTGCACCGGAGAGTTTTTCACTAAAATATGCAATGGCTCATTTTTCTTGCATCAAAACTCCGCCAATTCCGGTACCACTTGCATCACAATGAACCTCAAAAGTTTTGTCAAAGTTGGGGAAAGCAAGAATCGGAGCATGAGTAAGCAAGGACTTGAGCTCATCAAAAACGGTGGATTGCAAAGATCCCCAAACAAAAGGAGCATTCTTCTTACTCAAAGCATGCAAAGGAGCAGCAATAGTGCTAAAGTCTTTCACAAAGCGACGATAAAAACCCGCAAGACCAAGAAAACTACGGACTTGTTGCAAATTGGTGGGTTGGGGCCAAGTTTTAATTGCTTCAATTTTAGATTCGTCAACATGGACACCCTTTGAAGATACAACAAAACCCAAGAAAACCACTTTATCAACACCAAATGTGCACTTTTTCATGTTGGCATAAAGGCGTTCCTTGCGAAGGGTTTGCAAAACAGCCCTAACATGATTAAGATGCTCTTTCATGGTTTTGCTAAACACAAGAATATCATCTAAGTAAACCACAACAAAGACTCCAATATAAGGGCGAAGCACATAATGCATGAGACACACGAAAGTACCGGGAGCCTCCGATAAACCCATAGGCATAACTAACCACTCATATAAGCCAAATTTGGTTTTGAAAGTAGTTTTCCATTCATCACCCTCTTGTATGCGGATTTGATAATAGCCCCTTTTAAGATCAATTTTTGAGAAAAAGTTGGCTCCGCTAAGTTCATCAAGCATATCATCTAAGCGAGGAATGGGATGCCTATAGCAAATGGTAATAGCATTTATAGGTCTACAATCAGAACATAAGCAGAAACTTCCATCTGGCTTAGGCACAAGTATAACAGGAATGGCACAAGGGCTTAAGCTTTCACGTACATGACCGTTGTCGATGAGTTGTTGTACTTGCCGTTGAATCTCCTTAGTTTCTTCAGGGTTGAAACGGTATGGAGCTTTGTCTGTAAGTGGCGCTCCAGGGATGAGGTCAATTCGATCCTCAATGCCTCGAAGAGGAGGTAGACCCGGAGGTAGCTCATTGGGGAAAACATCTTGGAATTCCTACAAAAGAGATTGAAACACTAAAGGTAGCTCGTGAGAGGTGTTAGTTTTTGGTTCCCCATCCTTGCACACAAGGACAAAGTGCATCACACTCGATGGGTTCTCACACACTTCTCTCATCTCACTTTTTGTGTCAAATAGTATGATGTTTTTCTCTCTAGGCGAAGAGGCGCTCAAGTTTGGCTTGTGGCTCTCACTCACTTTTGGGTGGATCACTTTCTCACTCTTCTCTCCATGATGGGTGGCTTGCTTGTCGGCTATCACTTGACTAGGAGACATAGGTCGTAGCACATATTCCTTCCCTTTCATCTTGAAGCTATAGTGATTGGTGCGCCCGTTGTGGATGACACCATGGCCGAATTGCCATGGCCTACCAAGAAGGAGGTGGCAAACGGTCATGGGGACCACATCACACTCCAAGGTGTCTTCATAGGCACCAATTTTGAAGGAGACTTGGACCGTATGCTCAACTCGTATAGTGCCAGAGTCACTTAGCCATTGAACCTTGTAGGGGTGCGGGTGCTTCCTCTTGACCAGTTGAAGCTTGGAGCATAGTTCTTCAATTGCCAAGTTGTGGCAACTGCCTCCGTCGATGATGACCTTGACGGACCGTCCATTGATGCTGGCCTTTGTGTGGAAGATGTGGCATCATTGGTCTTCTTCTTGTTGATGTTGAAGAGTCAAGACCTTGGAGACAATGAGAGCGGGGCTCGAATCCTCATCACAAAAGACTTGATCATCTTCATCCTCATTCACGTGCCGGTGCATGGCCACTTTCTCAAGAGCTTCCATCTCCTCATCACTCATGGAGTCATAGGTGCCATCGTCGTTGAGGATCATGGTTCGTTTGTTTGTGCATTCATAGGACTTGTGGCCTCGGCCGCCGCAAGTGAAACACTTGAAGGAGCTTGTCTTGACGGTCTCATCGGTCGGAGTAGATGAAGAAGCACGCGGCTTGAAGTTGCTTGTAGTAGGAGGAAGACGACTTGAACTTGCAGAAGTTTTCTTGTAACTTGACTTGTCGTCATTGCTTGGAGAAGGCTTGGTTGATGTAGATGTTGGAGTAGTTGTTGAAGCGTGGTTGTTGGAGAAGCCGTAGGTCTTGGATGAGTACTTTGAGTACTTGAAGTCATCTTGCACTTGACGTTCCGCCTTTTTAGCTTGATGTACAAGCTCAATGAGGTTGGAGTAGGGTTGGAAGTCGGTGATCTTCTTGATGGGATGATTGAGTCCATTCAAGAATCGTGCCATTGTTTGCTCATCATCTTCCGTGACATTGGCTCAAATCATGGCTATCTCCATTTCCTTGTAGTATTCTTCAACACTCTTTGTTCCTTGCTTGAGGAGTTGTAGCTTCTTGAAGAGATCGCGGTTGTAGTAGGTTGGCACAAAACGTGCTTGCATGACATCCTTCATTTGATCCCAAGTGGTGATTGGAGGTTCACCTCTTGCTTGTCGGCGCTCAAGGACTTGTTCCCACCATATGAGCACATAGTCTTGGAACTCAAGTGATGCCATAGCGATCTAATTCTCTTCCTCATAGTTGTGTAAACGAAAGATTTTGTCAACCTTCAATGCCCATGGGAGGTACTCTTCGGGATCATTGCTTCCATTGAACTTGGGAATGGTGAATTTAAGCTTGCCATAGCGTTGCTCTTCATTGTGTTGTTGGCGATGGTGATGATGACGCCCTTGCCGTGGAGGGTAATCATCCTCATGTTGCTCTTGGCATGGAGTAAGTCCATGATCAACTTGCTCTTTTTGAACTTGAGGTTGAGGTGGAGCTTGACGAGCTTGTGAAGGAGCTTGAGGAACTTGACGTTGCACGCGCGGTTGGTAGTTCCTCTCTTGGATTTCTTCTTGAAGGGCTTCCTCTTGATTGCGCCGTTCATGATTGCAGTTGGCGATGGCTCGACTTGATTCTTGAAGGGCACATTGCGCCTCAAGAGCTTGCGCTTCACGTAGTTGTTGTTGAAGACGTTGAGCCTCGGTGTCTTGTTCCTCTTGGTGTAGACGCGCTCGTTCTTCTTCTTGGCGCCGTAGTCGTTGTCGTTCTTGAGCTTGAGCAAAAGCGACTTGGTTTGATTGAGGACGAGGGACTTGCTCATCGACTTGCTCTTGTGAATGCTTTACGTGTAGCGGGTTGCGAGATGCATGACGGTCTTGACACGCGGCTTGTCGAAGAGTGTTCGATGACGGTGTACTTGAGCCGGAGAACGAGTCGTCAGAGTGTCGACTTGAGTGGCTCCGTCTTGAGTATGACGATGTAGAAGGAGGCCGATTCACCAACAAGGCACGGATCTCGTCCATTCTTGCATTGTTCTCTTGCTTGTGCGCATCGAGCTTGTTGTCGAAGTAGTCTCTTGTATGTTGCTCGGAAAGTCGCAAGTCAGTGGCGAGGTTGTCGATGCGGTCGTTCGTTGCTTGTTGCTCTTGATGCAACGCTCGTTGTGCACCGAAGAGGTGGCTCTTGGTGACGTATGATGACATGTCATCGTCTTGCTTGATGAAGAGTGGGTTGGTAGAAGTACTCGGCCTATCCATCATTCCAAGCAAAATGTGAGTGGTAGAAGGAGAAGAACTTATACCAATGTACCTTGACCGATGTTGATGATGAATCAAGTTCACTCAAATGCGGACAATGAAATAGCACTATTGGTACCAGTTCTTGTCGGTTCTCACACCTACACAAGTAAAAGCTTATGGTGGAGCATGGTTAGGATGGTGGCACAAAATTTGTTGCAATTGAACGTGAGTTCAATAATGTTGGAAAAGATTCACAAATTTGCAAATGCAACAAGTAGACCAAGCAGGTAGTGGTACACGGAAACACACACACAAATAGATAAATGGGATTGTGCAAACCAAAAGTGAGCCAAAATGTGGAATCCACGAAAATGCTCTTGTTGCACAATACTAGAGAGACGCTAGCACGATTGCACAATAGGCAGATATGGAGCTTGTGCACAACCTACTAGGCAAAAATGAAACGATCTCTATCCCAAGTATGCTATATGTATGGTATTTTGGTGCTATGATCCAAGATGATCTTATATGACAATCTTAATGTAGTATGATGCTATGGTTCTTGCTTATAAGCTCTTTGCTTATCTTTCCTCTTTGCTTAAAAGCTTGGGTGGCTCTTTCACTTTTGAGCTCTTTTCTCATGCAAAACTTCACGAACCAAGATAGCAATTTTGTTTGCGATGACAATGTTGTGACACAAAAGTTGATGCCAAGATATGCACCACGGTGGTATGGTATGTATGCTATGGAGTATGATCACTAATGTGCACAAGTCACGTTGCCGACCATACTCAATGGCTAGTCTCGATGGGTAAGCTACGCAAAAGTAAGGCCATGTGGGGTATCAATGCAATTGCAAGGTATGACAAACATGTCGTCGGGGGTACCGTCCTTGGCGATGATGAGTAGTCGATGGAGATGAGCGGTGGTGATGGTGACGTCGAACCGTGCCTATATAGCCGAAACACAATAGGACACGGGAACCACAACCCAAAATCTCAAAGACCAAACGTGTCAAAATCGACATAGGAGGTAGCGGTGAGCGGTGGTGCTGTTTGTGGAAAGTGTTGGGGGTATGCGGAAGTAAGCGTGGGCACCGGGGCAAAATTGGGCGAAAGTATGGAAATGGGCGGCGGGAATGGAGTTGCTGCTCCCAGGGGCCGGATGTCCGGGCCAGCGGCCGGAAGTCCGGGACGCAAGGATGTCCCATGGACACGGGGCGTTTGTCCGGGCTCCTGGATAGGGGACGAACACGATGAACTCCACGGGAAAAATTGCAACTCGGGGCAAAATTCGAACGAATTGGTGGATGGAAATCGCGGGAGAGATGGGGAAAAGCTAGATCAACTCGATGCAAAGCAGATCCGTGGATCAAATCCAACAAAACTTCACCTCACCAACAAATCGCAAAAAAAAATTGGGGCTATTTTTGGTGGGGATTTTCGGATTTAGGACGAAAACAACAAAATCAAGCTAGAAAACACGGGGTAGGGGCTCCAAAAACGTGATCAATGTGGCTCATGATACCAAGATGATGTAGAGCGGAACCCTAGGGGCCGATATTTCACATGTGGAGGGGATTCTACGGGGGAAAACACAAAGAACGCGCGGAAGAACACGAGGAAATCACGGGGACGAACAAGAGAAACACTCAACCGACAAGGAATCGATCACACAAGGGCTAGATCACCGAAAGCACAAGGTAACACATGATCCAAAATCAACAAAGGAAGATACAAGAGTAACCGTTCTTCTCCGTGAGGAGGTCTTGATTGTCTTCTCCGGATGGAGGCCTTGAATCCGAATGGATCTTCTCCGAAGAGGCACAGTCCCTCACGTGGACTAGATCCAGTACGGATGAGGGAAGCTCTCTCTCTAAATGAGCTATCACAATACTAACCCTCAAACATAGGTGGGGATGGAGTATATATAGTCTAGGGGCAAAGAGGGATACATGGGCCTCGGCCCTACACTATGCGCAGACAGGGAAGGCCGGATGTCCGGTGGCTCACGAGGGGTCCGATGTCCGGGCTGAGGGGCCGGATGTCCGGGCTGGTGCATCTGCCTGTTCTGTTCTCTGGATGGGCGACGCCGGATGTCCACTAAAAGGTGCCGGATGTCCGCTGCTTCGGGAGGCGCCGGTTGTCCGGGGCGCTGGCCGGATGTCCGGGCTGACGGGGCAACATTCTGTGCTCTCTGGTCGCTGGTGCCAGATGTCCGGGACTTTGGCCGAATTTCCGGTGAGGGGGTCCGGATATCCGGGCTGGACGCCAGATGTCCGGTCGCTGTAGTTTCTTCTGCCGAGGGCTGGCCGTGTAGATCTGCAGGGGCCGGATGTCCGGGGTGCTGGCTGGATGTCCGGTGCCTGGAGGCTGTTCTTGCCTTCTTCCATTGGTTCTCTTCTTCCATGGACTTGGGGTCTTGACCATCTTCATGTGCATCCTCGGGAGGGTCCTCTTGGTACCTAATCATGCACAACATTCCGGATTGAGGTAGTAGCCATGTCTCGAGAGGACCATGTGATATATCACTAAGGAGAGAAGTCACCTCGGTCTCGAGAGCTGTAGCTCATGCTCTAGTCATGGGTCCTCTTGGTGCTTGGTGAGACGATGGAAGGTCCATGGTGATGACCGAAGGATGCTTCGCATCAATGTTCCTATGTAATACTGGGTTGGTTGTTAAGGCAATCTCGTCCAAACTGCCTCATGATCAAGATATGCAAGCTCAAAACAATGTTATATCTGCGCTCCAGACACAAGTCCATTCCCTAATAGAGACCTTTTGTGAAACAAGGACAACCATTGTTTGATGTTGTCAAGATATGCATGGTTTCGAAACCAGACTATCAGACATTTGCTATGTTGTTTAGGAGCCTAGGAGAAATGAAGGCGAAGGTTCTGGTGCTGCACCGGACAGTACAACATGAAAACGTAACAATCGGGTCAAATGAACCGAGCTTCTGAACTTCTAGTGGTGCATTTCTGCCGGACTATTAACTTTTATGCCAACCTTGCTTTTGTTTTATGGTTGTAAGTTGTTTTGTTGCGATACAGAAATTGTTCCTAACATGCAGCGACCGGCTCAAGAAAATAGCAAGCCATTTTTGTATAGTGTAGGGTGTTCCCTATACTTTCACTTGTGGCGCACTTTGATGCCCAGTGGATGTAATATGTGCAATCGCCTTAATAGCCTAGCTTTAGTTTCTGGCGTATTTATTTCCCTACTCTTCTTTTTCCTTAGTTTGCTAGTGGCCGCAACAACCATGGGCCATATACGGACTGTGGTATCCTTGAGCCTGCTACGGGCCGTGGGATCCATGGGCCTCCTACGGGCCGTCAGATAAATGGGCCGACATGGGATGTGAACGGGCATAATTGGTATTCCGCCGGCACGGTAACGGGCCGTTAACAAGCCGGACGATAACAAAGGCTTAATTCTATCACAGGCATAACGGGTCGTTGATGGGCCAGGATATAGGATGGGCTGGAACGGCGCAATGGGTTAACATGCCACAAACGGGCCGATTCTAACCACATGCCGAATTTGGCCCATTAGGGGAACATGCCAGTAACGGGCCGGAATTAATCGAGGGCTGGAAAGGAGCCCAAGAATGTATGAGCCGTTAGTAGGCCGAAAGCTAACACGGGCTGTGTAACATCCCAAATTTTCAATTTGGAATGTTATACATTAGATCATCATTGCATATCATATTTTATTGCATTTTGGGTTGATCCTAGAAATTCTACGCAACTCAAGGACCCACGGAGAGAGTTGGGGATTTCGTTATTTTCATATTTGAGTTTTCTCAAATTTTGAAAAGAGGATCATTTGGTTTTAATTATTTTTCTCTTCGAATATTTCCAATATGAAAATAAAAGAGAGGGGATAAAATGACTTCTCCAAAATAAAGAAATATTGGAGGAAAAATAATAAAATCAAATAAGATTTTTATTCGGAGTTTTATTGCTATTTATTTGAATTAGGAAAAAAATGTGTTTTCAGAATTTCATTAGAGGCCCAAATAAATGTTCACTTTGTCCGCTATATTTTTAGAGGACGGGGAAATTTTATTTCAGGATTTTTGGAGTCCGTTTAGTATTTCTTTTCTTCGTTTTTCTGTGCTGAAATTATCTTTTGAAAAAGGAACCGACTTAGCCGGGCCGTACCCGACCCGGACCTCTCTGGTCGGCCTTTATAAAGCCCGACCCAGGGACCCCACCAGCCCAAGCTGCCGCCCCCGCTAACCCTAGCCGCCGCTGCCGCCAGTCGCCATCACCGACGCGCCGCCGCCTCGCCGCCTCGCCGCCTCGCCACACAGCGCCGCCACCGCCCCACAGCGCCACCGCCGCCCCATTCCGCCGCCACGCCGCCGGATCCCCTCACTGCCGCTGCCGCCGCCGCCAGTCCCGCCGCCGACCCCGCCGAGGTAGCCACCCGCTCGCGTAGGTTTTCGTTAGAAAACCGTATGGTTTTTTTATAGATCGTTTTTTTTCGGTTTAGTTATTTAGCGAACGCTCGTTCGTACGTTCATTTTAACGAATGAAGTTCACCCGTTAGCCGCAGGCAGCGAACATTCGTTCGTTTGCCTGTTCATCAGTTTTTCTTTTTCCAGGGTTTTTCCACGATTATTTTCGATCACGATTTCTGCCCTGATTTTCGTTTTAGTTTATCTTTTCACTCGTTTATCGGAATCAGGCGATTCAAGAGCCTAGATCTTCGTCTTGAAGCCCTCTTTGAGTTTAATAAACTTGAACAAGATTTTGGTATTGCAAAATTTTACTTAAGTCCAGATTAGTAAATGGATCTTGTTTCTTTCGCAGTTTGAGTTTCGATGCTTCGTTTGATTTGATTCTTTTTGCAAACCGGAGTTCTTAAGTTGAATTTCTGGTTAGATCTCTTATTTGAGTTTTACCCGTGCTTCTAGTTGAGTTCTTATTGTATGCTTTCAGGCTTGGACAAAGAAGGCGGAGCGTATTAACTGTCCGGCTCCGCTTCCCGAAGACCCAGAAAACCTGCTTCTGACGAAGATGCTGGTTCCGACTCCCTATCAAGCGCCGGAGAAGAAGGCCAAGGGGACCAGAGGTGGTATCCGTCGCAAGGGCACTATGGATGTGACGTCTGAAGACGCCGAGACTCATTCCTCCGCCGCCGAGGATGACGAGGAAGAGGAGGAGGAAGAAGAAGAAAGGCATCCCCCCTAAGGGGGGGAGAAAGAAAAAGGTCGGCCTCCACGCGTCTGGAGGCCGAGGCGTCCAAGAAGGGGAAAGCTTCCCCTCCGGACAGCTCCACTGCGGCCACCGATAGCAGCTCGAAGTGGTGGCCCAGGGAGAAGCCCCTTGCCAAATCGTGAGTACCCGGACACATTCATATATCCGGCCTCTCTATTTCATTGTTTTAACGTGTTGAATCATGTATTTGCAGTCTGGCTTGGTCCAACCTCGAGCGATCCTCATCTTCAGGGGATTCGCTGGACCCGGAGGCGATGGACAGCAGGACCCTTCCGCCGGCCTCCTCTCCCAAGGCCATGGAGGACACCGAGGTGTTGTCCTGAAGGATCCCAGGCTAGGAAGAGGTTCAGGAGGCCATCCGGGCGGCGCCGGAGGGTGAACCCTCAGCCGCCGGACATATGGGAGAGAATCCCCATGGAGACTGGCGATGGGGGTCATATTCAGTTCGGCCCCCAGCCGAATACAACTCCGGAGACCTCTAGGGCTCCAGAATCGGGCAAGCAGCTTCCTTCGAAAGAAGGAGGTGTGCCTACTCCACCGGTGACCTCTGTCCATCCAGAGGCACTGGATAATTTGCTAGAAGCGCTGCGAGGCGCTTCCATTGTTGAAGAACATCATACCCTTATGGGTACGGTGATTGAGAGGATCCAGTCTGCAAAGAGCGGACTGACCGAAGCCTGCACAAGCCTTCTAACATGCTTTGAGGTAAGCAACGCAACTATGCAAAAAGAATGTCACAGTATAGACAGTAGCCCCTGAAACTCTGTTTGGTGTTCAGAAAGAAAAGCCGAAGAGAGGATCAAATAATTTTTGCAGGAGACTAACCTGATATGTCTATGTGAATAAGTAGGCGTCGCTGCTGGCTGCGACCTCTCATACTGCTGAGGTCTCTCGACTAAAGCAGAGTCTGGAGTAGACCGAGGAGGAGCTCGGCCGTGTGAAGAAACAGCTGGAAGACAGTCAAGGTATGCAGTAACCTTGTCTATTTTCAGGAAGGATGAATGCTTTGTGCTGACTAAAGTTCCATGGTATTTATTAGGAGCGGCGACCGAGGTGGAGACCCTCAAGAAGGCACTGGCCGAGGCCGAGGAGAAAGTGGCCAATGAAAAAGCCGCTCGTGAAAAGCATGAGGCCCGGGTCAGTGAGATCGAGTAGGAGCTCCAGGACGCCGTGAAGAAATGCGAGTCCTTGGAGCACAAATTTGCGGATCAAGAGTCCGAACTGGACAAGGCCCTCCAAAACGCACACGATGCCCGGGTTGAAGCCCAAGGCGCCCTCATGCAAATCCAGGAGGCCAGAAAAATCGCGGCGGGTAAGGCCTTTATTATGCAGAGAAAATATGTGAAGAAGAGGTTCCTCTTATTGACCCGGATTTGGAGTTCTCCATGGGCGTTTGCGGATCTATCGCGCAGCGTTTCAGCCGCTGCAGAATTCTTCCAAGCTGAAGAGGGGAGCTCTATGGAGAAACTATTTTGGTCACAATACCTTGCGCCAGAATATCCGGTGCCCTTTAGGGATCAGCTAAAACAGCTGGTCGAACTGCATAGGGTGGCCGAACTAGCCATGAAGGATTTGATAATCCAGCTATGGCCTGCCGAAGCCATGCCTAGCAACTACTTTGGACTCGTGAAGCGGCTGGTCAATGCCTGCCCACGGCTTGATGCCATCAAGCGGTCGGTCTGCCCACGGCTTGATGCCCACGGCCTTCGCCCGAGTCAAGATGCATTGGGTGAAGATGGACGTCGCGAAGCTTGTGACCGAAGGACCGCCCGCGGGCAAGGAGCACCGCACGCCCGAGTTGTATTTTGACAATGTCATGGAGGGATCCCGCCTTGTGGCGGAGAAATGCGCTAAGGATATTATATTTCCATGAATACATTCATGTTATCCAGTCCTGTATTATGAAACAGTGCTATGTATGTAATATAATGCATGTTTATTTCAAAATTTACCTCCTGTGCGGCCGTTTGGTTAAATCTGAGAGTTGGCCAGTCGTCGGCTTCAACCCCCACGTAGGTAGTACGGGGGTGTTCGGGATGAATCTAAACACCCTTTATTCCAAAGTTTTGGTCCTTAAAGGAGGTGTTTAGCGCAACGAACCAGGCAATCGGACTATATGGCTTTATCACCCTCACTTAGCAATAGGAGTTTGACAATAGAATTTAGGCACAACCCCTAGTATTCGTAAGTCTGAACATGGGATGTTGTAAAACACTTGGTCGGATAAAACCAATTCATCGCATAATGCGGGGGAAAATCGCAAAAGATTTGAAAACCTCTCGAACAGCTGACCGGCTCACGCCGCATCATGATAGTCAGTTTTTGGCTTTCTCTACTAAGGTGCTCATCCGAATGAACCAGGACACAATCGCAGTAGTTCTCCCTTTACTACCCTAGCTGATATAGCGGAACGTAAGGTAGTAAGCACAGGAGCCGAGCAACCCAACTATTGACCAAAGACATGATTCGGAGCCAATGCATATAATGCTACAATTCGGGGTGCCGAACTATACTTTAAAAAAGTGTTCGGACTTTGTTGCATTATTATGGGGCGTAATGAAGCCCCTGGTGAATTAAGGCGTACCAGAGTGTACGGGTGCAATTGATAGGAGTATCAAGAAAAAGAAAAAAGAAGTAATAGGCTAGTGCCGTAAAAATTGGCCCGCAAACCATTTTCCATTGTAGTTTGATTAATACGTCAAAGCGTATTTTGTACAAATGGTGCGATAAGAAAAAAAGGGCTAATTAACATGCCACAACCAAGGGAGAGCTATGTGCTGGTCCTTAAAACAGGCATAACGATCATTTAAAGAGACCACCTGAAAATTCCCTTATACGTCAAAGCTTCTTGCCCTCTTGGTGTATCCATCCCTTGATAGGTCTGACAATCAGGTCACCAGGAAAGGCCTAGGAAAAGAAGAAACCTGAAAAGAAAAAGAAAAAGTGAAGGTATATGGGTCCAGGAGCGGTTGAGCCATATTGTGGACCACGATCTAGTTGTGCCTCCGTCTAAGCCCGTGGTATTTTGAGTGCGTAGTTGTGTACGCGTGGTATGAATGCTGCCGTTTGGTCGGGACTGGGACGGAAGCCGAATTGCTAGTTGAGCTCTTGACGAGCTGGACTGTCCTGCCGCAGAGTAGTTCGGACTCGCTTGATGGTGTCTAGGAGCTTGGCCGCCAAATTAAGGTTTTGCCTAAAAAAGGCTGCCCTTTGCTTCTGCTGCGAGGGCAGCGGTGTGCTCCTCGATACAGAGGGAGCGTTCCAAGTTTCCATTGACTGTTGTGACACCGTGTGGTCCGGGCATCTTGAGCTTGAGATAAGCATAGTGTGGCACCGCATTGAATCGAGCGAATGCGGTTCGTCCGAGCAGTGCGTGATAGCCACCGCGGAAGGGGACAATATCGAAGATCAACTCTTCACTTTGGAAGTTGTCTGGGGATCCGAAGACCACTTCCAGTGTGATTGAGCCCGTATAGCGGGCCTCTACACCTGGAATGACACCTTTAAAGGTGGTTTTTGTGGGCTTGATCCTTGAGGGATCAATACCCATTTTTCGCACTGTATCCTGATAGAGCAGGTTCAGGCTGCTGCGCCGTCCATGAGGACTCGCGTAAGATGGAATCCATCAATGATTGGGTCAAGGACCAGTGCGGCTGAACTACCATGACGGATACTGGTCGGATGGTCCATGCGATTGAAAGTGATCGGGCAGGACGACCATGGGTTGAACTTTGGGGCGACTGGCTCCATGGCGTAGACGTACCTGAGCGCGCGCTTCCACTCTCTCTTGGGGATATGGGTAGCAT
>NC_041381.1:280537189-280556919 GCF_002162155.2 Triticum dicoccoides
TCCCCCTGTGTTTGGTGGCTGGGGCTCATCGTCATCCTCCTTGCTTTGAGACCCCTTCTCCTTGTTCTCGGCATTTAACTTGTCGCGCCTGTTTGAAAACCCAACACTCTCTGTTGGTGTGATTGGCTGGTTTATCAGGGGTGACGTGGATTTGACATGGACGATTGAGTATGCGGTCCAAGCTGGACGGGCACAGATTGTTTGTTTTATATGGCTTCTTCCGCTGACCGGACTTAGAGCCACTGAATCTGGCGTTGACCGTCGTGTCCTCGGTATTGTCACTGTTGTTTCGACGTTTGTGTCTATTGCGTCGGGGCTTGCCGTTGCTATTTCTGGCTTCAGAAGTGCCAAGTTCGCTTGCATTGTTATTGCTATGGGCTAGCCAGCTATCCTCGCCCGTGCAGAAGCAGGTCATAAGCGTCGTGAGGGCTGCCATAGACTTTGGCTTTTCTTGGTCAACGTGTAGAGCAAGCCATTCGTCACGGATGCTATGTTTAAAGGCCGCTAAGGCCTCGGCATCCGGACAGTCGACGACCTGGTTCTTTTTAGTTAAGAACCTAGTCCAGAATTTCATGGCTGACTCTCTGGGCTGTTGAACTATGTGACTTAGGTCATCCTCATCGGAGGTCGGACATATGTACCTTGGAAGTTGTCGAGGAAGGCATCCTCCAAGTCCTCCCAGCTGCCAATGGAGTTTTCGGGCAGACTGTTCAACCAGTGCCAAGCTGGTCCCTTGAGTTTTAGTGGGAGGTATTTGATGGCGTGAACATCATCACCGCGGGCCATATGAATATGGAGAAGAAAATCCTCAATCCATACCACGGGATCTATTGTCCCATCATATGACTCGATGTTCATGGGTTTAAACCCTTCCGGGAATTCATGTTCCATTACTTCATCAGTGAAGCAAAGGGGGTGTGCGGCGCCTCTATATCGGGCCAAGTCGTGACGTAACTCGGATGGAGTTTGTCTGCGGTCTTCAGTCCGAGCGTGGTTATGTTTGTCACGTCTTGCAGGATGGCCATTGTCGGGCATCCGGGCACGCCCCCATGATCCATAGATTGATCTGGTTTGACCTGCTCTATTTTCCAGGTCGTGCTGTAGGTCATATGTGTATCCCCGAGTTATTGTGTATCTATTTTTATGGTGAGGTAGTGCTGGCTGGTGTTCGGCTCGAGTCGCTTTGTCCCGCCACGTGGTGGTCGGTCAGCCGCATTATTCGCTGGTAGGACGGGCTCCAGCGCCTCGTCATCGAATTATTCCTCGGCTGCCAGGACATTAGTCCATCTGTCGTTGAGCAGATCTTGGTCAGCTTGAAGCTGTTGCTGCTTCTTTTTCACGCTCCTTGCAGTGGCTATTAGCCGGCTCTTAAAGCACTCCTGCTCGGTGGGCTCCTCAGGCACGATAAAGTCTTCATCGCCGAGGCTCACCTCGTCCTCGGAGAGCGGAAGGTAGTTATTGTCCTCTGAGTCTTCATTCATGGCCCGTTCATTAGGGCTAACTCGCCCATCTTCCCATTCGTCTTGTTCGGAGGTCGGCTCAACGGGGTCTTCATTGTCTTCGGCATCGTCCGGAGTGTTATTTTCTCCTGTGCCGGTATTGTTGTTTTTTCCACGGTGTGGTTTAGAGCAGCGCCGATGTTGTCGGCACTTTGGCTGTATCTCAGGAGACTTATCCTCGACAGGATTCTTCTCATTGTCGCCGTTGTTCTCTTTGGGTGTGTCCACCATGTATACGTCATACGAGGAGGTGGCTGTCCAGCGCCCTGTAAGCGGTGGTTTTTGTGCCTGCTCCTCTCCGGCATCGTCGTCCATATTGTCGATGTCTTCGGAGTCGTAATCGAGCATGTCGGTTAAGTCTTCGGCAGTGGCTATGAAGTGGGTGGTGGGTGGGGAGCAGAATTCTCAGCCATCAGCATCCAATTCGAACCGGATATAGTTCGGTTGAGAGTCTCCTAACAAAGAGAGGGCTTTTAATGAGTTTAGCACATCGCCAAAAGGCGAGAGCCGGAAGATGTCCGCGGAGCTGAACTCAACGATCGGCGCCTGATCAGATTAGATGGGCGCGGATACACGCGGTTCGGAACCTATAGCCGGAGACGAATCTGAGGTTCCGGTGACACAGGTCCCGCTCAAGGTGGTATCTGTGTGCGGATCCAACGCCGCTGAGTCTGCGGCTTCCATGACGGGGTTGAGCTTCCCATCCTCGGACAGCAGAATCTGCTCCAGATCTAGGGTCAGAGCAGTCACAGGCGCTATCTCTTAAGCACGGTCCGATGACTGATTTAGGTCATGTTCATCGTGGTGGTAGGGAGCAGCCGTCATGGGCTCGAATCCATCGAAGATCAAGTCCCCACGGATATCGGCCACGTAATTCAAGCTTCCAAACCTGACCTGATGGCCAGGGGCGTAGCTGTCGATCTGCCCTGGATGTCCAAGCGAGTTGGCCCGCAGTGCGAAGCCGCCGAATACGAAGATCTGTCTAGGGAGGAAAACCTCCCCCTGGACTGCGTTGTTGTAGATGATTGACGGAGCCATCAATCCTTTTGGCGACGACGCAGTGGAACTCTCAATGAAAGCACCAATGTCGGTGTCAAAACCGGCGAATCTCGGGTAGGGGGTCCCGAACTGTGCGTCTAAGGCTGATGGTAACAGGAGGCGGGGGACACGATGTTTACCCAGGTTCGGTCCCTCTCTATGGAGGTAATACCCTACTTCCTGCATGATTGATCTTGATGAATATGAGTATAACAAGAGTTGATCTACCATGAGATCGTAATGGCTAAAATCCTAGAAGTCTAGCCTATGTGATTATGATTGCCTCTACGGACTAAGCCCTCCAATTTATATAGACACCGGAGGGGGCTAGGGTTGTACAAAGTCGGTTATAGAGAAAAGGAATCTACATATCCGAACGCCAAGCTTGCCTTCCATACTAAGGAGAGTCCCATCCGGACACGGGACGAAGTCTTCTGTCTTGTATCTTCATAGCCCAACAGTCCGGCCATGTCACATAGTCCAGCCATCCGAGGACCCCTTAATCCAGGACTCGTTCACCGGCCCGCCCCGAAGCCCCTGTCATCCGGCGCCTGTCTACGCACAGTGAACGGGCCAAGGGCCCATGTATCCCTTTCCCACTTACCCCTTCGTGGCTTAGACTATAAATAGACCACCCCCTCCTCCTAGTTAGGGTGAGCATAGGTTTAGCTCATTTGAGATAGAGCTTTGCTCATCCATACGGATCTACTCCTCGTGAGAGACCACGGCCTCTTCGGAGAAGATCCATCATGGATTCAAGACCCCATTCATGGGATGAACAACAAGACCTCCTCACAGAGATGAACTACCGCCACTTGTACCGTCCTTTGTTGGATTCGGACTGTGTATCTCTTTGTGTTTTGAGGATCTAGCATATGTGTGACCGAATCTCATTGATTTGAGTGATTCTCTTGTGTTTTCCCTCGTGTTCCCCTCGTTTTCCCTCTCGTGTTCTTCGTATTCTTGGTAGGATTCCCTCCAAACGTGAAAGATCGGGCATCTAGGGTTCTACCCTACATCATCTTGGATCAGAGCAAGGTTGATCACGAATTTGGAGCCCCTACCCCTCTTTTTCTAGCTTGATTTTGTTGTGTTCTTCCCAATTTCGAAAATCCCCACCAAAAATAGCCCCAATTTTTTTGTGATTTGTTGGTGAGATGAAGTTTTGTTGATTTTGATCCGTGGATTCGTTGTGTTACTAGTGGATATATCTTTCCCCCAATTTTCACCACTATCCATCCATGAAATCTCTCCAATTTTGCCCCTGAAATCATCAATTTCCGCCCCCAAATCGAGTTTTGAAGTCCAAATCTTGATCTGGAATCATCGGGCCTGACATCCAGGCCATCGGGCTGGACATCTGGCTCCTGGAGCACAAAATCCACACGGTTCTGGACATCCGGCCCCCACCCCCGGATGTCCGACCCCTGGAGCATCAGCCTCCCGTATTTCACCGTTTTGCCCATAACTTGCACATCTGGAGTCCGATTTTCGTGTTCTTTAGCTTCTTGAGTAGCTATTGACATCCCCCATCCACCTAGATAGGTTTAAAATTCATTTGACTCCATCAAAATTTCGAATATTTGGCAAGTTTGCCTAGGCCCTCCACCATACCATCCGCATTTACTACCACCGACTTCCGCAACCTAACCCATTTTGATCCATATAGCTTTAGTGGTTGCTTGAGTAGTGATTCAAGTCTCCTAAGGTGTTTCGGGTACTTAGAGACGGTTGCTTCTTCATCAACCACCACCACCACTTCCGCATAACCTTGCCCACCATACATTTCGCCAACCTAACTTAAGCCAATTTTGTTTGAGCTTGTTTGAGTTGTGGCTTGTGTCTCCTAAAGTGTTTCGGCTACTTAGGGACGGCAACTTCAACTCCAACACATTTATAGCCCATCACTCCAGTTCTGCATTGCCAAGTGCAAACTACCTCAGCTTTCCGCTACCACCATTTGACATTTGGAGATTTTGAGTTTGCGGTTTTTCTGTTTCCTAGGGTGTTTTGGTTAATTAGGAAACGGTCGACATCGGCAACACCGACTCTCATCATCGCCAAGGACGGTAACCCCGACGACACCATTGTACATTCTCCTTGCAATTGCATTGATAACCCTTAGCCCATTTTGCGTCACTTGCCTATCGAGACTAGCCATTTGAGTATTGCCGGCAATGTTACTTGTGCACATTAGTGATCTACACCTCCCATTGCATACATAATACCATATCATATTGGTATCATCATAGTATCGTATCTTGTGTCACAAGTTTGTTCCCGCATATACACTATTGCTATCTTGGTTTGTGCATTGGTGCAAAAGTGGCAATATCAAAAAAGAAGAAATAAAGCTTTTAAGCAAAAGAAAGAGAGCAAAGAAGCTTGTAAGCAAGTGCCATAGCATCATACCACATTGCATATAAGATTGTCATATCCGATCATCTTGGATAATCTTGTTAACCACCGGGAACATCATACATACATGGCATACTTGGGATAGAAAGTTTATCCATTTTGCATCTTATAGGTTGTGCACAAGTGTCGTATCCGCCTATTGAGCAATCGTGCTAGCGTCTCCCTTGAGTTGTGCAACACGAGCGTTTTCCTTGTTCCACATTTTGTGCTCATTCCTTGGTTGCATGACCCCATTTATCTATCCGTGTGTGTGTGTTTCTGTGTGCCATTCATTGCTATTGGTCTACTTGTTTCGCTTGCGAATTTGTGAATCTCTTTCAACATTATTGACTCTTGCTAACATTTTGCATCAAATTATTGTGCCATTATCCTCACCGAGCTCCACCATAAGCCTTACTTATGTAGGTGTGAGAAATTGACGAGATCGGTACCAATTGTGCTATTTCCTTGTTACACCATTGAGTGATCATTGATCCATTCTCAACATCGGTCAAGGTACATTTAGTATAGTTCTCTCATTTCTTCCACTCATATTTTCTCGAGTCTTGTGATGGATAGGAAAGGCATTTCATCTCCGGTCATCGACAACAATGACAGCGCAAACAACTACATCACCAAATCGTCCATCTTCGATCTACAACGACGAATGCAAGGCACACAATCAAGATTGCGAGAGCGCATCGAGAACATCTCCATCGACATTCGTCACTCCGAAGCAAGGAAAAGGGACTACATTGACAAGAAGCTTTCCGCACAAAAAGAGGAGCAAGATGCAAGGATGGAGGATATTAGGGCTTTGATCAAGTCGTCTTCCCCTTAGTCATCTTCAAGGCGGCGACGTTCAAGCCACAAGCCTTTGGAGCGCGAAAATGATGCAAACGCACTTCGTCCACGTCCACATCTACATGGCGACCAACATCACATTCGTAATCAACATCGTCATGAAGGGAAAGTCACTTCCAAGCAACATGTGCACAATGACAACGAACGCCATCGAGATCAAGCATGACAACGACACCATCATCATGAAGATGCTCCACAAGCAAAAATGTACAAGTCCCAACAAGCTCTACTTCACGCCAAGGCCATGCTTCCAGAGCATAAAAGAAGATCGCGAGACGAGCACCACCAAGATGGAGCTACGACTACCACCACCACTTCGGCATCTTCGCCAAGTGCTATCAAGGCATCTTCGCCTTTGTACGTACGTCATCTTTGCCTACTTCCCACGAGTACGCCTACAACGACTTCATCAAGTCCAAGGCGACCACCTACAAGTGAGGGTGACACTTCCATCTTCGGAAGCCCCTCAAGAAAGATGGCCGAGCATGGGAAATTCCCTTTGGTCATGGAGATGAGCTATGAGGTGCCACATCATATGGGCCTCCAACACCAAGACGGTGACAAGAAGGTCGAGGAAGGGCCATCCCTTCGACCACAGCGATACGAGTTGAGCATGGAGACATTTGCACCTACATCTCTCTGACACCCACATATGTCGAGATGCCCCAATTGCCATATGAGGAGAGCCACCACCACATGAGTGAGATGAGTGACTCCACCATATATGACACTGAGAGCATTTCCTATGAGAGGGTGAATGTGATCACCACTAGCCCCACACATGAGAGCATGCCACACATCCTATGTGAGGATGAGAGACATTTGAGTGACTCCTCTAACCATATGAGTGAGAGCATCCTTGAGGGATTGAGTGAGCCACACCACTTAGTGAGTGAGGTAGTTGACACGGCATGTGAGGCCACTATGATTTCTAACGACTTAACCTCTATTCCGAGTGTGTTTCGTTCTTTGGTGCTAGGTCTCCTACATGACAACATGCCTATCCCAGATGAGTCCATCCATCCAATGGAGACGACAATGGCCATGGTGGATCATGATGAACCCCCCCCCCCACATGGTTCGATCAAGATGAAGATGACAATGAATGGATCTTTGACACCTCACCTACAACACATGAGCGATGCTCCAAAGATAACATAGGTGATGGTACTCTCTTGTCCCACTAGCGGACTATCTTACCAGTGATTGCTTGCATGATGTTGACCCACCTATTCCCATGCTTCATGCTAGTGCGACTTCCTCATGTCATGGCTTACCTATTTATGATGAATATGATGATGAGCATGTTGAGTTGCCTAGTTGTGATGCTATGCTTCATAGGATATCATGTGAAAATTCTATTGGTCACTTCATGTATGATAATCCTTTAAACTTGTCATATGCTACGAGTGAGATCTCCCATATTGCATCATTTCAATCTCAACATAATAACTATGCATGCCCCCATTAAAATAAATCCAATTTACACTTATGGCATAGATGACGAGATGATGGTCATTGGCTTTTGTTTTTCATCTGATGATATTGTCTTGCTTCCTTTACATGATTTGCGCAATTCATCTACTATGTCATGCCATGATCACATAGAACCAAATATGCATTGTTTTGGAAGTTGTCAATATTCTCCAAGTGATATCTCCATTAATTCTCATGAGGAGACCCCCATAGTTTCCTCATACATATTAGGAGATTTTGATGCATTCCATACTTTGCATGATTCCCATGATAGTGTACACCATATGCATTCCATTAAAAACATTGCTCTACATATATATCATGATGCATTACATCCTTTGAGTCTCCATTATGCCATGCATAACAACAAACCTCTCATGATGGATGACATGTTTCTTTATCACGCATCTCATTTATTTGAGCATTGGATATTTTGTGCTAACCAACACAAGCACATGCGCATCATGATGGATGACGTGTACATATACCACGCGATGAGGACATGACTACCTTGGATACGACCAAAAATATTTCATACATGCACATTTGTCAGGTGATTTCTAGTGCAAACTATTCAATAATCTATTTATGTTATCCAAAACAAAAATATTTCACACACTTTTGTGTTTTGTCTAATTGCAGGTGTATGTGACACTTGTACAATCCACATATGAAGATAAGGGAAAAGGAGAAGTTTAGATTCTGTTCAAAAGTCCTCTCACGTCACTTTTGGGCCAAGAGAAGATAGAGTCCAAGTCTCTCACGTTCTGGATTCAAATTCGGACTACACAGACAAACCAGACTCAAAACGCCAACAACTTTTTCATACAAACTCCGGATTGGGTGATTCTTTTTTGTTGGAAAGTAGATTTCGTGCTCTTTCCAACCCAATTGGATTCACCTTCAAATTAGTCCGGAGAATTGAGATATGGATGAAACAATCTGACGCTGCAGCAGAATCCGAGTCAAACAACAAGTCCAAAGGTGTTGCATCACCTTCACTTGGGCCCATGAGCCTTGTACGATCTAGGGTTAGTTTTAGGCTGCCTTGGGATGTCCTTCCACCTCCTTGGCCTCCACCCCTTGCTCATATATAAGTAGATCCATCTAGTAGTTTTTTCCTTGGGTTTTGTTTAGATTAAAAGTTCGCCATAGCTGCAACTTCGCGTACTTTGTTTGTGTTCAACGACCAGACCAAGACGTCACAGAACCCCATCTTGATCAATAAAGCTTTCATCTTATATTCGCAATATCCAGATTGCAATCTCGGTTTTTTGCTTGTTCTTCCTTTGCTCGCAGAAAATAGACCCTCGTGGTCAGGTTGATCATGCTCCGGCGTGGTTAATAACCTCTCGGAGTTGGTTTAGCGATTGCTAAGGCACGACGTCCTCGCACGTACGTAGTCGGATCGTCAAAGTCTACTCCTATGAAATGATAATCACCATCTCATCGAAAGACGGGACACCTTTGCCTCTATCAAGTGGTATCAGTTTTTAGGTTGCTCGGTGAGAATTTCCAATTATCCCTAGATTCGATTTATTTTGATACCTATTGTCCAAGAAAAAGCCACAAAAAAAAGTTAGATCTATTCATCCTTTGTCCTAGCCAGTCTGAGCCTTTGCAATTTTCTTTTCATTGTTTGTATTATTGAATTATCGGTTGCATCATCGTGTCGAGTTGCTGGTCTTAGTGTCTGGTTCGTTTAGAGTTTCGAGTTCTTCTCATATTAGTCATGCCGCCGCTATATCATTATTCCTTCCGTTGTCCACCATCTCATCCATCAATTTCAGCACGTGCTACCCACCGTTCATTGTCTTCATCATAGTTGAGGTCGTTCACATCTTTGCTTGATCTAATTTGCATCTTATCTATTTTGTTTTGGAAAGAGGAAGAGAGAAAAAACGAGAGAGAAAAAAAAAGTAAGAGAAAAAAAGGGAAAGAAAAAGAAAAAAGTGTGAGGGAAACAAGAGAGAAAAAAATTCGGATCTATCTAGACTCAATCTTGTAGCTGAATTCGGATTGGAATCTATTTTGTGCACTGTTCAGTAAAACAAGCATAACTTCCTCATACGAAGTCCGTTTTGTCCCCGTGAGTACTCAAAAATCTAGAGACGAGCCGCATCTAAATAGTTGCAGAAGCTACTTCAATATTTGGCACCTCAAAATCGGCTTCTAAATAGGTCGTTTTGCCCTCCGAAGTTCGTGAGCACAGCTTATTCCAGTTTTTCAAGCCAGTTTTAGAATTTTTTGACTCCTCATATCAACTCGGAATTGAGTGATTCTTTTTGCGTTTGAAAGCTTGAGTCAGTTCCATTCTTGAGAAAAATTATCAGAAAATTGGCACAGACTTTTCCAGACAAAAGTTGGAGAGAAAGTTGTTGTATATCCTGCTTGGCAGTTGTTTTTCATCATTATCTTCACTGCCGTTGTGATCTTCACTTATATCTTGCTGTCAAGAGCTACTTAGTATCCTTCATTGATGCTAGTTGTGCTACATCGTGACCTCATTAGTGTTCTAGGCTCGCGTCTCTAGTCCGGTCTAGCCTAGGACCAACAAAGTACCGTCGTTGAGCGTTTATTCAACATTGCATCTTTGAATTGATTATTGCTAATCTTTTGCTATCATATATAGCCAACCCAGCTCCACATATTTCTACACCGTGTATATGTACGTTCCCCCGGCAATCGCTTTACACAATCTTCGGAGTTATTTGACACCGTTGGTTGCCTGTGACCACCTGTCGCATGGTAAGAACTTGTAAGATATTGATATTTGCTTTACTGTGAGCACTTTACAACCACATCCTAGTAGTTCATAGGAACATTATTCGCGAATTTTGTTTCTTGTTTCTACTAATCATGACAGGTTCCGGAGATAGAAGTTCTTGGACGACAGACACATCTTCACCATCACGAGAGTTGGGACAACGCACACAAGCACATGGTCAGGTTATCTCTTTACCGCCATTTGAGGGTAGATTTAATCCTACTATTTATCTAGCTTGGGAGATTGAAGTAGAACAAGTTTTTAGTCACCATGACTTTTCTGAACTTGAGTGAGTACGAGCTGCCACTAGAGCATTTACTGGTTTTTCTTCTGTTTGGTGGAGTGTGCATCGTAAGAAAAACATTGATAACCAACCCACAACTTGGAAAGATTTGAAAGATGTAATGAGAAACAATTTTTCTCTCCTTACTATCATCGTGAATTGCTTCGCAAATTTGAACAATTTAAACAAGGCAACAACACTGTTCATACTTACTACCAAGAGTTCAAATTTTATATGCATCATTGTGACATAGAAGAATCTGAGAATGATACAATGAATAGATTTTTTGGTGGTTTGAACCATGATATTCATGCAAGATTTCAGTATATTTCTCGTTGCATTACTGGTATGTATGTTCGCGCTTGTACCTTTGAGAGACAGATACAGGAGGACGCATTGGATGACTACAACAACTATTATTCCAGTTTATGCTCACCACCACCGGTTGGTTGCTTCATCGTTGCACCTACTAGAGCAGCCCCACCTTAGATTATGAGCGCAGCGACATCATCTCAAGAGTGTGGTACATTATCATCGTTCGTACCTACATCAGCTATGTCTTTGCGACATGGTAACAGTAAAGGTATTGATGATCTAACTTCACATGAGAATGATGCATGCCTAGTTAACTTGAATACATCATGTGTTGAGTTACCTATTGATTTGAGCACACCACCTATTTTAGAGAATTGTGTTAGTGTCATGAATGCGCCATGTGATCAAATAACTAAAAAACCAACAAATTTGAGTGCACCCATTGAATTAATTGTTGATGCAAAAGAACTAATGTTTAATCATTTTGATATGACCTCTAATCTTAGCGATGATTCTGTGTCAAATGACTTATTGCATGTTTTCTTACTTAAGCATGTTGTAGCATGTAAATTTGATGCACGTAAGGTTTACTCACCAATGTTGGGATGGTTTAATGATGAATATTGTCAATCATTTGATATGAATAAGAGTTTCACTTATATGCGCAAACTGAGTTGCAATATTTTCGTGCCTTCTACTTATGATAATATTTTGGCTTTATATTTTATGATCTATGAAAGTTACTCATGTATACATGTGTCATATGTGCAAAAATCAAGGGAAGTAAAAAATGGATCACATACACATATACAACATGTACACCTTGTCTCGTTTGTTAGCCACATTTCAGATTAAACAACGCCGAGGACGGCTTTGTTTTCAAGGAGAGGATGATGAGGACATGACTACCTTGGATACGACCAAAAATATTGCATACATGCATATTTGTCAGGTTATTTCTAGTGCAAACTATTCAATAATCTATTTATGTTATCCAGAGCAAAAATACTTCACACACTTTTGTGTTTTGTCTAATTGCAGGTGTATGGGACACTTGTACAATCCATATATGAAGATAAGGGAAAAGGAGAAGTTTAGGTTCTATTTAAAAAGTCTTCTCACGTCACTTTTGGGCCAAGAGAAGATAGAGTCTAAGTCTCTCACATTCTGGATTCAGAATCGGACTGCATAGACATACCAGACTCAAAACGCCAACAACTTTTTCATACGGACCCCAAATTGAATGATTTTTTTCATTGGAAAGTAGATTTCGTGCTCTTTCCAACCCAATCGGATTCACTTTCAAATTCGTCCGGAGAATTGAGATATCGACGAAACAATATGACGCTGCAGCAGAATCCAAGTCAAACAACAAGTCCAAAGGTGTTGCATCACCTTCACTTGGTCCCATGAGCCTTGTACGACATATGGTTAGTTTTAGGCTGCCTTGGGATGTCCTTCCACCTCCTTGGCCGCCACCCCTTGATCCTATATAAGTAGATCCATCTAGTAGCTTTTTCCTTGGGTTTTGTTTAGATTAAAGTTTGCCATAGCTGTAACTTTGCATACTTCATTTGTGTTCAACAACCAGACCAAGATGTCACAGAACCCCATCTTGATCAATAAAGCTTTCATCTTATATTCGCAATATCCAGATTCCAATCTCAGTTTCTTGCATATTCTTCGTTTGCTCACAGAAAATAGACCCTCGTGGTCAGGTTGATCGTGCTCCGGCGTGGTCAATAACCTCTCGGAGTTGGTTTAGCGATTGCTAAGGCGCGACGTCCTCGCACGTACATAGTCGGATCGTTAAAATCTACTCCTCCGAAACTATAATCACCATCTTATCGAAAGACGGGACACCTTTGCCTCTATCACCATGCACACGCATTTTTTCCTTTGCCTTTGTTTTGTGTAGGTACTCACATATACTCGTCAACCTCTCAATCCCAAGAGTTGACGATACGAGCTCTTGAGAGCAATGATGATTTGGGATCCCGTGGACTATCCTTACCACCGTTCCCTTCGCGCAAGGACTACGCACATCTCTTCTACTTGGCTCTCACACGGCTATGGGATATTTACCACTTGTCACCTTATGCCCATACTATTGTGTTCACTTGCATGTTATGCCTCTTTACATGATTTTGCCATGCAATTGTGACCCTTGCTTGCATCTACCCATGATTCACCATTATGATACTTCTATGTGTATTTGCATGCTCTGTGGAGATACTTATAGCTATTACCATGATTTCTTTGTGCCCCATGCTATTGATACTTGTTGTGTTGGGAGAGTCATGATGTTCCATTGCTATTTACATATGAGCTCTCGCCAATACATTGATGATATTTTGCTCATATCTTGCTTTCATGCTTATGATATGTCATGTGCATTATTCACGCCCACTATTTGCACACATGACATGCTTGCCATGATTCCTTCTAGTATGTTGCATCTTCACACTACTAGCTTGCTTGACTTGATCGCTATGATTTCTTGCTATGTTGCATCACCCATGTTCCACCATTACTCGCTTTCTTGGGTTGATGACATATATGGTCATGCCTCTCACATGATATATCTTGATCATTGTCTCTTGTGTCCATTAGTTGCCTCTTTCATATCCACTTGTACTGAGTGCAACCATACTATGCTTATTGATCTTGGAGACTTTGACACCTTACTTGTGATGCATGCTTGTTTGATTAAGCCTATGTTATTTGGTTGTTCTCGCATCATATGCCTCCATACTATGAAATGCTCCCTTGTACTCTCTTATGCTGAGCATGATGCATACACTTGTTGGGTATCTTACCACACGAATGATAGGTTTTGCACTTCCGCTAACCTCATTTGTTTTTCTGAGTGTTTGTCATGTTCTTTCGTTCTGATGGACTCACAAGGCATTACCTTCTTGAGACATATTGGTTATGTGAAGGCATACATGATGTGCAACTCCAACATCTTTGGGAACATTCATGAGGTGAACTCCTTCCTTCTGAGCCATCCTCAAATATGCATACTGGATGGGTCATTCTTTCATTGTTGTTTCATTCTTGATGTCTACATGATACATCTCGCGAACGAAAGAGCGACATTGGAGATTGGCTCTATGGATCTTCACATTGAGCACCCGGACTTATTGGATGCACCTTCGGACTTCCACTCTTCCCATGACATCAAGCATTGGTACATCAAAACTCCTTTGGCACATTGCACTCGCACCTCCATAATTGTTGATTGTGCTCCCACATGTCATGCTCGATGGACATATCATACTCACCGCAAGTTTGCACCCTATGCATGGATTGACTCACATTATGATTGCCTTGTTGCATCTGGTATTTCTATGTCATCCATGATATATGAGCTTGTGCATTTCCTTAGAAAATTTGTTGTGATCTACCTTGATGGCATATTCATACATCATGATCATATTGGCCACCATCAATTGCATGATAACATACACATATTGAGCATCCATTGCCATGTTCATGCTTTTGATACACCGTCTCACTATGACATCATTTTGCACCGTTGTTGCATTGATCATATTCACAACACATTTTTGTGCACAATGCTTGCATTTGCTCCCATGAATGCTTTGCATATCATTCTAGATCATCTTGATAAGCTTCATGCGCTTTATCATGAACAATCTTGTCGAACGGACTCACGCTTAATTGATGGACACTTTGTGTGCGCGAACCATTGTATTTCCAAGTGTCGCTTGTGTTTGCTCATTTTGCATGTACCACGTACCGAAGACACCTTGGAGTACTTGGATTGCATCACGCCTTCAACTCCGTCCAACTACAAGTCCTTCCACGACAACCGTTTCCATAGTGATGAGGATCATGATCCGAGGTTGGATCTTTCCCAAGGGGGGGGGATATGATGCGGAGCATCCCAGGTTCATCCCCATGTACACTCCGACTACTCTCCAAGCCCCAAGGATACATAAGATGATACCTCGACTATGCGCCATTGGACACAAGGTGGACCCGTTCCTAAATGATTCCCCTTTCCATTCATGTGAGACATGGTTGCTACCTCATGCAAAGACACTACATGTTCTTAGGTACCAAGAAGACCGTCTCGGAGATGCTCGAGACCACAGACAAGTCCTCAAGTACACGGATGAAGGAGCGCGACGGAAGGAACCGGAGAAGTCCCCAAAACCCGGACATCCGGCCCCAAGCCCCGTACATCCGCCCCTGGAGCATCTACTATAGCCGCAGCCCAGCCAAAGCTACAGTCCGCGGACATCCGACCCAGGCCCCGGACATGCGGCGCACGGAGAGCGGCCGAACATCTGGCTATACCCCCGGAAATCCGGCGCCCCATCACAGAAGCTGGACCCCACCAGCCCGGACATCCGGCCTCCCAGCCTGGAAATCCGGCCCGCCCCGGACGTCCGGCCCCCAGCCCGGACATCCGGCGCCTGTCTGCGCACAGTGAACGGGCCAAGGGCCCATGTAATCCCTTTACCACTTACCCCTTCGTGGCTTAGACTATAAATAGACCACCCCTCCTCCTAGTTAGGGTTAGGATAGGTTTAGCTCATTTGAGATAGAGCTTTGCTCATCCATACGGATCTACTCCTCGTGAGAGACCGCGGCCTCTTCGGAGAAGATCCATGTTGGATTCAAGACCCCATTCATGGGATGACCCACAAGACCTCCTCACGGAAATGAACTACCGCCACTTGTACATCCTTTGCTGAATTCAGATTGTGTATCTCTTTGTATTTCGAGGATCTAGCATATGTGTGACCGGATCTCATTGGTTTGAGTGATTCTCTTGTGTTTTTCCTCGTGTTCCCCTCGTTTTCCCTCTCGTGTTCTTTATGTTCTTAGTAGGATTCCCTCCAAACGTGAAAGATCGGGCATCTAGGGTTCTACCCTACATCAAAATGCTTCTCACGAGTAGGATGGATACTCGATTACGACTCCGGCTCCGAGAAGAAAAGGGTGGGCGGGTGGGAAAAAGAAAGACAACTTCAGATGGAAACATCATCGAGAAAGAACTGAGGATTGATCTTGTCAAAAACGAAGAGGATCAAATCAACTTGACGAGAAATGCACCGGATGAAAAGAGCTGACAACACAACGAACGAAAACTAACTGCGTGATCCTAAAGAAAAATTGAAGGGAAGAGGAGTAAGTCAAAACTCCTACGTCAAGATTCCTCACCAGAGCGACGAAGGGACTGAGGAGTAAAAAGAATTCCTACTCTCTGACATAACTAGACTCCAGAAATAGTTTTCTTCTAGAATCGACAACGGCCACTCTACGATCAATCAAGGGGGGCTCCTATGGTCGGTCGAGGCTCTGATTCCAACTTTTCAAGCCCAATAGGCGATCCTATCCGAGAGGAACTCGAAGGCCCCACCAAGGATAGAGCCGCATATTGAAGATGCTTTGCAAGGTGGATATCATTACATCCTACCATTACATAATAGATGGGATACATACAAAAGGCATACAATGCCACATGAATACAACATCATACATAAGAGCAACATCCGACTATGGATGAAACACAAACAGAAACTCAAACGAAATCCACCCTGCCAGCCCAGGCTGCCGACAAGAAACCTAACCCCTGAACAAAGAAGAAGCAGAAGGAGAACTCCAAGACAAGCATACATCACTCTCACGTCAGATCATCGCAATACCTGTACCTGCAACTGTTGTTGTAGTAATCTGTGAGCCACGAGGACTCAGCGATCCCATTACCATGGGTATCAAGACTAGCAAAGCTTAATGGGTATGGAATGGATAAGTGGTGAGGTTGCAGCAAGCGACTAAGCATGATGTGGTGGCTAACTTATGAGTACAAGAATAAGATGAGAAGCTACGCAAATTGCTGCAAACTAGTAATGATCAAGAAGTGATCCTGAACTACTTACGTTCAAACATAACCCCACCGTGTTCTCTTCTCGAACTCACCCGAAAAGAGACCACCACAGTTACGCACGCGGTTGGTGTATTTTAATTCGAATCTGGTGTAAAGTTCTCTACAACCGGACATTAAAAATTCACATCTGCCACATAACCGTGGGCACGGCTCTCGAAAGTTTAAACCCTGCAGGGGTGTCCCAACTTAGCCCATGACAAGCTCACGATCCGTGGAGACTATCCTCCATCGCGGGACATCCGATCAGACTCAGGGTCCCGGTGCACAAGACATTTCGACAATGGTAAAACAAATCCAGCAAGACCTCCCGGCGTGCCGACACCCTGATAGTAGCCACGCGTATCTCGTCTCAGGCCACGTCCGGATAGGTCAGCCTATGAGTAAAACCAGATCCTCTGGTTACCCCATAGTGGCCCCACAATCTGCTCGTTTGGGACCAACACCGTCAGCACCGCCCCCCTGTATTATGTAGAGTTACTCCTCGGGTAGTGCTAACTCCCTATGCATCAAATTTAATATCAAGTTTAGTTATTATGTTGGGCAAATGGTAAAACCAATGTTGGGCCTTGCTGGAATACTTTTATTCAAAGTGAACTTTCAAGAGGGACCCATAAACCATCATCGTGTTAGGGTCGCAAAATCAAGGAACATAACACCGGTATGACGGAAACTAGGGCGGCAGGAGTGGAACAAAACACCAGGCATAAGGTCGAACCTTCCATCCTTTACGAAGTATATATGTGCATTAATTAAATAAGATATATTGTGATATCCCAAGATATACATGTCTCAACATGGAACAACCTGCAACTGCACCTGCAACTAGCAACACTATAAGAGGGGTTGCGCAAAGCGGTAACATAGCCAAACAACGGTTTGCTAGGATGGTGAAAAAGGTTAGAGGTTGTTTCATGGCGATTTAGGAGGCTTGATAAACAAGTGGTAGGAAGCGCGACATGGCGATAGCATCGAGACAACTAGCATAGCAAAGATAGTAGTGAGATCCAAGGTGACGGTCATCTTGCCTGAAATCCCGCTAGGAAGAAGATCGAGTCCATGAAGAAGACGAACGGGCATAGACGAACCAAGCATAGTCGAACAAATCCTCACAATCGCAATGAAATAGGAACTATCGAGAAGAAGCACAACCAGAAAGAAGCAAACAACATAGTAAACCACCAAGCATAATCATGACATGATGCTCAACTAAGTATGATGCATGTCCAGTTTGAATATGCATGGCATGGCAAAGTGCAACAAATAATACTATAAATTAAGTGGAGGCCAATATGCAATGAGTGTTGCATATTGACAAAACACCACATCCAAATATTTAGTTAACTCTCGTTTATACTATTCACCAATATTAAATGTTGTTAAACATGGCAAGAGGTGAAGCATAACAAAATTACCTATCTAGGCATTTAAATGAGGCCGGAAACAACAAACAACAATTCCGGAAAATCCACATGTGCATATATTGATTTTGGTACTGTTCTGCCTATTACATATTTTATTATTATTAAACAGGAAAAACAAGTGCACCATGTTAATCTAAGCATTTTTCTAGCCCATTTACATATAAAGAACATTTAAAACAGAGCTACGGCTATTTAGTTATGAAATAAACCATTTTAGGATGACATTTAAGCAAATTAAATGCAAACAGCAATTTAAACATTTTAAACACGGATGAAAGTTAGAAATTCTGAAACTATATAAAATTCTAAGAATTTTTCATATATACTTTGATTAATTTGGATGCACGCATATTTAGTTATTAAAAATACAAAACAAGGGCATTTTCTGAAATTATGCAAAAGAAAATAAAACAACAGGGGAACACGGGCTGAGCCCGCCACTGTCAATGACGAGGGGGCCCGGGTGGCAGGAGTGTGGGTATGGACAGGGGTGTATATGGGCGGAGAGGATGACGAGTGGGGTCTACTGTCATAGAGACAAAATGGCAAAAAATGGGCATTTTCACCACTGGCCCGCTGGGGATTCGAACCCGGGTCTGCAGGGTAAGAGGGAGAGGGTTGAGAAACTAGGCTAGTCTCTGATGGTTCAGATAAGGGTAAGGCCGAGCTGATTTTAACCAGTACAAGGCCCTGGCTTGGCTTCTTCTATGGAGACAGAGGAGATGGCGTCGTCGCCGGCGATCAACGGCGGCACGGCATGGCTCCGTAGGCGGTGGCGGGCATGCGGGAATAACATGTGAGTGCGGGAGCAAGCGGCTGCTGCGTGTCAGTGTCGTGTGCGTCCGTGCGCTCGGGTATGAGCAGGAGCTCGACTCGGGCACATCGAGGCATGGGGCTGGCGGTGCTGGACGAAGCGACGACGCGTGCGGGCACCACGGACGTGGGGCACGAGCTGTGTTGTGGGCGTGTGCATGAATGGATAGATCGTGAAGAAGGCTTGGGTGCGTGGGAAGACTCGAGGACGAGCTTGTAACATCCCAAATTTTCAATTTGGAATGTTATACACTAGATCATCATTGCATATCATATTTTACTGCTTTTGGCCTGATCCAGAAATTCTACGCAACTCAAGGACCCTCGGAGAGAGTTGGGATTTTCGTTATTTTCATATTTGAGTTTTTCTCAAATTTTGAAAATAGGATCATTTTGATTTTATTTATTTTATCTTCAATTATTTCTATTATAAAAATATGAGAGAGGGAATAAAATGACTTTCCCAAAGATAAAGAAATATTGAGGATTTAATAAAAAATTAAATAAGGTTTCATTTTGGAGTTTTCGCTATTTTATTTGAATTTAGGAAAATTGCACGTTTTTCAAAACTGCATTTTAGAGCCAAGGAAATGTTCATCTCGTTCTAAATATTTTATTTAGACGGTGAAAATTTGTTTTGGTATTTTTAGATTTTTATTTATTTTTCTAGGATTTATTTTCTGTTCGGCGGAATTGTTTTAAAAAAAGTTTAAGCGCCCGACTGGGCCGAGGCCCAGCCGAGCCGTCCCGCCTTCCCCGCGCCGCCGTCTCCCGCCAGGAGACCGCTCCGCCACCGCTACTCGGACCCGAGTCCGACCGGGACTCCTCCGTCGCCGCCTTGCCCCCTCCCCCAAGCCACCTCCCCTTCTTAAATACTGCCCCACCCCACCGCGTCACCCCGTCCTAGCCGCCGCCGCCGAACTCGCCCGCC
>NC_041381.1:280557164-280696934 GCF_002162155.2 Triticum dicoccoides
CGGCCCGCCGCTCAAGCCCGCCGTCGGGAACCCCCCCGCCGCCGATGCCCGCAGCCCCGCCGCCCCACGCCGCCTCCCGTCGCCCCAACGGAGCGCCTTGCCGGAGGTATACACCGCCGCCCGCCGCCGTGGTCCGTTTTAAAAAAAATGATCCGTTTTTTTAGAAACCCTAGGTTTATTTTTTTAGATCGGTTTATTTTATTTTTTTATGGTTTATCTTTTTAGCGAGCGTTCTCTCATTCGTTCGTTTTAACGGACGAGTTCGCCGTTTAGTTTCAGTTAACGAACGTCCGTTCACTAAAAGGTTCGTCAGTTCTTCTTTTTCTCCGATTTTCCGCGATTATTTATGATCGCGATTTCTGATCCGATTTTCGTTCTAGTATAACTTTTCGCTCGTTTATCGGAATCAGGCGATTCAAGCGCCTAGAGTTTCGTCTCGAAACCCTCTTTCCGTTTAACCAACTCAAACAAGTTTTTGCTTCTGTAAAATTTGACTTAGGTCCAGATTAGTAAATGAAGCTTGTTTCTTTCGCCATTTGTGTTTTGTTGCTTCGTTCGATTTGATTCTTTTTGCAAACCGGAGTTCTTAAGTTGAACTTTCTGGTTAGATCTCTTATTTGAGTTTTACTTGTGCATTAGATGAGTGCTTATTGTATGCTTGTTTGTTTGCGATAAAGTACCCGGAGTGCGCCCATGCTACTTCGAATCTCTAGGTTTCACGGATCACCAGCAAGGCAAGTAACACTTTGATCATACCTCTTTACTACCCAGTTTTATTGCATTAGATCAATCCTCAAAACAATTGCATGATTAGGATCTGATTAATATGTGGGTTTTGGGAAGTAGATGAGGTAGTACCTATTACCTGTTTTATTATCAAACCCTTGGGAGTTACTTCTACGTTTGCTTATTATGCCATGCTATGCTAGTAGACGTGGATTGGGTGAGTGTATCCATGACAGATGTGAGATTGTTATTTAATGGTTTATTTAAGGTGGCAACTTAAACACACATCTAGGTGGATTGAGGCACCTGGGTATTCCAGCGATTGCCTGTTTTTCTTTATGGACCGCCACCCAGGCTCAAAGGGATCATGAGATTTTTCATGCTAGAAACTTCTGTGTGCAGCCACAAGCAACTATGGGCTCTAGCATAGTTGATTAAGTCATGTGAACTCTTACAGTGGTAGGCTAGCAGATGTAGGGGATGTAGGTTGGTACTGTCTACCCGATCGTAAGGTGCAAAGCTTCTGAAAGACTATGTCTCGGTCATCCGTTTCTCAAACACCATGTAGTGCGAGAAACCGAACAGAGGAGATCGAGTCTTGTGGGGAAAAGTGCGCAAACATCTGTAGAGTGTATAAACCAATCATGGTTAGCCGTGTCCGTGGTTATGGACGTTTTGAGTATCTAGTACTTGGATTATCATGTGAATCTCATCATGTTACTTTAATTAATTTTGTTGGGTTTAATGATGATGTTTAATTGGGATTGAGAGGATGTCTATGTTCTCAATGTTTAACAACCACCATGATAGTTAAATAAAATTTATTCCTTTGCAGTAGGAAAAAAATTGGCTTTACGCAAAACTGTCACCATAGAGCTTTCCACCAGCCATATATGCATGTAGTATAGCATATTTCTGTTCATTATTCTCTATGTGTTACACTGCCAGCATATTCCATGTGTTGACCCGTTTTTGGGCTGCAACGTTCATGTTGCAGACTTTTCAGACGATGAGTAAGGTGCTTTAGGTCGTGGTTCTATACTCAGTGATGCCGTTGGAGTTGATGGACTCACTTATCTTCCAAGCCTTCCGCTGTTATCGTTTATTAGATGGCCTTAAGCCATATTTATTGTAATAAGTTCTCTTTTGAGACATTCGATGTAATAAGTGTGTGATTGCTACTCTGTTATAAATCCTTCGAGTATTGTGCGTGTCAGCATTACTGATCCAGGGATGATACTGATGCACAAAGACTTGACCGTTTGGGTTCTGGTCGCTACAGAGCTTGAGGTCACCTCAGACATGGCGGGGGCAAGACAAAGCAGGGCTACAGGCTCGCAATCGAGCACGGCCGTGCGCGGGTGTAGATGCGTGTGCGTGGAGGTGTGCAACGAAGGTGCAGCAAAGCAACAAAGCCAGCGGCATGTGCGGGAGCAGGAGCTTGCGGCCATGGCGGCGATGCATGGCGAGGTAGGAGCTACAACGGCGGGCGGGCATTGAGGCCAAGCCTCGCTGGACATGGGTCACATGGCTACGACCATGGCTTGAGAGAGAGAGCAAGGGCTGATGCACACACAACATGAAAGTGACATGTAATATAAGGATGAGTGCAATGCACATGATGCTCATGGCAACAACATGAATGACCAAAAGCAATATGACAAGAGATAGGCATGGCAATACAATATAACCGATGAAGAACATGATGCAAAAAGAAAAATATGACAATGGCATTCATCATGATCATGGCATAACATATAGGAATGAAATATGCAAAACAATTATGATAATGCAACAAGCACAATAAATAGACGATAACAACTAAAATAAAGATGTAGGTCAATGATCACTAATGTGCACAAGTAACGTTGCTGGCAATACTCAAATGACTAGTCTCGATAGGCAAGTAACGCAAAATGGGCTAAGGGTTATCAATGCAATTGCAAGGGGAATATACAATGATGTCGTCGAGGTTAGCGTCTGTTGCGATGATGAGTGGCGGTGTTCTTGATGTAGAACCGTTTCTAATTAGCCAAAACACCTTAGGAAACGGAAAAACCACGATCTCAAAATCTCAAATGTCAAATGTCAAATGGTGGTAGTGGAAAAGCGGTGGTGGTTTGCACTCGGCAATGCGGAAGTGAAATGATGGGATATGTGAGTCGAAGTTGAAGTTTCCGTCCCTAAGTAGCCTAAACACCTCAGGAGACACAAGCCACAACTCAAACAAGCTCAAACAAAATTGGGTTGTGTTGGGGTGGCGGAAGTGTATGGTGGGCAAGGTTATGCGAAAGTGGTGGTGGTGGTCGATGAAGAAGCAATCGTCCCTAAATAGCCGAAACACCTTAGGAAACTCGAATCGCTACTCAAGCAACCACTAATGCTATGGTGAACAAAATGGGTTAGGTTGCGGAAGTCGCTGGTGGTAGTGCAGATGATATGGTGGAGGGCCTAGGCAAACTTGCCACATTTCGGAAAATTTGATGGAGTGAAATGGTGTCGGTAGTATTTTTGTGGGATGGGGGATGTCAATGGCTTCAAAACAAGCTAAAGAACGTCAAAATCGAAGTTCGGATGAATTAGTTATGGTCAAAACAAAAATCAAAAGAAGTCTGAAACTACACGTGTCGGACGTCCGGTAATGGTCGCACGGCCGATGGCTGGAGCACGGGACGGACGTCCAAAAATGGTCGGAAATCTGATGTTTTGGTACTGGATCGAGGGCATCAGCCGTCCGGAAAGTATAAGTTGTCCGATGGTTCCAGGGGTTTCGGATGTCCAGAAAAACGTTGGTTGTCCGGTGGGTCGGGGTTAACTCGAGATCCGAGTTTGGGATGCGATTTTTGGCGGAGATTGGGGATTTCGGGGTCAAAATTGATGAGATTTCGTGGATGGAAGATGGGGAAACTTAGGGAGATGCAAGATCCTCTTGAAACCAAGCAAATCCATGGATCAAAATCAACAAAACATCATCAAACCAACAAATCACAAAAAAAAATGGGGCTATTTTTGGTGGCGATTTTCGAATTTTAGGACGAAATCAAGCAAAAGAAGGCTAGAAAACGATATGAGGGACTCCAAATACGTGATCAACGTGGCTCATGATACCATATGATACGAGGCTAACCCGGTGTAGGCTGATCTTTCATGATTGGAGTGGGATCCCTCGGAGAACACGAAGAACACGGGGAAGAATGCAGAGAAATCACAAGGGAAACACTCAAGAACAAGTCCAATCACACATCCACTAGACAATCAAACACACAAGATCCACAAGTTACATGAACAACAAAGGGAAAGATACAATGTAAGGTTCATCTCCAAGAGGAGGTCTTGATGGTATCCTAGACGGATCTTCCTGTGACGCCAGGATCATTTAGCTACAGCAATCCCACGCTAATGATGCCACATTACCACGGTCACTGTTGTTAACCTCGCGATGATTCGAAACCGTTTCAAAATTCAAATTCAAATTAATGTCAACAATAAAAGTTTTCGAAAGTTAAAACAAAAATGTTCGGGAGGTGCCATAATTTGCATATGTAAATATGGTGCAATAAACACATTTTTATAAAATTCCTAGATATTTTATAGTGGATGGGCGATGGGCCCAGACCCCTGCGCGCATAGGATTTAGACCGACGTGCTGACCTCTCTGTTGTGCCTAGGTGGGGCTGCGACGTGTTGATCTTCCGAGGCCGGGCATGACCCAGGAAAGTGTGTCCGGCCAAATGGGATCGAGCGTGTTGGGTTATGTGGTGCACCCCTACAGGGAATTTTATCTATTTGAATAGTCGCGTCCCTCGGTAAAAGGACGACCCGGAGTTGTACCTTGACCTTATGACAACTAGAACCAGATACTTAATAAAAGACACCCAGACAAGTTCCACAGACAACCCGGTGATCACTTTTCCACAGGGCGACGAGGGGAGGATCGCCGGGTAGGATTATGCTATGTGATGCTACTTGCAGGACTTCAATCTACTTTCTTCTACATGTTGCAAGATGGAGGCTGCCAGAAGCGTAGTCCTCGATAGGACTAGCTATCCCCCTCTTATTCTGGCATTCTGTAGTTCAGTCCACTAATATTGCCTCTTTACACATATACCCATGCATATGTAGTGTAGATCCTTGCTTGCGAGTACTTTGGATGAGTACTCACGGTTGCTTTGCTCCGTCTTTTCCCCCGTTTTCCTCTTCTTCTCAGATGCCGCAACCAGACGTTGGAGCCCAGGAGCCAGACACCACCGTCGATGACGACTACTACACTAGAGGTGCCTACTACTACGTGCAGGCTGCTGATGATGACCAGGAGTTGTTAGCAGTATCCCAGGCAGGAGGCATGCGCCTCTTTCGATCTGTATCCCAGTTTGTGCTAGCCATCTTATGGCAACTTGTTTAACTTATGTCTGTACTCAGATATTGTTGTTTGCGCTGACTCGTCTATGATCGAGCACTTGTATTCGAGCCCTCGAGGCCCCTGGCTTGTATTATGATGCTTGTATGACTTATTTTTATTTATAGAGTTGTGTTGTGATATCTTCCCGTGAGTCCGTGATCTTGATCGTACACGTTTGCGTGTATGATTAGTGTACGATTGAATCGGGGGCGTCACAAGTTGGTATCAGAGCCGACTGCCTATAGGAATCCCCCTTCCAAACTCCTTGGCCGAAGTCGAGTCTAGTCATTGCAAAACTTTTACTAACATGGCTGTGTGTCTTACGGACCCACGTCGCCATTGGGTGGTATTAGGATCTTTTATTCCTCGACCTATACTCTATACTCTGGGACTCTAATCTCTCCCCTATTCGGGTTAAATGATTTTGCTAAAAATACTAACTTTGGGTTCTCGAAAATACTTTCTCCCGGAAAGCCCCTCACTCCAGATGATCGCTTGCTGCACCAGAAGATTCCGAAGATACTCTCCGAGGTTTTCCCGAGACCCTTGTGCCTACCGACTTACAATCCCCTACACACTGATATACCCTTATGGATAACTACCTACAATTGTCATTCATACCTTCATTCTCAGTTGCTCTTGTTATTATGAGATGCCCTAAATTGCTCTTCGTTGTTCCGAAAATCCTTTAAGCTTACTGCCTTGCAGTTCTTTACCACATGAATACCCCTATTGAAAATTCCTTGCACTTATAGTATCCGTTCGTCCCCAGTTGTTCGTATGCTTCATAAGATACTCTGAAATACTATCAGACCTTCTGAGCATCCTCTTCAAACTATTGCTCTGCAAATACTTGTATGCTTACATTATGGATGCTCCCATATCACTAGCAATATTCACTAGTATCTTTTGACACCGTCATTTTGATCCTATTGATTCAACATGTGTGCGAATGCACACAATCATCAATCGACCCTTCTAAATTATCTTTCTGGCTTAGACGTCATTTTGAACATGAGCTGGTTCTCGACCAAACTATTTGTCATCGATTGTGCCTCTGGTCTATTCAATTTATCCATCCTTGATCAGAGCGTCTGCTTCTGATCCGTCATTTTAGAAATCATAATTCCTTTGTTATCTAAGCATCTAATTATTCAGATGTTCTATAATCTAATGCCCTTGCATTCTTACTTCCTCTCATTGAGTACCGATACTCACATCAGCTCCGTTGTGGATCGCCCGATCCATTGTTGGATTTCGTCCGACATTGTCCTTCATATTCAATAACCTTGTGAGCCTTTCCACAGGTATATAATCCCTTTGGTAAATTGTATCCTCTACTTTGTCAACCATACTCTACTTTTGAGCTTGTGTTAATTACTATCGAAGTTTGTAGTATATATTCCTAAGAAGCCCTGATGGGTTGAACCTACGTGTTCCCTAATCCGTGTGAACCCGAAAGATTTCACGGGTCATACTTATCTGGTATTGCACCAGGTAAAACTTTCAACAACTAATGTCATTTTTGAAAGACGAGAGGTGAATGGAAGGTTATGCACTGACAGAGTGGGAGTCGACCTTGAACCTTTGTGTTCATGCCCATGGACACGATGTAGATCTATCATGGAAGATTCTTGCAATAATAACTATTTCCTTGAAAATATCATCTGGATCTGTGAATTGATCCTTTGCAATCGTGGTTCCGACCATAATTTCTTCCTTTGATTCCATTTCTCAGACAAGTAAAAGTGCTTGTCTTCTATAGATCAATACACCCCACTTCAACCTTTAATTTGATATGCCCTCGAGTATTGTCTCCCTGGTATCTCGAGGATATCATGCCATTGCACTACATCTTATGAATTTGTGCCGGAGTAATACCTTTCCCTATCATAGTCACTCCATGAGTTTTGGGTTGTCGTCAATCGAGAACACCGAATAGTGAATCGAGTCCATGTTGCGATTCGACAACTCTTAGTACTCTTCATTGCTTACGAATTTAATACTCCATCATGTCATTCCTAGCCTTATCGGCTACATCATTATCGTGATCGTGTTAAATTTAACTGTGCTATCTGGTTCTTCCCGGAGCACAAATTTCAACGGTGAGCTAATCTTACGTCGATCTTCCTCGTCATATCATTTCTTCTTGAATAACAAACTTGATTTTGAGTTTGTGTCGTACTCGCGGTTCCAATAACCTTTCGCTTCATCAGTCCTTTGACTTGATGTCATCGTCGATCGATTACACCTTCGTGAAATCTCTCAACAATTGTGTCGTGATCATCATCAACATTTTGAGCTCTTCTAGAATATCGATTGAATTCTTGATGAGAAATACCATCCTTGCCCCTCTATGATCTGTGTTATCATCGACAACATTATTGACTCCCCTCCGACACAAACTTGATCATGTTATGGAGCTCCTTGCTATCCAGCTTATGTTATGTTCTACCTTGAAGTATTACTGTTCCTTATGTCAAGGATGTTTGAGGGAGTCCTAGACTAGGGGGTGTCCGGATAGCCAAACTATCGTCATCGGCTAGACTCCAAGACTATGAAGATACAAGATTGAAGACTTCGTCCCGTGTCCGGATGGGACTTTCCTTGGCGTGGAACGCAAGCTTGGCGATACGGATATGTAGATCTCCTACCGTTGTAACCGACTCTGTGTAACCCTAGCCCTCTCCGGTGTCTATATAAACCGGATGGCTTTAGTCCGTAGGACGAACAACAATCATACCATAGGCTAGCTTCTATGGTTTAGCCTCCTTGATCTCGTGGTAGATCTACTCTTGTAACACACATCATCAATATTAATCAAGCAGGACGTAGGGTTTCACCTCCATCAAGAGGGCCCGAACCTGGGTAAAACATCGTGTCCCTTGTCTCCTGTTACCATCCACCTAGACACACAGTTCGGGACCCCCTACCCGAGATCCGCCGGTTTTGACACCGACATTGGTGCTTTCATTGAGAGTTCCTCTGTGTCGTCACCGATAGGCTCGATGGCTTCTTCGATCATAATCAACGACGCAGTCTAGGGTGAGACCTTCCTCCCCGGTCAGATCTTCGTATTCGGCGGCTTTGCACTGCGGGCCAATTCGCTTGGCCATCTGGAGCAGATCGAAAGTTACGTTGTCGGTGTCAAAACCGGCGGATCTCGGGTAGGGGGTCCCGAACTGTGCGTCTAGGCGGATGGTAACAGGAGACAAGGGACACGATGTTTTATCCAGGTTCGGGCCCTCTTGATGGAGGTAAAACCCTACGTCCTGCTTGATTAATATTGATGATGTGTGTTACAAGAGTGGATCTACCATGAGATCAAGGAGGCTAAACCCTAGAAGCTAGCCTATGGTATGATTGTTGTTCGTCCTAAGGACTAAAGCCATCCGGTTTATATAGACACCGGAGAGGGCTAGGGTTACACAAAGTCGGTTACAATGGTAGGAGATCTACATATCCGTATCGCCAAGCTTGCCTTCCACGCCAAGGAAAGTCCCATCCGGACACGGGACGGAGTCTTCAATCTTCTATCTTCATAGTCTTGGAGTTCGGCCGATGATGATAGTTCGGCTATCCGGACACCCCCTAGTCTGGAACTCCCTCAGTAGCCCCCGAACCGGGCTTCAGCGACGACGAGTCAGGCGCGTATATTGTCTTCGGTGTTGCAAGGCGGGTTCTCCTTCAAACTTCATGTTCCTGTCAAATAGTGTACGGCTTCCTTAAAAATGTTGCGCTCCTTGGCTTCTACGCCCAATAATGGCCTTCTTCCACGTGTCGTATGAATGCGAAAAGCTAGGGTATTTTTACATTTTACCCCCTAGCCGTGCGAACGAGCCGCCTATAAGAGAGGCGAGGATCTAGATCCAGCTCACACCATCCTCCATCCGCAAGTCCTCATCGAAGTGCCTCTGACAAAAACCCATTCCATCATGGATAGTCGACGCGGCTCCTCCTCTCGCGCTCCCAGCCCTAAGCCAGGAGATTGGGGGAGATGCTCCGTTCCACATAGCGAGCTAGTGGCGCTCCAAACCGAGGGATATCTTCCCCCAGCTTTCATGGTTCCGGTTCAAGCCGGATTGGCCACCTTCAAGGGCGGAAAGCAGGCGGAGAGCGTCCCCAACCCTTCCAAAGGAGAGCGGGTATGCTTCGTCCCTTATCTAATATGGGGACTCGGATTTCCCATACACCCGTTTCTCCGGGGGCTCCTGGAGTTCTACGGACTCCAGCTTCACCACCTCACACCTGCCTCCATTTTGCACATCGCAGGCTTTGTAGCTCTTTGCGAGCTGTTCCTGGGCATCGAGCCCCATTTTGCGCTGTGGAAGAGATTGTTTTGCCTCGTACCCCGTTCCTATGAGGGGTCGATATATCAAGTGGGCGGAGCCGAAATATGGCGCATCGCTGGGATCGGATATCTATCCGGCACCCCGAAGAAGGCGTCCGAAGACTAGCCTTCGGAATGGTTCTACATGGAGGACGCCCCTCTGCCGGATCCAGTTCGGATCGGCCTCCCGGAGTTCAGCAATGCTCCTTTGAACAAACGCCTGAGTTGGCGCACGCGGAGCTTTCAACGGGAGGAGGATGGGAGCGTCCATTATCTGATGGGCCGGATTAGGTTACTGGCCCACTCCGGATTGACCATGATTGGAATCATGGCCACGTGCATTATGCGAGGGGTGCAGCCACTCCAATATAGGGGCCACCCTATGTGGGATTTCAACGGGGAAGACGACGACACCCGTCATGGCCGTAAAGGGCCGAGCTCGGCAGCCGATCTGGCAAAGATCCTGTCCGGCTTGTACAAGGGGGAGGAGGGGGACTTTCTCCGCACGAATCCATTGAACGGATTCTCCATGAATAACCCTCGGAGCTGGGTAAGCGGATGTTTTATCTACCCGATCCATACTTCCAAAGTCAAGTATTTTACTTTGTGATTTCGACGCAGGAGCTGCGCCGGGATGTGGAGGGTATACGAAGCCTAACTCCACAGCCCGAGGATCCGGAACGATCCCTTGATCCGACCTCCGAAGAGGATCCGGACATAAAGGTGGAGCTGATTGACGGGGTGTTCCACCAACTTAGCATGGACAATGCTCTAGTCGCCATTACGGCTGACTACCCCGGCTTGATTCTGGCCTACCAGGTGACTACGACCGAGGTCTTGACACCATCATTTGATCCGTGCTCAATTCTGACCATCCTATACTGATGGTGCATCGCAGGAGGTGCCTTTAAGGCGAGAAGCCGAACCTGTGGCGGCTGACCAGCAAGGGTCAGTTCGGCCCAGCATGCGGAAGAGGAGTGCGACGCAAATTGAAACGTCGCCGCAACGGTACGGCGCACCATTATTTTTAAGGGAAGGATCCCTATGAGGTATATTAACGCTCATAACTCTTTCCAGGAGGAAGAGCGCTCGCCGAACAGTGTCCGGAGAGGTTGCCAATCAAGCCTCCGCCAGCCATGCTCCATCGCGTGGTCCGGAAGTGGAGGCGAACACAAGGCAAGAGCCAGATGCTCCTCCGACAGAGGATGCCGACAGGCTGTCTGCCACCCGGTCTGAGGTGGAGAGCGCCATGAATCACAGGCGTCGCCGGACAGTTCTTCATGACGCGTGTTTCTCCCCGGAGGTGTTGAATGCCTTTGATGCGGGAAACGCGCACCTTCGTGCTGCTCAAGATGGTTTAACCAGAGCCACGGAGCAGTATGTGAAGGAAATACGGGTAAGTTATTGTAATAGTTATATATGCTAGTAGCCCCCGAGACTTAAAATAGTTAAAACAACTGATTTAAGGATCATTTATTATGCAGGATCTTATGGAGAAGAATACCCACCTATCCCAGGAGCTCCAAGAGTGCAAGGCCCAACTTGAGGCCGCACTAGCCACCTCAGAGGGAGCCACAAAAACCCCCGCTGGTAATACATTCTTCGAAAAGATAAGTAGTTAACAAAGTGTGGCGTGTGCATAAATCTGACAATAATATTGCAGAGGGCGCCGGACTAGATCCGGACAAGCAACAACTACTGCGTCAGCTAAAGGCCGGCGAGAGGGTGCTTATGAAGGTGCAGCAGGAGAGAAACAAGCTCCAAGATGCCCACACCCAGCTAGGAGAAGAGCTGAAAGGTGTTCGGGCCCAGCTGTCTAGCTCCGTGAAGGAGAATCAGCGGCTTCATCGCGGCATTTATAGTAAGTGCTTGAGCAAACTCCTTTGAAAAGAAGAATTTGGCGAGGAAGTCGATTAACAGAAATGTGTCTTTAGGTGTGCTCACAGGTCGCCCTTGCGGAGGAAATGCCTGGTTCAACGGGTGACCAACTTCCCGAGCTGGTTCAACTGCTCGAACGTGTCCGGCAGGCGATGAGTGGCGTCGTTCAGGCTTTATGGCCTTCCATCTCCCTACCCGAGGGCCTTGGAGAGCTTGCTGAGAAGCTTCAGGGAGCACGGCGACGCCTCCGTCTGTGGAAAATATCGGCCTGCCATTAGGGCGCCAGGGAGGCCTGGGCCATGGTGAAGACGTGGTACCCGAAGGCTGACCCAAACCACATGGCCGAGGTCGGACCTGCGGGGCCTGATGGGAAGGAGATCCCCGTGAGCTTGATGTACGGCCAAGTAGAACTGGCCGCGAAATATTCCCAACAGGACTGTAAATTAGACAACCTATTAGATGGGATTGAAGAGGAATACAATCAGTCAGTTTGACAATGTAATTTGAAATGACATGTAAAATGCCTTCTAGCCGGATTGTAGATCGTTTGTCTTTGCGGACCTTTTCGCTTCAACCTCCGGACCCAATAGTCTGGAGTGTGTCCGAATACCCTTACGGTTATAGAAGAACCGGAGCATGCGTGGAGACAAGGCGTCGGGGTCATAATTGCTTTATCAGACAAGTGCCCAACTAGCTATATTATATTACATGGTTAGTAAGAAACATCTTCCAGGGAAAATAGTTTCGTTAAGGGTTCCTTTCCCTGGGAGGCATGCCCTAAAGTGCATGTCCGGACTGTGAAAATAGCAGAAAAAGCATCTGGGGGCAAATAAATAAGTAAGTAATAAATCATCTTTCAAGTCACCGACCGAATATTCTCTTAAGAACACTAGCTTTCGGTTTCACCCAGTCTGAGGTACACATCTGGCTGACCCGGCAGTAACAATCGCAGAGGTGCTCCCTTTACCTCCTAGACGAACAATCAGGAACGTAGGGGTAAGCACAGGAGCCAGGCAACCCAGCTTGGCCAAAACTTAAGTCATATCGATGCATATAATGGTGAATAAAAGGTACATGCAGAAGTATGACACATGTGTTGGGCATGAAGCCCGTATAAATAAGCTTCTGTTAAAGAAGCCCCTAGGTATAACGAATGCTAGGAGCACATCGAGTGTGTGCGAACAATGCGCAAATCAGCCTATCAAAGGTATTGGAAAAAAAAGTGGGAATAAGGAGGGGGACAAGAGATAGTGAAAATGTAAAAAGGATGGACGGAGGAGTGAGACGAACTCTGAGTCCGGCGTTAGGCGTAGAATCTTCGGAGACGGGCTGTGTTCCATGGGTTCGGCTCGAGTCGGTTGTCAGATGCGTTGCGTAGACGATATGCTCCGCCGGTCAGGACTTCGCGACGACTGATGGCGTTTATGATTCCCTTGTCCGTGCAATTGTTGCAGAAGATTGAAATTGCGCTTTCTTCACGGTAGTCCTTTATCCTGTCCATAACCAGGAGGAATCTGGCCCAGTAATGATGTACTGTTTCATCGGGCTCTTCCCGTATTTGAGATACATTTCTTATGTTTGGGTGGGCGGGCGGAATCAAGTTCGGAACCCCGTCCAATCTGAGGCTCAAAGGCCACGAAGTTTCCAGATTCGGAAGCTTGGTTTGCTGGACGCTTTCCCACAAATCTGGTGTGATGCCTGACTTTAGGTTCAGTATTTGATTAGCGTCCATCCCTCCGCGGGAATCCGGCATGGAGGGATCGGGAATCCGGACATAGTTGGTTTTTATCATAGAAGAAGAGTCGCCGCATTGTTCCTCTACCACGACAACATGGTGGGTAACCTGGGGAGAGTTGATTTCTGTCAGATCGGTTTTAAGCCCAATCTGATCATAGTCGGTAGCGACTCCCAGGGCGGCGATGCGATCCAAGAGCTCGTTTACGGAGGAGAGCTCAATCGGATCTAGCTGCTCGGCGAATTCCGAGCTGATGTGAAGATCGCTTTTAATGACTTGAGAGGTCATTGTCGGAGCGGTGGCCGAACAGGCGGTCATAAGAAAACTGCCTAGCCGGATAGTTTGGCCAGTGCCCAAAGCTCCCTTGACGATGGTGCCGTCTTTAAAGACAGGAAAAGACATCCTTCCTGATGGTGACGGCACAGAGGAACTCTCAATGAAAGCACCAATGTCGGTGTCAAAACCGGCGGATCTCGGGTAGGGGGTCCCGAACTGTGCGTCTAGGCGGATGGTAACAGGAGACAAGGGACACGATGTTTTACCCAGGTTCGGGCCCTCTTGATGGAGGTAAAACCCTACGTCCTGCTTGATTAATATTGATGATGTGTGTTACAAGAGTGGATCTACCACGAGATCAAGGAGGCTAAACCCTAGAAGCTAGCCTATGGTATGATTGTTGTTCGTCCTAAGGACTAAAGCCATCCGGTTTATATAGACACCGGAGAGGGCTAGGGTTACACAAAGTCAGTTACAATGGTAGGAGATCTACATATCCGTATCGCCAAGCTTGCCTTCCACACCAAGGAAAGTCCCATCCGGACACGGGACGAAGTCTTCAATCTTCTATCTTCATAGTCTTGGAGTCCGGCCAATGATGATAGTTCGGCTATCCGGACACCCCCTAGTCCGGAACTCCCCAATACGCCCCTGGCCATCAGGTCAGATTTGGAAGTTTGAACTTCACGGCTGACGTCCGCGGGGACTTGATCTTCGATGGATTCGAGCCACAGCCAAGCACGCCGCACTATCACGATGGGCATGATTTAGCTCTGCGGCCGGACAGTACCCTGGAGGCCGCACTCGAGCCCGCTCCGATCTTCAATTTGGAGCTGGCTGCGTAGATCAAGGACGGATGGCTAGACACCGCCTCGGGGGCTGCAATCTCTACAGCGATAGAGCCTAACACTGACCTTGTCCCTCATGAAGCTCGTGACTCCGAGGTGCCGGACTCCTTGCCGGACTCCGAACCTCCCGCGCCCCCTCCAATCGAATCCGATTGGGCGCCGGTCATGGAGTTCACAGCAGCGGACATCTTTCAACACTCACCTTTCGGCGACATCTTGAGTTCGCTAAAGTATCTCTCGTTATCAGGAGAGCCCTGGCCGGACTGCGGTTAGGACGGTTGGGATGTGGACGATGAAGAAATTCAAAGCCCACCCACCACCCACTTAGTAGCCACTGTCGACGATCTAACCGACATGCTAGACTAGGACTCCGAAGACATCGACGGTATGGACGACGATGCCGGAGACGACCAAGAACCAGCACCTACTGGGCACTGGAAAGCCACCTCATCATATGATATATACATGGTGGATATCCCAAAGGATGGGAATGGCGAAGCAACAGTGGAGGATGACCCCTCCAAGAAACAGCCCAAGCGCCGGCGTCAGCGGCGCCGCTCTAAATCCCGCCACAGCAAGAATGAAGATTCCGGCACCGGAGATAATAACACACCGGACAGCGCCAAAGACAACCCACTCCAGCAAGATTCAGCGCAGGAGGACGGAGACGCCAGCCCTCATGAGAGAGCGGCAGAAGAAGAGGTAGAGGATTATATGCCTCCCTCCGAAGATGAGGCAAGCCTCGACGATGATGAATTCGTCGTGCCTGAGGATCCCGTCGAACAAGAGCGTTTTAAACGCAGGCTTATGGCCACGGCAAACAGCCTAAAGAAAAAGCAGCAACAGCTTAGAGCTGATCAAGATCTGCTAGCCGACAGATGGACTGAAGTCCTCGCGGCCGAAGAGCATGAGCTCGAACACCCCTCCAAAAGTTACCCTAAACACAAGCTGCTCCCCCGATTAGAGGAGGAGGCGTATGAACCTGCATCACCAGTAGACAATACGGCTGACCGACCACCCCGTAGTCGCGACAGAGAGGCCCCTAGGCCCTTCACTAGAACCATACCCCGGCATCGCTCGAAAAGCACAAGGCCACAGGGGAACGCTCCTGACTTGCGAGATATATTGGAGGATAAGGCAAGACAATCAAGATCGATCTATGGATCGCGTGGGCGCCCCACGATACGTGACGACAACCATCGCGCCGGACACAGTAAGTCCGGCTGGGCCGAACAAAATAGACAAAGATCTTTTGAGCTCCGTCGTGATATCGCCCAGTACAGAGGCGCCGCACACCCACTATGCTTCATAGATGAAGTAATGGATCATCAAATCCCCGAAGGGTTTAAACCCATGAACATTGAATCCTACGATGGCACAACAGACCCCGCGGTTTGGATCGAAGACTATCTCCTTCACATCCACATGGCCCGCGGTGATGATCTTCACGCCATCAAATATCTCCCACTCAAACTTAAAGGACCAGCCTGGCATTGGCTTAACAGCTTGCCAGCAGAGTCAATCGGGAGTTGGGAAGACCTGGAAGCCGCATTCCTCGATAACTTCCAAGGCACGTATGTGCGACCACCAGACGCCGATGACCTAAGCCACATAATTCAGCAGCCAGACGAATCGGCCAGACAATTCTGGACACGGTTCTTAACCAAGAAAACCCAAATCGTCGACTGTCCGGATGCGGAGGCCCTAGCGGCCTTCAACCATAACATCCGCGACGAGTGGCTTGCCCGGCACCTAGGACAGGAAAAGCCGAAATCCATGGCAGCCCTCACATCACTCATGACCCGCTTCTGCGCGGGTGAGGACAGCTGGCTAGCACGCAGCAACAACCTTAGCAAAAATTCTGGCAGTCCGGATATCAAGGACCGTAATGGCAGGTCACGTCGCAACAAAAACAAACGCCGCATTAACAGCGATAATAGTGAAGATACGGCAATCAATGCCGGATTCAGAGGCTCTAAACCCGGTCAGCGGAAAAAGCCATTCAAAAGAACTACTCCGGGTCCGTCCAATTTGGACCGAATACTCGACCGCTCGTGCCAGATACACGGCACCCCCGAAAAGCCAGCCAACCACACCAACAGGGACTGTTGGGTATTCAAGCAGGCAGGCAAGTTAATTGCCGAAAACAACGACAAGGGGCTGCATAGCGATGACGAGGAAGAGACCCGACCGCCGAACAACAGAGGACAGAAGGGTTTCCCCCCACAGGTACGGACGGTGAACATGATATACGCAACGCACATACCCAAAAGGGAGCGGAAGCGTGCACTCAGGGACGTATACGCGATGGAGCCAGTTGCCCCGAAGTTCAATCCATGGTCCTCCTGCCCGATCACTTTTGACCGAAGGGACCACCCCACTAGCATCCGCCATGGCGGATTCACCGCATTAGTTTTAGACCCAATCGTCGATGGATTTCACCTCACGTGAGTCCTGATGGACGGCGGCAGCAGCCTGAACCTGCTTTATCAGGATACAATGTGCAAAATGGGCATAGACACCTCAAGGATTAAACCTACCAAGACAACCTTTAAAGGTGTCATACCAGGTGTAGAAGCCAATTGTACAGGCTCAATTACACTGGAAGCGGTCTTCGGATCCCCGGATAACTTCCAAAGCGAGGAGTTAATCTTCGACATAGTTCCGTTCCGCAGCGGCTATCATGCCCTGCTCGGACGTACCGCATTTGCAAAATTCAACGCGGTGCCGCACTACGCATACCTCAAGCTCAAGATGCCAGGCCCTCGAGGAGTCATCACGGTTAACGGAAACACTGAACGTTCTCTCCGAACGGAGGAACATACAGCGGCTCTCGCGGCAGAAGTACAATGCGGCCTCTTAAGGCAATTCTCGAGTCCGGCCGTTAAGCGGCCGGACACGGCTAAACGCTCCTAGAGTAACCTACAACAAGACCACCTGGCACGTTCCGAGCACGCGTAGCAGTGCGGCCCCAACCCCAGCCCCTGCAAAACGTCAAGACAGGCCCTTCGCGTACATCATTATGCTCTGAAGATACCATGGGCATGGGGAGAGGAGCACGACCGCGATAGGCCCAGAATGCGGCTCAACCACACCAGGGGCTCTCAAGTGTGTCGTTCTTTTTTTCTTTTTTCTTTTTATTTTTACCCATAGGACTCCGCTCGTCAGAGGGGCCCTGTCCGGCAGCAGACCTGCCGAACTCACGATGCAACAGCCAGGGAAGGAGAAAGGCTACAACGAATATCCAGGTGGTCTCTGTTACGAGCATTAAATCTGTTTTATACACCATTCCGCAGCCCACCCCCTGGAGGGGGGCATGTTTAATAAGTCCCACCCCTTTCTTATCGCACCATTTGTATCGTTCTGCCTTTACAGCAGTTTTTCTTGAATAAGTAATGCAGCAACTTTTTGCTCCCAATTGCATTTCTTTCTTATACATATGTTCATTTATGACATGTTGCATCCGTACATTTTGGTACGGCTAAATACACCAGGGGCTTATGTTTCCCGCATCATGGTGTGATAAAGTCCGAACACTTTCACAAGTGCGGCACCCTGAACTTATAGCATTATATGCATCGGCTCCGAATCATGTCTTGGGTCAATAGTTGGGTTTGCCCGGCTCCCATGTTTTGGTACCTTACGTTCCATTGTATCGGCTAAGGTAGCACTGGGAGAACCACTGCGATTGCGCCTCGGTTGAGCTGGGCGAGCGCCTCAGTGGAGAAAGCTAAAACTGACCGTCATGATGAGGCGAGAGCTGGTTGGTGTTCGAGAGGTTTTTTGCGAGTCCCTAAAGACTTATGCCGCTTAGAGCGAGGAGCCGGCTTTTGTCCGGCCCAGGCGTGGATAGCGCCCCAAATTCAGCCTTCCGAAGACTAGGGGCTTCGCCGAAATTTAAAATTATAGAATTCTATGGCTAAGTGAGAGTGTTCAAGCATTATAAGTCTGGTTGCCTTGTTCGCTGTGTTGAGCGCCTCCCTAGATGGACCCAAAAATGGGAACAAGAGTGCTCAAGTTTATCCCGAACACCCCAGCACTCGTGGCATGGGGGCTGAAGCCGACGACTTGCCATCTCTCAGATTTGATAAACAGCCGCACAGAAGGTAATATTTTAAATTAACAAGCGTTGCTTAGCGCATATGAACAGCGCACATGATAACAAAATGCGAGTCTACTCAAATATTACATCTTTGGAGCACTCACCCGCAATAGTGCGGGCACCCTTCAGGACACTCTTATAATACATCTCGGGCATGCGGTGCTCCTTGCCCAGCGGTGGCGGGTCCGTCACAAGCTTCTGGGCATCCATCTTGCCCCAGTGCACCTTGGCGCGGGCAAGGGCCCGACGGGCACCTTCAATACAGGCGGAGTGCTTGATGACTTCAACCCACGGGCACGCATCCACCAGCCGCCGCACCAGGCCGAAGTAGCTCCCAGGCATGGCCTCCTTAGGCCACAGCCGAACTATGAGGCCCTTCATGGCCTGTTCGGCCGCCTTGTGGAGCTCGACCAGCTGCTTCAGCTGGTCGCTAAGGGGCACCGGATGTCCGGCCTCAGCATACTGAGACCAGAAGACCTTCTCCGTCAAGCTCCCCTCCTCGGCCCGGTAGAATGCGGCAGCATCGGACACGCTGCGAGGAAGATCTGCGAACGCTCCTGGAGAGCTCCGAACTCGGGTAAGCAACAGGTAATTAACACTCACATGCTTACTTTGCATGAAAAATGCCTTACCCACCGCTATTTTCTTCAACGCCTCAATTTCTTGGAGGGCCTTGTAGGCTTCGGCCTTAGCGGCTTTGGCACTCTCAAGAGCCGTTGCAAGCTCAGACTCTCGAGTCTTCGAGTCACGCTCCAGGCTCTCATGTTTTTTCACGAGATCCTGGAGCTCTTGCTGTACGTCCGCCACCCGCGCCTCCTGCTTCTCTCGCTCGGTGCGCTCCACGGCCGCATTGCGTTCGGCCGCGGCCACCGCCTCTTTCAGGGTCGCCACCTCATTAGTGGCCCCTGCAATACCATGTTATCCTTGTCATTCTTCTTGCAACCAAAATCCTTTTCCGTAAGGTACAATTTTAATAAGGTGTTACTCACCTTCCTTGTCCTCGAGCTGCTTCTTGGCACGGCCGAGCTCGTTCTCGGACCGCTCGAGGTTTTGCTTCAAAGTATTGACCTCCGCAGTCAGTGCGGCAGAGGTCAGCAGCGCAGCCTGCAATCCCATATTGACATATTTTTTATGACTCCTGCGTATATATTTTAAGATCCTCAGTCCGGCTTTTTCCGAACACCGAACCAAGCATCAGGGGCTACTGTCTATGCGGTACTATTTTACATTTATCAAAATTCTTACCTCAAAGCCTGTTAGAAGGCTGCTGCAGGCTTCGGTCAGCCCGCTCTTAGCGAGCTGAACCTTCTGAATTACCGCACTCATAACAGTGCGGTGTTCCTCTTCGATGGAGGCACCATTGAGCGCCTCCAGCAAGCTATCCGGCGCCTCCGGTTGGACGGAGGCGGCCGGCGTCATGGTCTTGCCCTTCTTATGAAGGGGCCGCTCGCCGGACTCCGGAGCCACTATGGGTTCCGGGGCCGAGTCCGGCGCAAAGTCTGGGATGTTGTCTTGTGACACCTCCGGGGCCTCCTCCTCCTGGTGGGTCCCTTCCCGGGGTCCCACCTAGGCATCATCCGCATCACGGGGGGTGGAGGCGGTCGGAAGAGAATCCATATCCGACGCCCCTAAGGACCCGCTCGACGAAGCGAGAAGATCATCCTTGGGCGGACTGCAGGGTTGTATGCGGCATTAGAAAGACATTACGTGGCGAAAAGAAAAACCATTAAGTTATTCGGGAGTCCGGATACTTACAATCTCGCCAGGGGCTTGGCCCTTGGAGGCCAGTCCTTGTCGTCGTTGCTGGCATTGGCAGAGCAGTCCGGGGAAAGAGTTTTTCCCTTCTTGGACCCTTCGGCTTCCCTCGTTGGGGAGGCCTTCCTTTTCCTCCCTCCCCCCGCTGGGGAAGAGGCTTTCTTCTTCTCCTCCTCACCCTTGTGAGAGGAGTCGGCCTCGGAGTCGTCATCCGATAGCACCTGAAAACGGGAACTCTTCCGAGTGCCCGTGGCCTTCTTCTTGGCCTTCTTCTCCGGCACCACGTGGGGTGCCAGAGCCAGCAGCCCCGTTAGGCGGGCGTCCGCTGGGTCCTCTGGTAATGGGGCCGGACAGATAGTCTGTTCGGCCATCTTCAGCCAGCCCCGTCAAAGGAAAGGGAGTTTAGATCCCGCGTAGTGTCAAACTATGGAAAACAAGCGTCCCGTCAAGGACAAAATCGCTTACCTCGTCAGCCGGACGCTGCAAGCTGAATCCGCGATCTTCGGTAGCGGAAGCGAGAGTCTCGGTGCCCTTGAACAGCACCTTCTAGACATCTTCGTACGTAGTGTCGAAGAGCCCGCTCAAAGTTTGGTGCTGCGCCGGATCGAACTCCCACATGTTGAAGCCCCATCGTTGGCACGGGAGAATCTGGCGAATGAGCATGACCTGGACTACGTTGACGAGCTTGAGCTTCTTGTCCACTAGCTTTTGGATACAGGCTTGGAGTCCGGTCAACTTCTCCGAATCACCCCAAGTCCGGCCGCTCTCTTTCCAGGAGGTGAGCCGTGTGGGGATGCCAGATCTGAATTCGGGGGCCGCTGCCCATTCAGGGTCATGCGGCTCGGTGATGTAGAACCACCCCGATTGCCACCCCTTGATGGTTTCCACGAAAGTGCCCTCAAGCCAAGTAACGTGGGACATCCTGCCCACCATGGCGCCTCCGCACTCCGCTTGGCTGCCCTTCACAACCTTCAGCTTGACACTGAAGGTCTTGAGCCACAAGCCGAAGTGGGGCTGGATGCAGAGGAAGGCCTCACACACGACGATAAACGCCAAGATGTTGAGGATGAAATTCGGGGCCAGATCATGGAAATCCAGGCCGTAGTAGAACATGAGCCCCGGGACAAAGGGATGGAGTGGGAAGCCCAGTCCGCGGAGGAAATGGGGAAGAAATACTACCCTCTCATGGGGCCTGGGGGTGGGGATGAGCTCTCCCTCGTCGGGGAGCCAGTGCGCGATGTTGCTGGACAAATATCCGGCGCTGTGCAGCTTCTAGATCTGCCCCTCCATGACGGAGGAGGCCATCCACTTGCCTCCCGCTCCGGACATAGTTGGAGGAGGTTGAGGTGAGATGTGCGGACTTGGGCGCTGGAGCTCGAGTTCGCAGAGATGGATAAGCCAAGGAGGAAGAAGGCGCAGGTAAAAGGGTTGGATCTTTATCCCCTTATATGGGCGGACGAAAACATGCGTCCCCACTGGCTTGATAAAACTCGCTTATCCCCCAAGCGCCGCAATCAATGGCGCGGTTGGGTTACCCACGTCCGTATTGATGGGAATCCCAGAATAAGGGGAACACGATCTCTGCTTCGACAAGACGTGCCAAGGAAACCGCTTCGCTAAACGCGCTGAGGTGGTACAATAAAAATAATTCGAGTAAAGGCTTGGTAGTGGTGTGACGTCATGGCACGAAATACGTCAGCAGATTGAACTTGTGTAAATATTATTCTCTCTACGGTGGTATGTGGAAATTATTTTGCAGAGCCGGACACTATCCTGGTGTTCACAATCTTCTATAAATTATTCGGAGGAGGAACCCGCCTTGCAATGCCGAAGACAATATGCGCGCCGGACTCATCGTCATTGAAGCCTGGTTCAGGGGCTACTGAGGGAGTCCTGGACTAGGGGGTGTCCGGATAGCCGAACTATCGTCATCGGCCGGACTCCGAGACTATGAAGATACAAGATTGAAGACTTCGTCCCGTGTCCGGATGGGACTTTCCTTGGCGTGGAAGGCAAGCTTGGCGATACGGATATGTAGATCTCCTACCATTGTAACCGACTCTGTGTAACCCTAGCCCTCTCCGGTGTCTATATAAACCGGATGGCTTTAGTCCGTAGGACGAACAACAATCATACCATAGGCTAGCTTCTAGGGTTTAGCCTCCTTGATCTCGTGGTAGATCTACTCTTGTAACACACATAATCAATATTAATCAAGCAGGACGTAGGGTTTTACCTCCATCAAGAGGGCCCGAACCTGGGTAAAACATCGTGTCCCTTGTCTCCTGTTACCATCCACCTAAACGCACAGTTCGGGACCCCCTACCCGAGATCCGCCGGTTTTGACACCGACAATGTTGCAAGATTGACTCCCCCTCTTAAGAATTCTCATTACTGTGATGCCTCTCGCCATCACCCTTCTTTTGGTCCCCGTGTTGCTTCTAACCGGAATACCAATAAGTGAGATCTGCCGTGAGACTTCAGTATTATTCTTAGCAACCTTATTGCTTTGGAGTTAATGGACAATAATTCCAACTTAGTGTGCTGGTTATCGAATCACCATTCTAAGTTTGATCATGCTACCTAAACCCATATTTCGGGTGGACCTTTAAACCAATGTTTAACTGGGTATGTTTTCCTCAACCATACCTCTTTATATCATTTGATCCGACAAATGTTATCTCCTTGTTCACATAAGTGTGGAAATCCATCTTTTGAAAATCCTCAATGAATTGTCGCTGAGTCAATCAGCTACCTCCTCACCTCTCCTTGAATTAATGATGAACTCTTGTTTCGGAACTCGCTTCCATAGTTCAATTCCCAAGAAACTTACAATGTCATCTCGACAATTTGTGTTGAACCTTTCTTCTCAGGCATCCTGAGTCTGAGGTATCCTGACACCAATCAGATCTGAATCTCGGACAGATATGATGGTTGGAGGCTTTTCCAAGAGTCATAACATTGGTCTTTATATCACTCGGTAAGGTGATGTCATGCCTAGCACACCTGGCCAGAGGACCTATTATTATAGTTACCTTTTAGGCAAGGTTAGTCATTCTTTCGTGAGGAAATTGTAAGCCTTATGCTATAAGTTGTTCCTGATGGATCCTTTTTGTTTCCAAAGTCTGATCTTCACTTGTTGACCATGTCAATGCTATCTGGAAGCATTTCTATGGTACTCCGATTTTCAACCGAAACATTCGAAGCCCAATGCTAAATGTTTCCTACTCAATTATCCAAACACCGTTGTATGGGTAATGTCATGAAAATTCCCTCCCCTGCCTAAAGAGTTTTCTACATTATATCCTGTCATGGATATCATACTCTGCTTGTCCTTGGGAAGGATATACCCTTGAAATATGTGTTTAAACACATTTTCCTTTCCATTGTTCTGTTTAATCTGATAATCGTATTTTCCTTTCCATTGGTTGGTTTAACGTTTCTTGTGATCTATATGATCTAAGCAGTAATATTCTCCTACTTATGTAAACACCTCGGCATACAACTTTGTCAATAAGACCCTGTTACTATTGTTGATGACATTCTGGTAGTCACCGATGGACGAGAACCTTGCCTATTGGTCCGCCTCGTTTAACGAGCAGGAAAATGGTTCTCTTCGTCCCTCGTCCTTGGTACCGGCATTGTTGCCGGTATAGCTGACAAGCTATTCACTAACATGCCTCCCTGTCACGGCTGTGCAAGATGTCACCGCCCTTCCTACTTTTAACCCACATGGTGGGCCCATAACCCACAGGTCCACTAGATCGAAACCTGACTCTCCTGTACACCCTATTGTCAAAGTTATTCCTCGTACGTGGCCTCGTATGTAATTCACGAGCCACCTTCAAGTCTGATATCAGACACAATACTTATTCCAGTTGCTTTGAACCCCTTTCACGCCCTGTAACAGGCATCGAACGATTGCCTGCCCGCTCGAAACTTTCCAGGATACCTCCTTACTTTGCTCTCGATATTTCCTTAAATTTCAATTCGAGAGTTACTTTCTGCCACCTTCCTCGATGTTGTCGACCAGATAGTCAACCTTGCATAGGTTCTTTCTCCCAGAATATGCACCCTTTCTCTCTCATAAGTACGACGGAGATCCTGAAGAAAGGGTGACGACTTCATCATGATGACATGAAGAAGAGAAATGAAGACATTAATGTAATAGATCAACCTCTTCGAGAAGAGCAACGAAGACCGAGAAGATCCGTTAGAATTTCACAACCACAAATTTCCCCCTTACACCACCTCTTAAATCTCAGGACGAGATTTCTTGTAGTGGAGGAGAATTGTGACGCCCGGATCATTTAGCTACAGCAATCCCACGCTAATGATGCCACATCACCACGGTCACTGTTGTTAACCTCGCGATGATTTGAAACCGTTTCAAAATTCAAATTCAAATTAATGTCAACAATAAAAGTTTTTGAAAGTTAAAACAAAAATGTTCGGGAGGTGCCATAATTTGCATATGTAAATATGGTGCAATAAACACATTTTTATAAAATTCCTAGATATTTTATAGTGGATGGAAACAACAAAACAATTAAATAAAAAGAAAAGCAGAATCTAACTAAACTAAAAACAAAAAACAAAAGCCTGCACCCTTTCCCCCCACTAGGCCTCGGCCCAGCTGGCCATTGGGCCAACCAGGCCGGCCCACCCGCGCCTACTAACCCCCACCCCGGTCAAACCCTATCCCACCGACACCCCCACTCCCCCACCCCCTTGCCTCTCCCTCTATCCCCCTCTCCTCTCGATCCCATCTGGATCGGGGAGGGCCCCGACCCCGACGCCGCACGTCGCCCAGCCCCGCCGCCGTCGCACCTGCGCCCCATCCCCATCCCCTACCGCGCCGGAGCCTCACCACCGCTGTCGCGCCCGCGCCGGGGGATCCCCCGCCTATCATCGTCCTCGCGCCGCCGCCACGCAGAAGCTCCTACCATGGCCGCACCCGCCTGGTCCTCCGCGTCCGTGCCGCGCCAAGCCTCCTTCTCGCCAGAGAGGGACGGATCCTGGGGGCCCTGTCGCGGATCCGGCCTCCCTCGCCTTGCTCCACCTCGCCGGACTGCCTCCCCGTCTCCGACGCCATTGTCCCCGTCCTCCTCCCCGAATGGCCTCCACGCGCCTCGACGCCCCCTTCTCACCAACACTGGTGAGGACCCGTTCGTCCTCCCCTTTTCCCTGCTGTCGTCGTAGTCGCCACGCTCACCCCGTCCCCACTCACGCTGAACACCACCCAGGCCACGTCCGCGCCGAGCTCCTCTCATAGCGCCTTTGCCGTACCCGTCGTCCGGTGCCCCGCGAGCTCCGGCGAGCTTGCGTCGCCATCGTCATGCCCGTGAGCCCCTTGGTCACGCGCCCTCCCTGCCCCGACCGCGACCGCGCCGCCCCCATTGCCTACTACCGCGAACCGCGCCACTAGCTGCTCCCGGGCGAGCTCGCCGGCCGTCGGCTCGCCTCCGCGCGTGTGCGCGTGTGCACCATGTGTGCTTGGCCTTGTGCCACTGACCATAGGGGCCCACGCCCCTATATTTTTCCAAGGAAACAAGAGAAACCAAAAATGAAATAAAAACAGTAAAAACAATATAATTAATTAATTAAGATAATTAATTAACTTAATTGATCATGTCAATTAATCTAATTAACCATGTAATTAACTTTAATTACTTGTTTAGGTAAACAGTCTATGACAGTGGGACCCACACGTCGGTTTGACTAGGTCAACTGACTAGCTGACTGCTGACATCACCCTAACATCATGATGACATCATAATTACATTTTCTAATTAGATTAATTATGTTAATTCTAAAAATGAATTAAATCTTTAAAAATTAATATAAAATAATGCATAAGTCAGATGAAAATATTTTGTACATGAAAGTTGCTCAGAACGACGAGACGAATCCGGATACGCATCCCGTTCGTCCGCCACACATCCCTAGCATAGTGAACCCGCAACTTTTCCCCTCCGGTTCACCTGTCCGAAAACGCGAAACACCGGGGATACTTTCCCGGATGTTTCCCCCTTTCGCCGGTATCACCTCCTACCGCGTTAGGGCACACCTGGCACCATTACTTATCTTGTCATACATCGATATGCGTGTGTTTTCATTATATTTATTGTTTCTTCCCCCTCTTCTCTCGTTAGCCACCGAGACCGACGCCACTGCTACCCAGTACGACTGCGGTGTTGATGACCCCTCCTTCTTGCCAGAGCAACCAGGCAAGCCCCCCCTTGATCACAAGATATCGCCTATTCTTCCCTCTACTGCTTGCATTAGAGTAGTGTAGCCTGTTACTGTTTCGATTAATCCTATTCTGTTGCATAGTCTGTCATTGTTGCTACATCTGTTGATACTTTACCTGCAATCCTAAATGCTTAGTATAGGGTGCTAGTTTATCATCATTGGACCTACATTCTTGTCAGTCTGCCTTGCTATACTATCGGGCCGTGATCACTCGGGAGGTGATCACGGGTATATACTATACATATATACATACTATACAGATGGTGACTAAAGTCGGGTCCGCTCATTGAGTACCCGCAAGTGATTTCGATGTGGGGGCTGGAAGGACAGGTGGCTCCATCCCAGTAGAGGTGGACCTGGGTTCCCGACGGCCCCCGACTATTACCTTGAGTCTGCCTATACTCAAGTATTTAGAAATTACATGGGCCTGGCCCAAAATTAAGGCGACGCAACACCTATAATAGCCTCTGGACGAAATTTATGAAGTGGCATCTTGTATATTTCATCCAAGGATTCATGCACTCATTATGGTGGCTTCAAAGTCTTGAAATCATCACTTGTAACTCCGTTCTTGTTCCTGTTGCACATGCCATCATCTCCATGCTTGATCTTGCTCCAGTTTTCATCCTTCTTGTCCAAGTTAGGCCCTTCATTTGTAAGCAAGACAAATGTATCTAATTTAGGCAACATCATGTTCTCATGAACATTAGAATCATTACCAAGAAACGAAAGTACCTGATAATTTAACTGGCGTGCGCGATCTCTAGTAATTGGTCCAGTATGTATAGCAGCAGGGGTTCAGGGTGTAACAATGGTATTGATGTCCTCATCATCCTCCCCTTATTGAAATGAAGTCGTCCTCGATGGAAGCTCATCTTCCTCACCCAAATAAGTCTTCAAATATGCAATGTTAAAAGTGGGACTAACCCCAAAATCTGCAGGCAGCTCAAGTTTATATGCATTATCATTTATTTTTTCTAACACCTTAAAAGGACCATCAGCACATGGCATTAGCTTTGATTTGCACAAATCAGAAAATCTATCCTTACGCAAATGTAACCAAACAAGATCTCCAGGTGCAAACACAACATGTTTTCTACCCTTATCTCCAGCAAGTTTATATTTAGCATTCATACGCTCAATGTTTTCCTTAGTTAACTCATGCATTTTTAAGATCAATTCAGCATGTTGTTTAGCATCAAAATTAACCTTCTCTGAAGATGGAAGAGGCAACAAATCAATAGGTGCACGAGGTAGGAAACCATACACAATTTCAAAAGGGCACATCTTAGTAGTAGAATGCAGTGAATGGTTATAAGCAAATAAAATATGAGGCAAGCATTCTTCCCACATTTTTCTTGTTATTCTTCAAAACAACCCTAAGCATAGTAGACAATGTTCTATTAACTACTTTAGTTTGTCCATCAGTTTGGAGATGACAAGTAGTACTAAAAAGCAGTTTAGTCCCCAACTTAGCCCATAAACATTTCCAAAAGTGGCTAAGAAATTTAGTATCACGATCTAAAACAATAGTATTTGGCACAATATGCAAGCGAATAATTTCACGAAAGAACAAATCAGCTACATTAGTAGCACCATCGCTTTTATGACATGGTATGAAGTGTGCCATTTTTTAGAATCTATCCACGACAACAAATATGCTATCCATCCCCTTCTTTGTTCGAGGTAACCCTAAGACAAAGTCTATAGATATATCCTCCCAAGGAACACTAGGTACAAGCAAAGCCATATATAAACCATGAGGATTAAGTCGTGACTTAGCTTTTTGACATGTAGTGCAGCGAGCAACAAAACGCTCAACATCCCGTCTCATCTTTGGCCAAAAGAAATGTGTAGCAAGTATGTCCTCCGTCTTCTTCACACCAAAGTGTCCCATTAATCCTCCTCCATGCGCCTCCCGCAACAACAAAAGACAAACAGGGCTAGCTGAAATGCATAGCTTGTTAGCACGAAACACATATCCATCATTAACGACGAACGTGTTCAACGTTCTTCCTTCTTTACAATTCTGCAATACATCTTAAAAATTAGCATCATGCACATATTGGTCTTTGATGGTCTCCAAACCAAATATTTTGAAGTCAAGTTGTGAAAGCATAGTATAGCGACGAGACAATGCATCAACAATAACATTTTCTTTAACCTTCTTGTGTTTAATGACATAAGGGAAAGTCTCAATGAATTCAACCCATTTAGCATGTCTACGATCCAGTTTAGCTTGACTTATAATATGTTTCAAAGATTCATGATCAGAATGTATACCAAATTTTGTGGGCCATAAATAATGTTGCCATGTTTCTAAAGTCCAAACAAGAGCATATAATTCTTTATCATAAGTAGAACAATTCAGACTAGGCCCACTCAATTTTTTAGAAAAGTATGCAATAGGTTTTCCATCTTGTAATAACACACCTCCTAATCCAATTCCACTAGCATCACATTCAAACTCAAGAGTCTTATTAAAATTAGGAAGTTGTAGTAAAAGAGCATGTCTCAACTTATCTTTCAATACCGTGAAGGCTTCTTCCTGTGCGGTACCCCAAACAGAAGGCACATCCTTCTTTGTAAGCTCATTGAGAGGTGCCGCAATGGTGCTGAAATCTCTCACAAAACGCTTATAGAATCCAGCGAGGCCGAGAAAACTCCTCACTTGTGTTACCGTTTTGGGTTGTGGCCTGCTCTCAATAGCTTCAATCTTGGCTTTATCAACTTCAATTCCCTGTGGAGTAAAAACATAGCCAAGAAAAGATACTCGGTCGGTGCAAAAGGTGCACTTCCCAAGGTTACCGAACGAACATGCATCATGTAGAGCAATAAAACAGCACGTAGATGTTCCAAATGTTCTTCCAAATACTTGGTATAAATTAGTATATCATCAAAATAGACTACCACAAATCGTCCAATGAAAGCATGTACAACTTTGTTCATTAATCTCATGAAAGTAGTAGGTGCATTAGTTAACCCAAAAGGCATGACTAACAACTCATATAAACCAAACTTAGTTTTAAATGTTGTTTTCCATTCATCTCCCAATATCATACGAATTTGATGGTATCCACTACGCAAATCAACTTTGGAGAATATTGTAGAGCCACTCAATTCGTCAAGCATATCATCTATCCTAGGAATAGAATGATGATAACGAATAGTAATATTATTAATGCCTCTACAGTAAACACACATACGCGACGTACCATCCTTTTTTGGCACTAATATATTAGGAACAGCACAAGGACTAAGAGAATCGTGTATGTAACCTTTGTCGAGCAGCTCCTGTACTTGACGCACAATCTCCTTTGTCTCCTCTGGATTAGTACGGTATGGTGCACGGTTTGGTACCGAAGCACCGGGAATTAAGTCAATCTAATGCTCAATCCTGCGAATAGGTGGTAATCCCGGTGGCACGCCTTGTGGAAAGACGTCAGCAAACGCCTGCAAAATGTTAGTGATAGCAGGAGGCAAAGAGGAAGGCACATCCTTGAAAGAAAATAATGCCTCTTTGCACACAAAAGCATAGCAAACAGATTTGCTACAATCTAGATCATCAATATTAGATTTGGTGGCAAGTAAACATCCACTTTTCAAGTTAATTTCAGAAGCAACACTAGATGGTTTATTATTAGGTTTCATTTGTAGCTCAAATTATTTTGCCACAATCTAAGTTTCACTCTTATTTTGCTCCTGTTTTGCTTTACTAGCTCGATTAATATCATCTTTCAAAATGGAATTAAGAGCCATAGAAAGCAAAGTAATATGTTTATCCTTATGAACAAGAGTATAGTGTTTGTTTCTACCATGGTGTACAGAATTTTTATCAAATTGCCATGGTCTACCAAGTAATAATGAACATGCTTGTATGGGTACCACATCACAATCAACAAATACAGCATATGTAGCGATACTAAAATGCACACGAACAATACGTGTTACCTTAACCTTGCCGTTGTTGTTGAACCATTGGATGTAGTAAGGATGCAGATGTGGTCTTCTGGTGAGAGAGAGCTTCTCCACCATCTCCATGCTAGCCAAGTTGTTGCAGCTCCCTCCATCTATAATGACGCGGACAGAACGTTCCTTCACAACTCCCTTTGTATGGAACAAATTATGCCTCTGATTTTGCTCAGCTTGTGTGACCTACACACTCAAAACACGTTGAGCAACTAAACTTTCATACCTGTCAGCATCTTCAGCAGCCATGTATTGTGTCTCATGATCAGAATCATCTCCACCGTGTTCTTCACTTGTAATAAGAGCCAAAGCCTCCTCATCATAGTCACTAGCAGACTCATACCCACCATCGTCAGTAGCAATCATCACACGCTTCGATGGGCATTCTCTCACATAATGACCTCCACCCTTGCAACGACGACAAATAATATCATGTGTTTGCCCTGTTGATGCGATGGATGAAGAAGAGCTCTGTACGGGACCGAAAGGTGTACTCCTGGCAGATGGTGGTGGTGGTGCCTGTTTTCCTGTATCTCGGTTGGAATTGGCGGCAGAAGTCAGTGGTGCTGCAATAGAATGTGTGGGAGCAGAGGATGTATGTTGCGTGCATGATGAAGATCGACCTACAGAAAAATTAGCTCGCGCCAATGCCTATCGATCCTACACTTCACGTTCAGCTTTGCAAGCAAGATGGAATAAATGAGTGATATTATTATACTCCTTATACTCTAGAATGGTCTGAATCTCTTTATTTAATCTACTCATAAAATGTGAAAGCATAGCTTCATTATCCTCAACAATACCACATCTAATCATACCAGTTTGCAATTCCTGATAATATCCCTCTATAGAATTTTTTTCCTTGTCTTAAACGCTGCAATTTTTGAAGCAATTCATGTTGATAATATGGTGGAACCCAATGAGTACGCATAGCAGTTTTCAAAGCAGTCCAAGTAGCTGCAATAGGATAAAATCTACAATGTTCAGACCACCAAGAAGAAGCAAAGCTAGTGAATTCACAAACAGCAGCATCAACACGTCTATCCTCAGGATATTGTAAGCATGTGAAACGTTGTTCAGTTTCTAACTCCCAAGTAAGATAGACATCAGGAATGTATCGACCCTCAAATGGTGGAATATTCAATTTCAGTTTAGGAACATGGTCATAATCGCGTACCTGAGGTGGTGGTGCAGCCCTACCATTACGAATATAGGCATGAGGACGGCCTTGTGGTGGTGTTGGTGGTTGCACATAGTGTTGATTTTGATCAACCTCATCCTCGTAATCGCCCACGTGAACGTCCTCCTCATCGGCAGTAGCAGGAGCCACAGAAGCATCAACAGTAGGTGCAGCGGCACCAGAATTTTGACCAGCCTCAAGGAGAACACGCAGTGCTCGTCCCACTTGATTTGGAAGGCGACGTTTTTGTTGTTGTTGTTGTACAGGTGCAACAGGTGCAGCCGGCGGTGGTTGTGGATGACGCTCGAGCAATTCATAAACTTGTTATCGAGCTTTGTTTCGAACATCTTCTCAATGCCATCTATCTTCTCCATGGCCTCTTCAAATCTGTTTAGCACATCTTGCACCTGTCCACTCATCATTTGCTAAAATTTATCATGTATTTGTTTGCTCGTCATGTTCTTCCAATTAGTCTCATCGGCTTGTGTCGTGCCATGGGTAGCAGCAATAGAAACACACAAGAATATGATCCTATAGTACTAGGAAGTGGTGGTGGTGGTGGTGGTGGTGTGTCACAAATCCGTCAAGCAAAAATCAAATTATTACCAGTTCTTACCCAGCAGCAGGTGGTGATTGGCAACCTTTGTAGTCAAAACTTTCAAAGCATGGATAAAGTGATTACCAGGGAGAGTCAAACGCACGACGTAGATGTATGTGGAGCTGGGAAGGCTTATAATATGGTAGCAAAAAAGGTCAGCAATAATCAATTCAGAGATGCAAAGTTGAATAAACGCTCAGCGACGGTACTGTGTTGGTCCTAGGCTAGACCGTTCTAGAGACGCGAGCCTAGAACACTAACAAAATCACGGTGTGGCATGGAAACAAGGGAAAAGCACACTCTGAATTTGTTCTTCACTTTTTTGCGCTCTTTTTTTGTGCTTCTTTTTTGCGAACATTCACTATAATGGCAAGTGTCTCAAAACTCTTCCCAAGTCAAAGTAACAGGATATGCACGAAATTTTTTTTGACTATTTTTTTCGAAAATCAGGGTAGCGACGACGAAAAAATGTGACAAAAAATCACTATGATGGCGAGTGTCTCAAAACGCTCCTTGGGACCTAAAAACAGGATAGGGAAAAAATATTTTCGTTCGCCGAAATTTTGGCCTAAAAACTGCCCGGGGGTCTGCAGACTTTCTTTTTTGAAACTTACTCAGGCAATGAAACACGAATCGGAAAATAGATGGATCTCGAAAACAAACCTAATATGAAAAGAACTTGGATTGGTGGTGGATATATGGTAGTATATGGGAGCGGTGGTGGGATGTGGCAGCGGTGGTGGTATATGGCAGCGATGGTGGGATATGGCAGCAGCGATAAAGATGGTGCGGCGGCGGCGTGAAAAACTGTGACAGAACGCAAAACTCTAAAGGACTAGATGCTAAAACCAGCAACTAGACATGATGATGCAACCGCAAATTCAACAAAGCAAAAACCCTGAAAGATTATGAGAAGGCTCAAATTGGTTCGGATATGATGAACTAACCCTAATTTTTTTGGCTTTTTTGTGGACTGTAGGTATGAAGAACAGACTCGATCTAAACTATGAAAAACTGTAAAATCTCACCGAGCAACCTGGAAATATGATACCACTTGAAAGAGGCAAAGGTGTCCCGATGTTTTGATGAGATGGTGGATATCGTTTTCTGTGGGAGTCGACCTTGACGATCCGACCACGAACGTGCGAGACGTCACGCCTTAGCAATCGCTAAACCAACCTCCAAGGGGTTATTGACCACGCCGGAGCACTGTCAACCTGACCACGAGGGTCTGTTTTCCTGCGAGCAAACAAAGAACAAGCAAGAAACTAAGATTGCAATCTGGATATTGCGAATATAACAGAAAAGCTTTATTAATGAAGGTGGGGTTCTGTGACACCTTTGTCTAGTCATTGAACACAAACGAAGTACGTGAAGTTGCAGCTATGGCAAACTTTTAATCTAAACAAAACCCAAAGTCTAAACAATGCCCTAAGGGCTGTATATATGAAGGGGGGGGGGATTTCGTGGCCCTTGAAGAGGGGTACGAAACTAACCCTATCTCTTGTTTCCCCACACATACGGACTCTAAAAACAGCCTATACTCAAGTATTTCAAAATTACATGGGCCTGGCCCAAAATTAAGGCGACGCAACACCTATAATAGCCTCTGGACGAAATTTATGAAGTAGCATCTTGTATATTTCGTCCAACGCTTCATGCACTCATTATGATGGCTTCATAGTCCTGAAATCATCACTTGTAACTCCGTTCTTGTTCCCATTGTGCATGCCATCATATCCATGCTTGATCTTGCTACAATGTTCATCCTTCTTGTCCAAGTTAGGCCCTTCATTTGTAAGCAAGACAAATGTATCTAATTTAGGTAGCATCATATTCTCATGACATTAGAATCATTACCAAGAAACGGAAGTACCTAATAATTTAACTGGTGTGCGCGAGCTCTAGTAATTGGTCCAGTATGTATAGCAGCAGGGGTTGTGGGTGTAACAATGGGATTGATGTCCTCATAAATAAATGAGTTGGGAGCCGAAACATTAAGCCTCTATCTTTATCTGTGTTCGATGGATGCCATTTGTTCTAAGAACGTAGAAGACTATATAATGATTGGGCGTGCGGAGCTCTTACTTAGACTCTTTTGAATAAGTTAAATTGCAATTGTTTGGTGACTAAGAATATAGGTCGTTGACTTTCAAGAGAATTCATTGTTTGAACCTTAACATGTGAATTGGTTGCTACTTTAACATGAGAAGTTTTATGAGAAAGAATTGTTGTTATGATGCTAGGAAAAGTGATTGAAATTATCATTGATCAAACTTATGCACTTTGCTGGCATTCAGACTTTGTAAATTATTTCCTTTATCATTTACCTACTCGAGGATGAGTAGGAATTAAGCTTGGGGATGTTTACGTATCCAACGTATCTATAATTTATGAAGTATTCATGTTGTTATATTATCATTCTTGGATGTTTTACAATCATTTTATAGAAACTTTATATCATTTTTTGGGACTAACCTATTAACATAGTGCCCAGTGCCAGTTGCTGTTTTTTGCTTGTTTGTTACTTCGCAGAAAATCAATACCAAATGGAGCGAAACTTTTTAGAGATTTTTTTGGACCAAAAGACATCCAGTGGGCCAAAGAAGTGCCAGATGGGAGCCTCGAGGGGGGCACAACCTACCAGGGCATACCTGGAGGCCTAGCGCGCCCAGGTGGGTTGTGCCCACCTCGATGGCCTCCCACGCTGCCTCTTCGCCCTATAAATTTCCAAATATCCACAAAACCCTAGGGGAGTCGATAGATCAGAAGTTCCGCTGCAAGCCTCTATAGCCACGAAAAAGCAAACTAGACCCCGTTCCAACACTCTGTCGGAGGGGGAAATCATCACCGGTAGCCATCTTCATTATTCCGGCGGCCACCATCATGAGGAGGGAGTAGTCCACCCTCGGGGCTGAGGGTTTGTACCAGTAGCTATGTGTTTAATCTCTCTCTCTCTCTTTCTCTCTCGTGTTCTTGAGATGTCACGATTTTGATGTATCACAGTCTTTGTTAATATAGTTGGATCATATGGTGTTTTTCCCTCTCTATCTTGTTGTGAATTGAGTTTTCCCTTCGAGATTTCATTCTTATCAAATTGAATACTTGTATGGATTTGAGAGCACTTGATGTATGTCTTGCTATGAATACCCATGGTGACAATGGGGTATCATGTTGATTCACTTGATATGTGTTTTGGCACTTAACTCGCGGATTCCCAAGGTGACATTGGGGTAATATATGCATAGGGGTTGATGAATGTTCTCGTCTTTGTTTCTCTGGTAGAAATCTTGGGGCACTCTTTGAGGTTCTTTGTGTTGGATTTAGTATTATGAATCTGAAATTGTTTGATGCATATCGTACAATCAAGTCACGGATACTCGCGGTGACATTGGAGTATCTAGGTGACATTAGAGTTGGTTGATGTGTATCATATGGTGTTATTTTAGTACGAATTCTTGGTTAGATCGATCGGAAAGAATAGCTTGGCATTATTTTAGTACAAACTCTAGGATAGATTGATCGGAAAGAATAGCTTTGAGGTGGTTTCGTACCCTATAAATAATTTCTTCTTATGTTTGATACATCTCCAACGTATCTATAATTTCTGATTGTTTCATGCTATTATATTACCCATTTTGGATGTTTATGGGCTTTACTCTACACTTTTATATCATTTTTGGGACTAACCTACTAACCGGTGGCCCAACCCGAATTGTTATTTTTTTGCCTATTTCAGTGTTTCGAAGAAAATAATATCAAACGGAGTCCAAACGGAATGAAACCTTCGGGAGTGGTCTTTTTGGAACAAACGCAATCCAAGAGACTTGGAGTGGACGTCAAGAAGTAAACAAGGCGGCCACGAGGGTGCCCGGCACGCCCTAGGGGGGCAGGCACGCCCCCCACCCTCGTGGGCCCCTCGTGGCTCTCCTGACCTACCTCCTTCACCTATATATATCCATGTATCCCGAAAACATCCAAGAGCACCACAAAAAATTATTTCCACCGCCGCAACCTTTTGTATCCGCGAGATCCCATCTTGGAGCCTTCGTCGGCGCTCCCCCGTAGGGGTAATCAACCACGGAGGGCCTCTACATCATATCCAAGGCCTCTCCGATGAGTTGTGACTAGTTTAGCACAGACCTTCGGGTCCATAGTTATTAGCTAGATGGCTTCTTCTCTCTCTTTGAATCTCAATACAAAGTTCTCCTCGATCTTCTTGGATATCTATTCGATGTAACTCTTTTTGCGGTGTGTTTGTCGAGATCCGATGAATTGTGGGTTTATGATCAAGTTTATCTATGAGAAATAATTGAATCTTCTCTGAATTCTTTTATGTGTGATTGGTTAACTTTGCAAGTCTCTTCGAATTATCAGTTTGGTTTGGCCTACTAGATTGATCTTTCTTGCAATGGGAGAAGTGCTTAGCTTTGGATTCAATCTTGTGGTGTCCTTTCCCAGTGATAGCAGGGGCAGCAAGGCACGTATTGTATTGTTGCCATCTAGGATAAAAAGATGGGGTTTATATCATATTGCATGAGTTTATCCCTCTACATCGTGTCATCTTTCTTAATGCATTACTTTGTTCTTCATGAACTTAATACTCTAGATGCAGGCAGGAGTCGGTCGATGTGTGGAGTAATAGTAGTAGATGTAGAATCGTTTCGATCTACTTGTTGCGAACGTGATGCGTATATACATGATCATGCCTAGATAATCTCATAACTATGCACTTTTCTATCAACTGCTCGACAGTAATTTGTTCACCCACCGTAATACTTATGCTATCTTGAGAGAAGCCACTAGTGAAACCTATGGCCCCTGGGTCTATCTTTTATCATATAAGTTTTCCATCTACTTTTACTTGCATCTTTTACTTACCAATCTATATCATAAAAATACAAAAAACATTTATCTTATCTTATTATCTCTATCAGATCTCACTTTCGCAAGTTACCATGAAGGGATTGAGAACCCCTTTATCGCGTTGGCTGCGAGGTTCTTGTTTGTTTGTGTAGGTGCGTGGGACTTTTGAGGAGCCTCCTACTGGATTGATACCTTGGTTCTCAAAAACTAAGGGAAATACTTACGCTACTTTGTTGCATCACCCTTTCCTCTTCAAGGGAAAACCAATGCAGTGCTCAAGAGGTAGCAGAAGGATTTCTGGCGCCGTTGCCGGGGAGGTCTTCGCTCAAGTCAAGACATACCAAGTACCCATCACAAACTCATCTCCCTTGCATTACATTATTTGCCATTTGCCTCTCGTTTTCCTCTCCCCCACTTCACCCTTGCCGTTTTATTCGCCCTTCTTATGTTCGTCTTTTCGTTTGCTTTGATGTCTTACTTGGCTTGTTTGCTCGTTTGATTGGAATAGTTGTTTATTTATTGCTAAACAGAGAACCTAAGATCTATGGATCCTCATCCGCTTGCCAATATTTTTAAGAGATCCAATTATGATGAATGAAATTCTAGTGATTTGAGTGCACTAGATTATCTTTATGAGGTTTTGCTTGAAATTCGTGAATCTGAAAATTGTGATGAAGAAATTTATGAAGAGATTCACGATAGCTCCCTGAATAAAAATCATGATTGCAATGATTTTATTTTAAATTCTCTTGATGTCAATTGTGCTAATAGTATCCAAAACCCTAAGCTTGGGGATGCTGGTTTTGCTATGTCTACTAGTTGCAATGATCATGATTGGGGTGACTCTTCTTATGATCTTGAAAATTTATTTAAGCCCCATGATGAATATGAGATTGATAATAGTGTTTGCAATATTATTAAAAGTGGGTTTGGAAGAGTGTCAACTTTAGATCCCACATATTTGTATTTTGATCAATCTTATGCAATTTTTGATAAAAGTGGGCTTGGAGAGGTCATGACTTTAGTTAATATTAATCCCACTATTTTGGAAGAGTGTCAACTTCACATGCATGTGGATCGTGTTGAGAATATGTTATGTGATAGCTATTTTGTTGAATTTGCCTATGATCCTACATTTAATTATTATGAGAGAGGAAAATATGGTCGTAGAAATTTTTATCTTACTAAATTACCTCTCGTCATGTTGAGATTGCTATTGTCTCTTTCTTCTTCCTTGAATATGCTAGTTTTTGCTTGCCCTCCAAATTTGTTTGCTTATAATATGCCTATGCATAGGAAGTATGTTAGACTTAGATGTGTTTGTCACATGTTTCATGATGCTCTCTTTGCGCTTTAATTCATGTCTTTCATGTGAGCATCATTAAAATTATCACTGCCTAGCTAAAAGGCTTTAAAGAAAAGCGCTTGTTGGGAGACAACCCAATATTTCGCTTTGATGTTATTCAATAAATAATTCATATAGCTTCTGCTTAGATGTGGTTTTATGTTTTAATTAGTGTTTGTGCCAAGTAGAACCTATAGGGTAACCTACGGTGATAGTTAATTTGATTCTGCTGAAAAACAGAAACTTTTGCGCGCACGAGAATAATTTTAATAAATCACAGAAACATGATTTTTAGTTGATTATTTTTCAAGTAGATCAATAGACCAATTTCCCAGGACTTCCTATTTTAGTAGGATTTTTAGAGTTCCATAAGTATTCGAAAGTTACAGATTGCTACAGACTGTTCTGTTTTTGATAGATTCTGTTTTTCGTGTGTTGTTTGCTTATTTTGATGAATCTATGGCTAGTATCGGGGGGGGGGGGTATGAACCATAGAGAAGTTGGAATACAGTAGGTTTAACACCAATATTAAAAAAGAATGAGTTCATTACAGTACCTTATGTGGTGGGGTTTTTTTCTTGCACTAACGGAGCTCATGAGATTTCCTGTTGAGTTTTGCGTTGTGAAGTTTGCAAGTTTTGGGTAAAGATTTGATGGACTATGGAATAAGGAGTGGCAAGAGACTAAGCTTGGGGATGCCCATGGCACCCCAAGATATTCAAGGATGACCAAAAGCCTAATCTTGGGGATGCCCCGGAAGGCATCCCCTCTTTCGTCTTCGTCTATCGGTAACTTTACTTGGAGCTATATTTTTATTCGCCACATGATATGAGTTTTACTTGGAGCGTCTTGTATGATATGAGTCTTTGCTTTTTAGTTTACCAAAATCATCCTTGCTGTACACATCCTTTGAGAAAGACACACATGATTTGGAATTTATTAGAATAGTCTATGTGCTTCACTTATATCTTTTGAGCTAGATAATTTTGCTCTAGTACTTCACTTATACTTTTTAGAGCACGGCGGTGGCTTGATTTTGTAGAAATTGTTGAACTCTCATGATTCACTTATATTATTTTGAGAGTCTTTTAGAACAGCATGGTATTTGCTATGGTTATAAAATTGGTCCTAGAATGATGAGCATCCAAGTTGGGTATAATAAAAACTATCATAGAAAGCGCATTAAACACTATGATCAATTTGATGCTTGATAATTGTTTTGAGATATAAAGGTGGTAATGTTAGAGTCACGCTAGTTGGGTAATTATGAAATTGAGAAATACTTGTGTTGAAGTTGGCAAGTCCCGTAGCATGCACGTATGGTAAAAGTTGTGTGACAAATTTGTTGCATGGGGTGCTCTTTTAATTGTCTTCCTTATGTGTGGAGGTCGGGATCACGCGATTGTTAACTCCTACTAACCCTTCCCCTAGGAGCATGCATAGTAGTACTTTGCTTCAAGGGCAAGTAGACTTTTGCCATAAGTACATGAGTTCTTTATGACTAATGTGAGTCCATGGATTATATGCACTCTCACCCTTCCACTTTGCTAGCCTTTTATTATACCGTGCAACTTTCGCCGGTATCATGCACCCATTATTTACATTCCTCAAAACAGCCACCATACCTACCTATTATGGCATTTCCATAGCCATTCCGAGATATATTGCCATGCAACTTTCCACCGTTCCGTTTATTATGACACGCCCCATCATTGTCATATTGCTCTTTACATGATCATGTAGTTGACATCGTATTTGTGGCAAGGCCACCTCCATAATTTTTCATACATGACACTCTTGGTTCATTGCATATCCCAGTACACCGCCGGAGGCATTCACATAGAGTCATATTTTGTTCTAAGTATTGAGTTGTAAATCAATTAAAGTGTGATGATCTTCATTATTAGAGCATTGTCCCAAGTGAGGAAATGATGATGAAGACTATGATTCCCCCACAAGTCGGGATGAGACTTCGGACTTTACAAAAATAAAAGAGGCCAAAGAAGCCCACCAAATAAAAAAAGAGACAAGAGAGAAGGGACACTTCTACTATCTTTTTTCCACATTTGTGCTTCAAAGTAGCACCATGATCTTCATTATAGAGAGTCTCCTATGTTGTCACTTTCATATACTAGTGGGAATTTTTCATTATAGAACTTGGCTTGTATATTCCAATGATGGGCTTCCTCAAAATGCCCTAGGTCTTCATGAGCAAGCAAGTTGGATGCACACCCACTTAGTTTCTTTTGTTGAGCTTTCATATATTTATAGCTCTAGTGCATCTGTTGCATGGCAATCCCTACTCACTCGCATTGATATCTATTAATGGGCATCTCCATAGCCCACTGATATGCCTAGTTGATGTGAGACTATCTTCTCCCTTTTTGTTTTCACAACCACCACCCTATTACACATATAGTTCTATGTCCATGGCTTGCGCTCATGTATTGCGTAAGAGTTGAAAAAGCTGAAGCGCGTTGAAAAGTATGAACCAATTGCTTGGCTGAAACCGGGGTTGTGCATTATGGGAGTATTTTGTGTGATGAAAATGAAGCATCGCCTAACTATATAATTCTGTAGGGATGAGCTTTATTTGGCTATGCTATTTTGATAAGACATGATTACTTGTTAGTATGCTTGAAGTGTTACTATTTTTATGTTGTATAAGCTTCTATCTTGAATCACTTGGATATGAACAATCATGCCACAATAAAGAAAATTACATTGAGAATTATGCTAGGTAGCATTCCACATCAAAAATTCTGTTTCTGTCATTTACCTACTCAAGGACGAGCAGGAATTAAGCTTGGGGATGCTTGATACGTATCCAACGTATCTATAATTTTTTATTGTTTCATGCTATTATACTGCCCGTTTTGGATGTATATGGGCTTTACTTTACACTTTTATATCATTTTTGGGACTACCTACTAACCGGAGGCCCAGCCCGAATTGCTATTTTTTTGCCTATTTCAGTGTTTCGAAGAAAAGGAATATCAAACGGAGTCGAAACGGAATGAAACCTTCGGGAGCGATCCTTTTGGAACAAACGCAATCCAAGAGACTTGGAGTGGACGTCAAGAAGTAAACAAGGCAGCCATGAGGGTGCCCGGCGTGCCCTAGGGGGGGCAGGCGCGCCCCCCACCCTCGTGGGCCCCTCGTGTCTCTCCTAACCTACCTCATTCACCTATATATATCCACGTACCCCGAAAACATCCAGGAGCAACAGAAAAACTATTTCCACTGTCGCAACCTTCTGTATCCGCGAGAGCCCGTCTTGGAGCCTTCACCGGCACTTCGCCGGAGGGGGAATCGACCATGGAGGGCCTCTACATCATCTCCAAGGCCTCTCCGATGAGTTGTGAGTAGTTTACCATAGACCTTCGGGTCCATAGTTATTAGCTAGATGGCTTCTTCTCTCTCTTTGAATCTCCTTCTTCTCTCTCTTTGAATCTCAATACGAAGTTCTCCTCGATCTTCTTGGAGATCTATTCGATGTAACTCTTTTTGCGGTGTGTTTGTCGAGATCCGATGAATTGTGGGTTTATGATCAAGTTTATCTATGATAAATAATTGAATCTTCTCTGAATTCTATAATGTGTGATTGGTTATCTTTGCAAGTCTCTTCAAATTATCAGTTTGGTTTGGCCTACTAGATTGATCTTTCTTGCAATGGGAGAAGTGCTTAGCTTTGGGTTCAATCTTATGGTGTCCTTTCCTAGTGACAGCAGGGGCAGCAAGGCACGTATTGTATTGTTGCCATCGAGGATAAAAAGATGGGGTTTATAGCATATTGCATGAGTTTATCCCTCTACATCATGTCATCTTTCTTAATGTGTTACTTTGTTCTTCATGAACTTAATACTCTAGATGCAGGCAGGAGTCGGTCGATGTGTGGAGTAATAGTAGTAGATGCAGAATCATTTTGATCTACTTGTTGCGGACGTGATGCCTATATACATGATCATGCCTAGATAATCTCATAATTATGCACTTTTCTATCAATTGCTCGACAATAATTTGTTCACCCACCGTAATACTTATGCTATCTTGAGAGAAGCCACTAGTGAAACCTATGGCCCCCGGGTCTATCTTTTATCATATAAGTTTTCCATCTACTTTTACTTGCATCTTTTACTTACCAATCTATATCATAAAAATACCAAAAATATTTATCTTATCTTATTATCTCTATCAGATCTCACTTTCGCAAGTTACCGTGAACGGATTGACAACCCCTTTATCGCGTTGGTTGCGAGGTTCTTGTTTGTTTGTGTAGGTGTGTGGGACTTTTGAGGAGCCTCCTACTGGATTGATACCTTGGTTCTCAAAAACTGAGGGAAATACTTATGCTACTTTGCTGCATCACCCTTTCCTCTTCAAGAGAAAACCAACGCAGTGCTCAAGAGGTAGCAATGTTCTTCGCTAGATAAGAACTTTGGAGCGATTCTTCATCGCACGTTGAGGGATGGTTATATGATCCAATTATATTAGCATTGTTGAGAGATTGCACTAGCAAAAGTATAGACCCTAGGCCTCATTTCCAAGCATTGCAATACCGTTTGTGCTCACTTTTGTTTCTTGATACCTTGCTATTTTTTATTGTTCCTATTACAAAAATCAATATCTACTATCATTACTATGTTTTTATCACCATCTCTTCGCCGAACTAGTGCACCTATACAGTTTACCATTGTATTTGGTGTGTTGGGGACACAAGAGACTCTTTGTTATTTGGTTGTAGGGTTGTTTGAGAGAGACGATCTTCATCCTACACCTCCCACGGATTTATAAACCTTAGGTCATCCACTTGATGGAAATTTGCTACTGTCCTACAAAACTCTGCGCTTGCAGGCCCAACACGAGTCTACAAGAACAAGTTGTGTAGTAGACATCATGTACCAGGGGCGCAGTTCTTTTGCTTTGTCCTTCAGTTGTTGTGTGGCCACGTCCTGGGCCCTGCGCTCTTCTTGGACCACCTGCCACCCCTGGTCATTCCTCTCTTGTACTTTCTTCATCGCAGCAGCCACAGTCTCCAGGAAGGCCAAGTCTTTGGAGTTGTCACCAGGGTCATTCACTTCCTTCGTCCTGTAGGTCAGGGGAGCCAGTATGCGGCAAGTCTCTTCATCAACATTCACTCCAGCAAGGGATGGCAAGCTGGGGGGCTGTCGGAGTCGATTGAGCTACATCCATCAAGCTACTTGCCGGGACAGTTACCTTCGAGTGGGAGGCGTCTCTATGAAGAGGCGCCTTCTCCTCAACTTCCATGGTTGGGATGATCATGTCTCCGGGGGTTCTCTCTTCTGCCAGTGAGGTCCCGCGGGTGTCCTTGGAAGCCTCAGCATGACCTTCTTCCATGGCAACCTTGAGGGCCTATGCGGCAGCATCCTTTCCTATGTCTGCCACTTCCTCCAAAAGCTCATTTTCTTCAACCACGGAGGCTGCAGAGGAATGATGACAGGGAGGCAATGGAGATCAAAAACCAGAACAAAAAGATTGAGAAAACATAGAGTTACTAACATGGATTCAAAGGAAGCTAGATTACCTATCGGCGGCTAGCGGGAAGAAATTTCTCCTTCCCCGGCAGTATTGGTTGTCGGCGGGCGGATAGCGGCTCCTTCCTTCATGGGGGTGACTTCAACACAGGCAGACCCGGCAGAAGGAGCTCTTGCCGAGGATTTCCTTCCTCGGGATTTGCTCATAGAAGGAGTTGGGGTAATCCCTCTCTGCTGTCGGGCTTCTCTTTGGGGGATCCCGCCAGTATACTTGGCGGGCGACAGAAGAACTTCAGCATGGCCACCGACAAATGCAGTCTGACCCATGCCTTCGCGCGGGGCTGTCCAGGGGGCTAGGAATGGAGTCACCACTGACATCCCTTGCCAGTTGAGTCCCCGACACTGATCCCAGCTCCTTCATCGTTTTGGCCCGCTTGGCCCTTTGCGCCAAGGTCTCTTCATCCCTGTCAAGGCCAACATCACAAGATCAAATAAAAATCAGAGAAATACTATTGCAGGAAAAAATGACCAGAAATAAGGGAAACTAATGGTTGTCTTGATTCTGAATCATCGAACATGGCATCCATTTCATACACCAATGGCGGGGGTGATTCCATGGCCCTCTTGAGTGGTGGAGGGGTCTGCTCGCGAATGGTGCCGGGCTTGATGGTGGCATGGGGTCTACACCTTTCACCACCCGCTGTCGGGAAGGTGGAGTTGGGACTAGAGCAAGACGGGCAGAGTGACGACGGATGATGTCTTCTGCGCTGCTCTTAGTGGTGGTCTTCTTCACTTTGGGCCCATCCCATGATAAATACGGCACCACTGGCTCCTTGCTCCCCCTCTTGTGAAGCCGATGCTTCTGCTCTGGGGCTTGGGGGACCTCTTCAAGTCCTTCCTCCTCCTCGGGTGCGGCAGCAGCCTCCGTCCCAGCAGCCTCAGGCCCGACAGTCCCAGTCCCAGCAGTCGTGGCCCCAAGCGCCTCAAGCTCAGCGATCTCTTCATCAACATGCTCTTCCTCTGAGGAGTTCCCTTCATCATTGACTGCCACGTCAGCCTTGAGCCTTCAGAATTCCTCGAGCATGCTCTTGATGTACTGTTGCTCCTTCTTGGTGGTGCCCTTGGTGAAGTCAGTCTCCTTCCTGGTGGCTCTCTCCACTAAACCTGAGGCCCAGTTCATCTCATCCTCAAGACTAGGTAGATCCCAATCTACCTTAACCCCATTGGCATTCCAATCTGGCATCCACTTCCGAATTTGGTCTAGCGCAGAGTTGATGTGCAAAGGAACAATTCTCCCCGGGAAGTGGAGAGTGTCGGCCTTGTGGAAAAGTTGCTCACACAACCAGGCATGGCTCATGACTGTCAGGTTGTTGGCAACACCAGGATATAGCCACATCCAATTGATACGTCTCGAACATATCTATAGTTTTTGATTGTTCCATGCTATTATATTATCTGTTTTGGATGACTAATGGGCTTTAATATGCTCTTTTATATTATTTTGGGGACTAACCTATTAACCGGAGGCCCAGTGCCAGTTTCTGTTTTTTGCCTATTTTAGAGTTTTGCAGAAAAGGAATACCAAACGGAGTCCAAACGGAATGAAACCTTCGCGATGATCTTTCTTGGACCGGAAGCAATCCAGAAGACTTGGAGTTGAAGTCTAGAACGCCACGAGGAGGCCACGAGGAAGGAGGGCGTGCCCAGGGGGTAGGCACGCCCCCCACCCTCATGGGCCCCTCATAGCTCCACCGACGTACTTCTTTCGCCTATATATACTCGTATACCCTAGAAACATCAGGGGGAGCTACGAAACCACTTTTCCACCGCCGCAACCTTCTGTACCAATGAGATCCCATCTTGCGGCCTTTTCCGGTGATCTGCCGGAGGGGGAATCGATCATGGAGGGCTTCTACATCAACACCATTGCCTCTCCGATAAAGCGTGAGTAGTTTACCATAGACCTTTGGGTCCAGAGTTATTAGCTAGATGGCTCTTTGATTCTCAATACAAAGTTCCCCTCGATGTTCTTGGAGATCTATTTGATGTAATACTCTTCTGCGGTGTGTTTGTCGAGATCCGATGAATTGTGGATTTATGAACAAGATTATCTATGAATATTATTTGGTTTTTCTCTGAATTCTTATATGCGTGATTTGATATCTTTGCAAGTCTCTTCGAATTGTCGGTTTAGTTTGGCCTACTAGATTGATCTTTCTTGCAATGGGAGAAGTGCTTAGCTTTGGGTTCAATCTTGCTGTGTCCTTTCCCAGTGGTAGTAGGGGCAGCAAGGCACGTATTGTATTATTGCCATCGAGGAGAAAAAGATGGGGTTTATATCACATTGCTTGAGTTTATCCCTCTACTCATGTCATCTTGCTTAATGTGTTACTCCGTTCTTATGAACTTAATACTCTAGATGCATGCTGGACAGCGGTCGATGTGTGGAATAATAGTAGTAGATGCAGAATCATTTTGGTCTACTTGACACGGACGTGATGCCTATATTCATGATCATTGCCTTAGATATATTCATAATTATGCGCTTTTCTATCAATTGCTCAGCAGTAATTGTTCACCCACAGTAATACATGCTATCTTGAGAGAAGCCACTAGTGAAACCTATCGCCCCCGAGTCTCTTTCCTATTATATCACATCTCTTTTCCATTAGATTGCATCTCGTTTACTATTTTGCAATCATTACTTTCCAATCTATACAACAAAAGTACCAAAAATATTTACTTTCTTATCTCTATCAGATCTCACTTTTGCGAGTGACCGTGATGGGATTGACAGCCCCTTTATCGTGTTGGCTGCAAGGTTCTTGATTGTTTGTGTAGGTACTAGGTGACTTGTGTGTCGTCTCCTACTAGATTGATACCTTGGTTCTCAAAACTAAGGGAAATACTTATGCTACTTTGCTGCATCACCCTTTCCTCTTCAAGGGAAAAAACAACGCAAGCTCAAGAGGTAGCAAGAAGGATTTCTGGCACCGTTGTCGGGGAGATCTACGCCAAGTCAAGACATACCAAGTACCCATCATAAACTCTTCTCCCTCGCATTACATTATTTGCCATTCGCCTCTCGTTTTCCTCTCCCCCACTTCTAAAAAGATTTTCGAAAACCTTTGCCTTCTCTTGGCCCCTCTTCCGTTCGCCTCTTTTCGCTTGCCCCTTGAGTGTTTGTTCTTAGTGCAGTTTGTTACCATCATGTCTGAAACTAGGGAGGTTATCTTTGAAAAAGATAGTAGTAACGATGGGGCAAACTTTGATGCTTTTTATAATCCTCATGAAGAACCTACTATTTTACACACTAAAAAGTTCGAATTGGTAGTGGCAATATTATTGGAAAAGGAGTTATTCAAGATTTCTTTACTTGTGCCGGCGCTTTGCCCACTATGGGTGGGTCTATTCTTCATAGAACTAGTAGTCTTGCGGTTGCTATATCCTTGCTTGTAGTTGAACTTAAAAGACAATTTATCCACATGCATCCTTGCATACAAAGGATTTTCTAGAATTTTCCAATATTGAGCATTCTTCTATTAAGCGAGCGGCTACCATCTTTCTAGCACATGAGTTCAGATTTATAGTGAAAGAGGCCAATGAAATTTTTGCACATTATAGGGTGGATGCTGGCCGTCCTCCCATAGAAGAAATCCGTTTTAATCAAGAAGACATAATGCGTTTATGATCTTTGGATCATGTTGCTTACAATGAAAACCTTAGAAAAAATGTTCCTACCGATATTCTAGTTGATAGGATTTCTGAACTTAATGATAATTTTGCTATTCAGAAAAATGGGTTAGGTTTTCCTCTTGAACAAAGGCTCATGACTTTTTGCCAAAAGAATGCTTATAATGATGAATTGGTTGTGCAATATGAGGTGCCAAAGGAGGAACCAATTCCTCCTGAGCTTGATCTTGGGGACTTTTGTCCCATAAAATTTAGCCCTTTTGATCACTTTTGCTTCCCACAAAGAAAACTTGCTGCTGAACATAGGGAGTATGAGATGAGTTTTCGTGATTTGCCCTATCATTATTATAACAATACCTATATCTATTCTTGTTTTTATGCCTAGCTAGGGGCGTTAAACGATAGCGCTTGTTGGGAGGCAACCCAATTTTATTTTTATTCTTTGCTTTTTGCTCCTGTTTAGTAATAAATGATTCATCTAGCTTCTGGTTAGATGTGGTTTGGTGTTTTAGTTAGTGTTTGTGCCAAGTAGAACCTTTGGGAAGACTTGGGTGAAGTCTTGCCATCTTGCTGTAAAAAATAGAAACTTTTGCGCTCACGAGATTAGCTGTCATTTTTTACTGGAGAGTGCTTTTAGGTTGATTCTTTTTGTAGATGATTAATAGACAAATTCCCCTAGGAGCGTGCGTGTAATGCTTGGTTTGGATGACTTGTAGACTTTTGCAATAAGTATGTGAGTTCTTTATGACAAATGTTGAGTCCATGGATTATACGCACTCTCACCCTTCCACCATTGCTAGCATCTCTAGTACCGCGCAACTTTCGCCGGTACCGTAAACCCACCATTTACTTTCCTCAAAACAGCAACTATACCTACCTATTATGGCATTTCCATAGCCATTCCGAGATATATTGCCATGCAACTTTCCACCGTTCCGTTTATTATGACACGCTCCATCATTGTCATATTGCCTTGCATGATCATGTAGTTGACATCGTATTTGTGGCAAAGCCACCATTCATAATTTTTTCATACATGTCACTCTTGATTCATTGCACATCCTGGTACACTGCCAGAGGCATTCATATAGAGTCATATTTTGTTCTAAGTATCGAGTTGTAATCCTTGAGTTGTAAATAAATAGAAGTGTGATGATCATCGTTATTAGAGCATTGTCCCGTGTGAGGAAAAACAAAAGAGAGGCCAAAGAAGCCAATGAAAAAAAGAGGCCAAAGAAGCCAAACAAAAAAACAGAAAAAGAGAGAAGGGAGAATGCTACTATCCTTTTTCCACACTTGTGCTTCAAAGTAGCACCATGATCTTCATGATAGAGAGTCTCTTATTTTGTCACTTTCATATATTAGTGGGAATTTTCGTTATAGAACTTGGCTTGTATATTCCAATGATGGGATTCCTAAAAATGCCCTAGGTCTTCGTGAGCAAGCAAGTTGGATGCACACCCACTTGGTTTCTTTTGTTGAGCTTTCATACATTTATAGCTCTAGTGCATCCGTTGCATGCCAATCCCTACTCACTCACATTGATATCTATTGATGGGCATCTCCATAGCCCATTAATACACCTAGTTGATGTGAGACCATCTTCCTCCTTTTTATCTTCTCCACAACCACCACTCTATTCCACCTATAGTGCCATGTCCATGGCTCATGCTCATGTATTGCATGAAAGTTGAAAAAGTTTGAGAATACTAAAGTATGAAAAATTACTTGCCTGAAACCGGGGTTGTGCATGATTTGAATATTTTGTGTGACGAAGATAGAGCATAGCCAAACTATATGATTTTGTAGGGATGAACTTCCTTTGGCCATGTTATTTTGAGAAGACATGATTACTTTGTTAGAATGCTCGAAATATTATTATTTTTATGTCAATATTAAACTTTTGTCTTGAATCTTTCGGATCTCAACATTCATGCCACAATAAAGAAAATTACATTGATAATTATGTTAGGTAGCAATCCACATCAAAAAATCTGCTTTATCATTTACCTACTCGAGGACGAGCAGGAATTGAGCTTGGGGATGCTTGATACGTCTCCAACATATCTATAATTTTTTATTGTTCCATGCTATTATATTATCTATTTTGGATGTTTAATGGGCTTGAATATGCTCTTTTATACTATTATTTTTGGGACTAACCTATTAACCGGAGGCCTAGTGCCAGTTTCTTTTTTTTTTGCCTATTTTAGAGTTTTGCAAAAAAGGAATACCAAATAGAGTCCAAAAAGAATGAAACCTTCGCGATGATCTTTCTTGGACCGAAAGCAATCCAGAAGACTTGGAGTTGAAGTCTGGAACGTCACGAGGAGGCCACGAGGCAGGAGGCCGCCCAGGGGGTAGGCGCGCCCCCACCCTCGTGGGCCCCTTGTAGCTCCAACGACGTACTTCTTTTGCCTATATATACTCGTATACCCGAGAAACATCAGGGGGAGCCATGAAACCACTTTTCCACCGCCACAACCTTCTGTACCTGTGAGATCCCATCTTGGGGCCTTTTCCGGCGATCTGTCGGAGGGGGAATCGATCATGGAGGGCTTCTACATCGACACCATTGCCTCTCCGGTGAAGCGTGAGTAGTTTACCACAGACCTTCGAGTCCATAGTTATTAGCTATATGGCTTCTTCTCTCTCTTTGATTCTCAATACAAAGTTCTCCTTGATGTTCTTGTAGATCTATTTGATGTAATACTCTTTTGCGGTGTGTTTGCCGAGATCCGATGAATTGTGGATTTATGAACAAGATCATCTGTGAATATTATTTGGTTCTTCTTTGAATTCTTATATGCATGATTTTATATCTTTGCAAGTCTCTTCGAATTATCGGTTTAGTTTAGCCTACTAGATTGATATTTCTTGCAATGGGAGAAGTGCTTAGCTTTGAGTTCAATTTTGCGATGTCCTTTCCCAGTGGTAGTAGGGGCAGCAAGGCACATATTGTATTGTTGCCATCGAGGATAAAAAGATGGGGTTTATATCATATTGCTTGAGTTTATCCCTCTACATCATGTCATCTTGCTTAATGCGTTACTCCGTTCTTATGAACTTAATACTCTAGATGCATGCTGGATAGCGGTCGATGTGTGGAGTAATAGTAGTAGATACGGAATCGTTTCGGTCTACTTGACACGGACGTGATGCCTATATCATGATCATTGCCTCAGATATTGATGCGGAGCATCCTATGGACATCACCATGTCAAGAGTCCATTTGGCAAGTGACACGTGCCACATCTACTTCATGCATACAAAGGTGAATCATATCCTTTACACGTGTTCACTTGTACCCTTAGAGGATGGTATACTACTTGACCCCTCTCTCATGTGCATACTTAGGTGTGAGTGGAGCTACACATTCATCATGGAGGAGTCCAAGCGCAAGAGAACAACTACACCATCCAAGACGGAAGCCTGGAAGCGGAGAAGGAAGCGCCAAGAAGAAGGCAGCAGCTCCCAGGCGACCCCGTGCGCACGGCCTCCCAGGCTGGCGGTCCTGAAGACCCCGTGCGCACGGGCATGTACCGTGCCCACGGGACCCCCGTGTCCATGGGCCTCACGAACCCCGTGCGCACGGGCCCTTGTGTCAGGTCTCTGGATACCTCGTGCGCACGGGCTCCACTTACCCCGTGCACGCGGGGGGCCCTGTGTGATGCTGTGGGCTTTGCCCTTGTTTTACCATGTCGCCCCCACTTATCCCTCTCTTTGCCTAGGACTATATATACTCCTTCATCTCCTCCATTTAGACTAAGCTAAGATTAGATCTAAACACTAGAGCTTAGCTCATGTACCTCCCCTTGTGGGATTCCTCTTGAGAGAGAGACACTCCATTGGAGTTCAAGGCCTCCATTGGAGAAGATCCCTAGTGGATGAATACCCCCTTGAGGGAAGGATCTATCTAGATCATCAAGCCCTCATCTCCTTCATAGGATTTGGGATGAACTCTACCATGTATCTTATTTCCCTTTGATTGTTCATGTACCTTGTGGATCTTGTGTGTTTGATTGTCTAGTGGATGTGTGATTTGACTTGTTCTTGAGTGTTCCTCTTGTTTTCCCTCTTTTGTTCATCTTGTTCTTGGGGATTCCCCCTCCAATTCATGAAAGATCTCCCCATAGGGTTCCACCCTACATCATCTTGGTATCATGAGCCATGGTTTCTCACGAAATTGGAGCCCCCCTCTTAGTTTTCTAGCCTAATTTTGCTTGTTCTTGCCCAATTTCGAAAATCCCCACAAAAAGAGCCATACCAAATTTTTTTGTGATTTGAAGCTTTTGTGAGTTTTTGTTGATTTTGATCCGTGGATCTGATGTATAGCAAGTAAATCTACCCCCTCTTGCATCCCCATACCCCAATTTTTCTTTTCCCCTATCGATTTTGACAAGAAAATCGCGAAATTCCCGCCTACCCCGTGCCCATGGGCCCCGGCGAAGTCCCTGGAGACCCCGTGTCCTCGGTACGTGTACCGCGCGCACAGGACCCCGTGTCCACGGGCCCTGGACCCCGTGCGCACGGCCCCCCTACAGCAGCCGCCTGGACTTCACCGTTTTGGCCGTAACTTTCACAATCGAACTCCGATTTGGGTGTTCTTTGGCTCGTTGAAAAGCTAGAGACGTGCCCGAGGTGCGCATCTTGGTTTTACCACCATTTGACTCCATCAAATTTTGTCCATTTTGCATCTTTTGCATCTGCCCTCTGCCATAACTTTCGCACCACCACATAAAACTTCCGCAAACTAACCCAATTTGGTTCCTTTGGTATTTGTGGTTGTTTGAGTTGTGATTTGAGTCTCCTAAGGTGTTTCGGCTGCTTAGGGACGGTTGCATCTTCATCCACCATCGGTGACTTGTATCGGTCCATCGACTACATCCACCACGAGCTTCCACATTGATGACGACCATCCATCCTTTGAGACCATCTTCAACCGGAAGCAAGGCCGGTTACCCCCGACTTCGCGAAAGGTTAAGTGTGACGAAGGTATCCATTCCGTCATAAACTTCTCCTTCCTTGCCATTACATCTTGATAGCCCCACCATCTTTGCGAATACCTTCATACCCATTGAGACTAGCTATCCGAGTATTGCCGGGCTTCGCGAAAACTTGTGCACCATAGTGATACGATATCATATTGTTGCATCATTAGATATATCATATTGTGCCATTGTTTACTCCCATGCATATCTTGTGATACTTGTCCCATATTTGTGGTTGAGGCTCATCAAGCATAGTGGAAAGGAAGAGGAAAGGCAAAAAAGAGAAAAAAAAAGCTTTTAAGCAAGAAAGACAATGATCATAAGCTTATAAGCAAAGAGTTGAGCATGAAAAGAGATACTTGTGCATGAGGATACATGGAATAGGAAACATTCTTGTTGCATACATATAGGTTGGTGCCAAGTAGTGAATCGTGCCCAAGTGTGCAATCAAGCTAGTGCTCTCCTAGTGTTTGTGCAACACGAGCTTCGTCTTCATTAGGCAATTTTGTATTGCTCATCCCTATAGTTGCACAAGCCCCATCATCCCACTGTGTGTGTTTCTTTATTGCCCTCCTCTATATTTGTGATCACTTGCTTTGCATTTTGAGTCCTTTGGATTTATTTCAACATTTACAATATCTTGGACTTCAATTTGCATGAAATTTGTGCCACTTGTCCTAACCAAGCCACTCGATAAGCTTTACTTTGTAGGTGTGAGTGAACAAGTCCGGTACCAATTCCACTATTCTTTCATTTCACATTGAGTGATACAAGATACATCCTAAACTTTGGGAAAAGGTAGCTTGGTATTGTTTATCTCATTTCCTACTCACCTTTGCTCGAGTCTTGTGATGGATAGGCAAAGCACATCATCTCCGGTCTACAACAACGGCGACGAGTTCGATGCTATGAAGAACTTCATCGATGCCAAGATGGACAAGCACATGGAGGAGCTCAAGGCCCTCATCAAGAACCGCAAGCGATCTTCCTCATCTTTGAGAAGACGCTCAAGTGCAAAGACTCCCGAGCTACCATCTCCGGCAAGTACACACAAGCATCGACATCGACATGACCATGAAGAGCGAGCTTCAGGACACGTGTTGGCTGCTCTGCCACCCCCGTGCACACGGGCCCTCGACCCCCGTGCCCACGGGACCCCGTGCACACGGGATATACAGAGCCGCGACATCAACTACAAGGTTGCAGCTTCTTCAACACCTTTGGCATCTTCGCCAAGTGACTTCAAGGCATCTTCGCCTTCGGACGTACGACATCTTCGCCAACAAGCACCCCAAGACTACGCTCAAGAGAAGCTCCCCAAGCTCAAGTCCGTGACTTCCACGAGCTACTACGACCTCGACATCGACCATGCGATTCCTTTCTATGGGACTCAAGAACCCGAGGAGTACCTCGAGTGGGAGCGTTTGATGGACGACTACCTCAAGCTACATCAAGTCCCTTCCGAAGATCAAGTGAAGTGCGCCACAAGAAACTTCCACGACTACGCCTCGACATGGTGGCTTCACACACCTTCGGAGAGCTACGAGATGAGTTGGTCCAAGACGAAGAAAGTGATGCGGCGAGAGTTTGTGCCTCCAACCTACACGAAACATCTTCAACGCCAATTGGAGAACACCATACAAGGATCCAAGTCCCTCGACGAGTACTTCAAGAACATGAAGGAAGCCTTGCGATGTGCCGGCGTGGACGCCCCCATTTGGATGAAGTTCTACTTCATGATGGGATTGAACAACGACATCTCCAAGACTATCTTCCTCGAGAACTACAAGTCCCTTGATGACAACTACTTTGGTGCTCTCAAGGCGGAGCAAGAACTCAAGAAGGCCAAGTCTACTCGACCCCGATCTCACTTCGCAACGACCACGCTACAAGACGGCGAGAGTGATGATGTGCCATCTTCGGCCTTCATTCAGGACGAGAGTGATGACGTGCCATCTTCGGCCTTCATCCATGACGAGAGTGATGATGTGCCATCTTCGGCCTTCATCCACGGCGACGACTACGAGATGGTTGAGCATGGGATTCTCCCTTCGACCACGGCGACGTATGATGACTTGAGTGACTTTTGCCACCATATTGAGAGTGAGAGTGACTTCACCACTAGCCCCATATATAATGAGATGCCCCGATTCCCATGTGAGGAGAGCCACCACCACCACCACTTGAGTGATTTAAGTGACTCCACCATATGCGACATTGAGTGCACCTACCTTGAGGGAGTGAGTGAACCAACACCACAAAGAGAGAGTGAGATAGTTGATGAGGCATATGAGGCCATTTCGGTTTCTAACAACTTAACCTCTACCTCTATTGTGTCTTCTCATTTGGTGCTAGGTCCCATATATGATGACGCGCCGATCCTCGACGACTTTGTCCTCCCTTTGGACATGACGATGGCCATGGTGGACTATGATTCACCCCCCACATGGTTCCATCACGATGAAGATGAACATAATGTGGTCTTCCCCACCTCACCTACACCACTTGAGTGGAACGACAAAGGTAACATAGGTGAAGGTGATGCTCTTGTCCCACTAGTGGAAGTTCTTGAAATTGATTGCTTGCATGATGTTGATCCACCTATTACCATGCTTCATGCTAGTATGATTTCCCCATGCGATGATTTACCCATTTATGATGAGTTTGATGATTGCCATGAGGAGTCTAGTAGTTGTGATGCCATGTTACATAGGATTTCTTGTGATAATTCTCTTGGTCACATCATGTTTGATAATCTGCTTGACTTGTCATATGCTATGCATGAGATCTCCCGTATGTCATATTTGCAATCTCATTGTAGTGACTATGCATATGCCATTAAAATAAACCCAATTTGCACATATGGCAAAGATGACAAGCCCATGGTTATTGGCATTTGTTTTTCTTGTGATGATATTGATATGCTCCCTTTGCATCAATTATCTAATATGCCATGCCATGACCACCGAGCTTCGAACATGCATTGTTTGCCATGTTGTCCATTTTCTCCATATTATGCTTCCGATATTTCTCATGAGGAGACCCCCATAGTTTCCTCATACCCATTAGGAGATTTTGATCCATCCTATGATTTGCATAATTTCCATGATTGTGTGCACCATATGCTCCCCATGAATAAACATGCTATTGATGTGCCATATACTTGTTTGCTCAATTTGTGTCCCCATCGTGTCATACATAACAACTATTCTTTCATTATGGATGACATGTTCATATACCATGCCTCAAATTTCTTTGAGCATTGCTTATCTTGTGCTAACTCACACGTGCACATACACATCATGATGGATGATGTGTACATTTACCGCACACACAATTTCTTTCATTTGTGTCATTTTTGTGTAGGTACCCATGAATACTTGTCAAACTCGCAATCCCACGAGTTGACAAAACGAGCTCTAGAGAGCAATGATGATTTGGGATCCCATGGATTGTCTTTCCCACCGCTCTCTTCGCGCAAAGACTTAGCGCATTTCTTCTACATGGCCCTCACTTGGCTATGGGTTGTTGTCCATTACATATTACATGCCCATCTTGCCATGTTCACTTTGCATAATATGCTTATTCCTATGCCTTTGCCATGCATTTGTGACCCATGCTTCGCATTACACATGATGATTGATTCTAGTACTTGTATGTGTATTTGCAAGCTTGGTGGAGATATTGCTTGTTATTGCCATGTTCCATCTATGACCCATTCATATGATGTTACTATGATCTTGGTTTGTGTTCGTGCTTGCGATACGTCATGTGCATTGTCTATGCGTATTATATGCTCACATGACATGATTGCCATGATTTACTCTAGTGTGTTGCATCTTCGCTCCACTAGTTTTCACGACTTGATTGACATGCTTGCTTATGTTGCATCACCAATGACTCATACTTGCTCATTTCATGCGGTTGATGACAACCATCTACATGCTTTGCACATGATTGTTATTGCTTCTTGTCACATATCTCCATATGTTGCATCTAACATGCTACATGACTTGCCATGTATTGAGTGCAACAATGCTTATAGTCTTGCTCATAAGATTGCCCCCATAGCATTCTCACATATGTTTGGAGATTTTGACATATTCCTTGTGAAGCATGCTTGTCTTACCGCTCTGCACCATATACCTAGTGCCATGAATATCGCCGTTGTTGCATCATATTATTCATGCACTTGTGCTTCTAATGGTTATGTGCAAGAGAAGAGAACCATCATGATGGATGATGTGTTTATATACCATGCACATATGTTCTTTGTTTTCTTGTGTGCATGTGTAGAATACTTGGACTTTGTGTCGACTTCCACTTCATATGAGTTGACCATTCGAGCTCTTGAGAGCGAGCCTCATACATTCGACCATGACTCGCTTATACACCACATTTCCTACCACTTCGGCATTGTGAAGAACGCACAAGGACATGCTTTTGAGGTGATATCCTTCTATCTCGAGAACACCCAAACCATGAGCATGCATATTGTGGATCATACTTCATGTGTTGCTTGCTCCATGACACTTTGCACACATGCTAGCGATCTTGCTTCGACCTATCATTACCACATTGCCATGCCACATGATATATATGCCTTGTGTGTTGCATCTAGTTCTTCACATATGCCATGTCCCTTTTCTTATCACATGCTTGACTTGATTGCCTCACACATGTTGAACAATTGCTCTTTCCATTGTGTTGAGTGCCACGATATCTTCACTACACCCTATGCACGTTATGCTTGGATTGTCTTGCACTTGCCCCACGTGTTTAGACATTTCACTATATTTGGTGTTGTGAATGACTCTTATGCCTACCATAGACTGTTTGTCGGTGTCAAAACCGGAGGATCTCGGGTAGGGGGTCCCGAACTGTGCGTCTAGGCGGATGGTAATAGGAGACAAGGTACACGATGTTTTTACCCAGGTTCGGGCCCTCTCGAAGGAGGTAAAACCCTACTCCTGCTTGATTAATATTGATGATATGGGTAGTACAAGAGTGGATCTACCACGAGATCAGAGAGGCTAAACCCTAGAAGCTAGCCTATGGTATGATTGTTGTTCGTCCTACGGACTAAAACTCTCCAGTTTATATAGACACAGGAGAGGGCTAGGGTTACACAGAGTCGGTTACAATGGGAGGAGATCTTCATATCGTATCACCAAGCTTGCCTTCCACGCCAAGGAAAGTCCCATCCGGACACGGGACGGAGTCTTCAATCTTGTATCTTCATAGTCCGGGAGTCCGGCCAAAGGTCATAGTCCGGCCATCCGGACACCCCCTAATCCAGGACTCCCTTAGTAGCCCCCGAACCAGGCTTCAATGACGATAAGTCCGGCGCGCAGTTTGTCTTCGGCATTGCAAGGGGGTTCTTCTCCAAATTCCATGTACCTGTCGAATAGTGTCCGGCTTCTAGTGCGTGCTGCTCTCCTCGGCTTCTGTGCCCCATAATGACCATCTTCCACGTGTCAAACAAATGTGAAAAGCCAGGTTTTTTTCATTTACCCCCCCAGTTGCGTTAATGAGCCGTCCATAAAAGAGACAGGGATTTAGATCCAATTCACACCACCCTTCCTTCGCGAGTATCCATCAGAGCGCTTTCGACAGAGATCCATTCCACCATGGCCGGTCGGAGCAACTCCTCCTCTCGCCTCTCCAGCCCTCGGCCTGGAGATTGGGAGCGGTGTTCCGTCCCGCATAGCAAGCTAGTAGTGCTTCAGTCCAAGGGGCTCCTCCCCCTAGCATATATGGTCCCAGCTCGAGCCGGGATTGCAACCTATAGCGGCGGAGAGCAGGCGGAGAGCGTCCCCAATCCCTCTCAAGGAGAGCGGGTATGCCTAGTCCCTTACTTAATAAGAGGACTCGGATTTCCAATTCATCCGTTTCTCCGAGGGTTGCTGGAGTTCTACGGCCTCCAGCTACACAACCTCACGCCTGCCTCCATTCTGCATATTGCAGGCTTCGTGGCCCTCTGCGAGCTATTTTTGGGCGTCGAGGCCCATTTCGCGCTGTGGAAGAGGTTGTTCTGCCTTGTGCCCCGCTCTCAGGAGGGGTCAATTTATCAAGTCGGCGGAGCCGAACTATGGCGCATCGCCGGGACCGGATATCTATCCGGTACCCCAAAGAAGGCGTCCGAGGACTGGCCTTCGGAATGGTTTTATATGGACGACGTCCCCCTGCCGGACCCTGTTCGGATCGGCCTTCCTGAGTTTAATAATGCTCCATTGAATAAACGCCTGAGCTGGTGCCCACGAAACCCTCAAAGGGAAACTGGCAGGGACGTCCTTTACCTGATGAGCCGGATAAGATTGCTGGCTCATCCGGATTGACCATGATTGAGGTCATGGCCACATGCATTACACGGGGGGTGCAGCCGCTTCAGTACAGAGGCCACCCCATGTGGGATTTCAACGGGGAGGACGACGACACCCGGTGCGGTCGCAAGGGGCCGGATTCGGCTGCCACTCTAACGAAGATCTTATCCGCCTTGTACAAGGGAGAAGAAGAGGAATTCCTCCGGGTTAACCAATGGGGCGGATTCTCCATGTACAGTCCTCCAAGCTGGGTGAGCGAACATTTTCACTTGCCTACCCGCTTTCGAAATTCCCATAATTGAGTACTTAGTCTAGCAATGTTGACGCAGGAGCTGCGCCAGACTATGAAGGAGATAAACAGCCCTCCTCCACAACCCGAGGACCCGGAACGGTCCCTCGATCCGGACTCCCAAGAGGACCCGGACTTATGTGTGGAGTTAATTGATGGGGTGTTTCATCAATTGAGTAAGGACAACACCTTAGTGGCCATTACGGCCGACTATCCCGGACTACTTCCAGCCTCAAAGGTAACCGAGACCGAAGTCCCAGTACTTTCAAGGAGATCCATCCATGCTTTATCTTGAATGCCGTGAACTAATAGTGTTTCGTTTCGCAGGGTAAATCCTCGACGCGGAAGGCCGAGCCCGCGATGGGCAGCCAACAAGGGCCGCTGAAGCCAGGCGGGCCAAAAAGAAGTGCGGACCAGATCGAGATTCCGGTGCAACGGTACGGCGTGCGAATTTAATGCCTAGGGTTTATACCCTCAAGTCATACTAACGCTCATGCTCTTCTTAGAAAGAAGAGAGCCCGCCGGACTATATCCACCAACAAGGGTTCAAGGCCGGGTCCGGAAGCGGAGGCGGATACAGGGTGCACTTCGGGCGTTCCTCCGACAAAGGACGCAGACGGGCTATCTGCCACCAATTCAGAGGTGGAGAGTGCCATGAACCACAGGCGTCGCCGGACTATTCTTCGTGACGCATGTTTTTCCCCAGAGGTGTTGGACGCCTTTAATACAGGAGATGCGTACCTCCGTGCCGCTCAAAATGGTCTGCCAGAGCCACAGAGCAGTATGTAAAAGACATACAGGTGAGTAAAATTGAAGGTTATATATGTCAGTAGCCCCCGAGACTTGAAACAGTTAAAATAACTGTTTTAAGGATCATATGCTATGCAGGGTCTTACAAAGAAGAACACGCAACTGTCCCAGGAGCTTGAAGAGTGCAAGGCCCAACTTGAGGCCGCACTAGCCGCTTCAGATAATGCCAAGGGGACCCCCTCAGGTAATATATGCTTCGAAAGATAATTCCGTTGTGAAGTGCGGCATGTGTGCAACTCTGACGATAATAGTGCAGATGGGGCCGGAGTAAATCCGGACAAGCAACAACTCCTACGCCAACTAAAGGCTGGCGAGAGCGTGCTGACGAGGGTGAGGCAAGAGAAGAACAAACTTCAAGACGCCAATACCCAGCTGGGTGAGAAACTAAAGGATGTTTGTATTCAGCTGTCTGCTTCCGTAAAGGAGAATCGGCGACTTCGACGTGGCATTTTTAGTAAGTGCTTGAACGAATCTTCGAAAAAAGAATTTGGCGAGGAAGTCGATTGACAGAGCTATGTCTGTAGGTTTGCTGACAGGTCGTCCTGCGGAGGAAATGCCCGGTTCAACGGGGGACCTTCTTCCCGAGCTGTTGCAACTGCACGAACGAGTTCGGCAGGCAATGCATGGCGCCGTCCAGGCTATGTGGCCATCCCTCTCCATGCCAGAAGGCCTTGGGGAGCTTGCAAAGAAGCTGAAGGGAGTGCGGCAACGCTTCCGATTGTGGAAGATATCGGCCTGCCGTCAAGGTGCCAGGGAGGCCTGGGCCATGGTGAAGACTCGGTACACGAAGGCTGACCCGAACCACATGGCCGAGGTCGGCCCTATGGGTCCTGACGGAAAGGAGATCCCTGTCAGCTTAGTATATGGCCAGGTAGAGCTGGCTGCAAAGTATTCTCAACAGGACCGTAAATTAGACCGCATGTTGGATGGTATTGAAGAAGAATATACCGAGTCGGATTGACTCTGTAATTTAAAATGACATGAAAAATGCCCTCTAGCCAGATTGTAGATCGTTTGTCATTGCGGACCTTTTCGCTTCGACCTTTGGACCCTATAGTCCGGAGTGTGTCCGAATACCCTCTCGATTATGTAAGAACCGGGACACGCATGGAGACAAGGCGTAGGGGTCATAATTGCTTTAGCAGACAAGTGCCCAACTAGTTATATTATATTACATGGTTAGTAAGAAACATCTTCTAGGGAGAATAGTTCCGTTAGGGGTTCCTTTCCCTGGGAGTCACGCCCTAAAGTGCATGCGAACTGCTAAAAAGAGCAGAAAAGCATCTGGGGGCAGATAGATAAACAAGAAAAATCATCTTTTAGTTCACCGACCGAATATTCCCTTAAGAACGCTAGCTTTCGGCTTCACCCAGTCTGAGGTACACATCCGGCTGAGCCGGCAGTAACAATCGCAGAGGTGCTCCCTTTACCACCTAGCCGAACGAACGGGAATGTAGGGGTAAGCACAGGAGCCAGGCAACCCAGCTTGGCCAAAACTTAAGTCATATCGATGCATATAATGGTGTATAAAAGGTTCATGCGGAAGTGTCACACATGTTTTGGGCATGAGGCCCGTTTATATAAACTTCTGATAAAGAAGCCCCCAGGTATGATGAGCGCAGGTGGCGCGTCAAGTATGTGCGAACAATGCACACGCAAGCCCCTAAGGGCTTGGGAGAAAAAAAGTAGAGAGAAGGAGAGAAATGCCAGACAGCTAATGTGAAAAATAAAAATAAAAAAAGGGATAGAGGAAGGAGACGAACACGGAGTCCGGCGCTAGGCGTAGAATCTTCGTAGGCGCGCTGCGTTCCATGGGTTTGGCTCAAGTCAGTTGTCCGATGTGTTTCGCAGACGGTACGCTCCACCAGTCGGGACTTGGTCTATTATGAAGGGACCCTCCCATTTGGGCTTTAGTTTGTCCTTTTTCTTGTCCGGCACGTGTAGAACTAATTCGCCAACGTTATAAGTTTTGGCCCGTACTTCTCTGCTTTGCTATCTTCGAGCCTGCTGTTGATAGAATGCGGAACGGGCTTTTGCCATGTCGCGCTCCTCCTCCAATGCGTCCAAGCTGTCCTGCCGATCGAGCTCGGCTTCTGTTTCTTCGTACATGCGCACGCGAGGTGAGTCATGAATTATGTCGCAGGGCAGGACTGCCTCTGCGCCGTATACCATAAAATGATGTGAATCCGGTAGTGCGATTCGGCATGGTCCACAGCCCCCAGAGTACGGAGTCAAGCTCCTCTACCCAGTGCGTGTTAGATTCTTTGAGGGATCGCACTAGTCTGGGTTTGATGCCGCTCATAATGAGATCGTTGGCTCGCTCGACTTGACCGTTGGTTTGAGGGTGATAGACTGAAGCGTAGTCGAGCTTAATGCCCATGTTTTTGCACCAGAGTTTAACTTCGTCAGCCATGAAATTTGTGCCGTTGTCAGTTATGATGCTGTGGGGGACGCCGTAACGGTGTACAACCCCGGATATGAAGTCTATCACCGGTCCGGATTCGGCCGTCTTTACAGGCTTGGCCTCTATCCATTTGGTGAATTTTTCCACCATGACCAGTAGATATTTTTGCTTGTGGGTTCCTCCTTTAAGGGGTCCAACCATGTCAAGCCCCCGGACCGCAAAAGGCCAGGTAATGGGTATGGTTTGTAGTGCGGTAGGCGGCATGTGGCTTTGGTTAGCGAATAATTGGCAACCGACGCATCGCTGCACTAAGTCCTGAGCGTCTGCCCGGGCAGTCGGCCAATAAAATCCGGTACGGAAGGCCTTGCTTACAAGGGCCCGGGCTGCAGCGTGGTGCCCGCCGAGTCCGGCGTGAATTTCAGCCAGAAGGTTTTGCCCTTCCTCTTTGGAGATACACCTTTGAAGGAGTCCGGTCGTGCTTTTCTTATAAAGCTCTCCCTCGTGGACTTTATAGGCTTTAGATCGCCGCACTATGCAGCGGGCCTTGTTATGGTCCTCGGGAAGTTCCTGCCTATTTAGGTAGGCTAGGAATGGTTCTGTCCACGGGGCAATGACTGCCATTATTGTGTGGGCTGACGGTGGTGTTTCGTTGGCGGAGCCACCAACCATGTCAGAATGTTCGGTGAGGGGCAGTGTGGTTGTGTCCGGGCTATTGTTTCCGGACTCTCCCTACCATGATACGGATGGCTTGAACAGCCTCTCTAGGAAGATGTTGGGAGGGACAGCATCGCGCTTTGCGCCAATGCATGCCAACACGTCTGCTGCCTGGTTATTCTCCCGGGCTATGTGGTGAAATTTGAGCCCCTCAAACCAGGCTGACATCTTTAAGACGGTGTTGCGATAAGCTGCCATTTTTGGATCTTTGGCATCAAAGTCTCCATTTATTTGGGATATCGCGAGGTTTGAATCCCCGCGGACCTCTAGGCGCTGAATGCCCATGGAGACTGCCATCCGAAGACCGTGTAGAAGGGCCTCGTATTCGGCCGCGTTGTTGGAGTCCGTGTACATTATCTGAAGTAGGTATTGGACTGTATCTCCGGTTGGGGATGTCAGAACGACGCCAGCCCCCAGGCCAGCCAACATTTTGGAGCCGTTGAAGTGCATGATCCAGTTGGAATATGCGTCGTACTCTTTAGGGAGCTCGGCTTCAGTCCATTCGGCAATGAAGTCGGCCAAAACCTACGACTTAATGGCTTGCCGTGGCTTGTAAGTTATGTCGAACGGGAGGAGCTCAATGGCCCATTTGGCAATCTGGCCTGTTGCGTCGCGGTTGTCTATAATGTCATTAAGAGGTACTTCGGAGGCTACTGTTATTGAACACTCTTGGAAATAGTGTCGCAGCTTTTGGGATGCCATGAACACTGCGTATGCTATCTTTTGATAATGCGGGTACCGTGACTTGCATGGGGTTAGGACAGTGGACACGTAGTAAACTGGTTTTTGGAGAGGGTACTTGTGTCCGTCCGTTTCTCGTTTGATAACGAGCACCGCGCTTACAACTTGATGGGTTGCCGCGATGTATAATAGCATTGGTTCACCCGTGTTGGGTGCGGCCAGGACCGGATTTGTTGCCAATATGGCTTTGATTTTGTCGAGTCCGGCCGTAGCGGCATCCGTCCACTTGAAGTGTTCGGTGCGTCGCAGGAGGCGATAAAGGGGTAATGCCTTTTCTCCTAAGCGGGAGATAAAGCGGCTTAGAGCCGCCACGCATCCAGTCAATTTTTGTATTTGTTTGAGGTCTTTTGGGATATCCAATTGTGACAGAGCTCGGATCTTGGCTGGGTTTGCTTCAATTCCTCTACCGGATACGATGAAGCCCAAGAGCTTTCCGGCTGGTACACTGAAAACACATTTTTCCGGGTTGAGCTTAATGGCATATGCTCGGATATTGTCGAATGTGAGCCTCAAGTCGTCTACTAGAGTATCGACGTGTTTGGTTTTGACGACCACGTCATCTACGTATGCTTCAACTATTTTGCCGATCTGGTTGGCCAGACATGTCTGAATCATGCGCTGATATGTTGCGCCAGCGTTTTTGAGCCCGAAAGGGCATCGTGTTGAAGCAGAATGGGCCGTATGGGGTGATGAATGCCGTTGCGGCTTGGTCTGACTCTGCCATCTTGATTTGGTGATAGCCAGAGTATGCATCGAGGAAACACAATGAATCATGTCCTGCAGTGGCGTCGATGATTTGATCAATTCGGGGGAGGGGGAAGGGATCCTTTGGGCAGGCCTTATTTAGGTCTTTGAAATCGACGCGTAGGCGCCAGGATTTGTCCTTCTTTGGTACCATCACCAGGTTTGCTAGCCAGTTCGAATGTTTTATATCTCTGATGAATCCGGCTTCCAGTAGTTTTGCTAGCTCCTCTCCCATGGCTTGTCTCTTGGGTTCGGAGAAACACCGAAGAGTTTGCTTAATGGGCTTGAACCCTTTTAGGATGTTCAGGCTGTGCTCGGCCAGCCTGCGTGGGATTCCTGGCATCTCTGAAGGGTGCCAGGCGAAAATGTCCCAATTTTCTTGCAGGAATTCTCTGAGTGTGGCGTCTACATCAGGTTTTAGTTGTGCCCCGATGGAGGCCCTTTTTGTGGGGTCCGTTGGATGGACTTGGAATTTGACTATTTCGTCCGCTGGTTTAAAAGAGGTGGACTTGGATCTCTTATCTAGTATCACATCGTCCCTGTCCACCGTGGAGCGCAACGCAGTTAGTTCCTCGGTCGCTAGGGCTTCGGATAACGCCTCCAGGGCCAGTGCGGCTGTCTTGTTTTCGGCGCGGAGCGCTGTGTCCGGATCACTAGCGAGAGTGATGATTCCGTTGGGTCCGGGCATTTTGAGCTTCATGTACCCGTAATGGGGAATGGCTTGAAAAATTGTAAATGCTTCTCGCCCTAATAGAGCGTGGTATCCACTGCTGAACGGGGCCACTTGAAATGTGACCTCCTCGGATCTGTAATTATCCAGCGTGCCGAACACCACATCCAGTGTGATTTTCCCTGAACAGCACGCTTCCCGGCTCGGTATTATTCCTCTAAAGGTTGTGTTGCTTCGCTCAATGCGGCTCCAGTCTATTTCCATTTTTCGCAGGGTTTCCTCGTAGATGAGGTTAAGTCCGCTGTCGTCGTCCATGAGTACCTTTGTAAGTCGGAAGTCGTCCACTATCGGACTGAGGACCAATGCGGCTGGTGCTCGGGCTGTCCGGAATTTAGGTTCGTCACTGGCATTAAAGGTGATAGCCATGTCACTCCATGGGTTTATTGTTGCTACTTGGTAGACTTCGGTAAGGCTGCGGAGCATTCGTTTCCTCACATTGTTTGATGCGGAAGTCTCGAAGACTGTCGACACCATACTGGCGTTTCTGGGGTGGTGCTCTGCGATTCTGGAGTTAGAAGCTCCTCGCCACTTCTGGCCACCTGCCGGAGTATCCAACATGCTCTAAGGCTGTGAGTTGGTGTGACTTCCCCTGAACTATGAATTTTACAGGGTCCATTGAGCCATCCCTCCAGTACGGTCCCATACCCTGTAGAGGGTTTTTGTTTTTTGTTGTTTTGCTCAGGTGCCTGGCGATAATGCGCCCTTTTGTTTCGGACTGGTATTGTATTCAGGGCCGGATTGTCCCAGAATTTAGTTTCGGTTTTCCGAACGCTTTCTGTTGCACAGTACTTTCGTACTATGGATGTCAAGTCGGCGAAGCGTGTAATTTTGCGGCGACTTATGGCGTTGAGGATTCCGATGCCCGTGCAGTTGTTACAGAAGAATGAAATTGCGTCTTTCTCACGGCAGTCCTTTATCATGTTCATAACTAGGAGGAATCTGGCCCAGTAGTGGTGTACTGTTTCCCCGGGCTCTTGCCGTATTTGGGATAGATCCCTTATATTTGGGTGGGCGGGTGGATTTAAATCCGGAACCTCGCCCGATATAAGATTCAGGGGCCAAGAAATTTCCGAATTCGGAAGCTTGTTTTCTTGGACGTTATTCAATGATTCAGGCCTGCTGCCTGACTTTAGGTTCAGGGTTTGGGCAACATCTTCCCCTCCATGGATGTCCGGCTTGGATGGGTCGGGAATCCGGACACATCTGGTCCTTAGGATGGGCGAAGATTCACCGCATTATTCTTCCACCACTTCAACGTGGTGGGTGACCTGGGGAGAGTCGATCTCTCTCTGATCGGGTTTAAGCCCAATCTGGCCATAATCTGTAGCGACTCCCAGGGCGGCAATGCGATCCAAGAGCTCGTTTAGGGAAGAGAGATCCATCGGATCTAACTGCTCGGCAAGTTCCGAGCTGATGTGGAGATTGCTTTTGATGGCCCGAGAGGTCATCGTCGGTGCGGCGGCCGAACAGGCGGTCATCAAAAAACTGCCTAGCCGGAGAGTTTGGCCGACAGCCAAAGCTCCTTTAGCAACAGCGCTGTCTTTAAAGATGGGGTGCGGCATCCTTCCTGACGGTGACGACACAGAGGAACTCTCAATGAAAGCACCAATGTCGGTGTCAAAACCGGCAGATCTCGGGTAGGGGGTCCCGAACTGTGCGTCTAGGCGGATGGTAACAGGAGACAAGGGACACGGTGTTTTTACCCAGGTTTGGGCCCTCTCGATGGAGGTAAAACCCTACTCCTGCTTGATTAATATTGATGATATGGGTAGTACAAGAGTGGATCTACCAGGAGATCAGAGAGGCTAAACCCTAGAAGCTAGCCTATGGTATGATTGTTGTTCGTCCTACGGACTAAAACTCTCTGGTTTATATAGACACCGGAGAGGGCTAGGGTTACACAGAGTCGGTTACAATGGGAGGAGATCTTCATATCGTATCGCCAAGCTTGCCTTCCACGCCAAGGAAAGTCCCATCCGGACACGGGACGGAGTCTTCAATCTTGTATCTTCATAGTCTGGGAGTCCGGCCAAAGGTCATAGTCCGGCCATCCGGACACCCCCTAATCCAGGACTCCCTCACCGTTCATTGAGCACTTTATGCATGCTTGCTATGACCTTGAGGTAGATGCTTGTTCACTTATCACATATATTTGCATCTTGACCTCCCATTTGCATGCTTGTTCCCATGATGTACTTGATTGTGCTCAATTTATATGCTCAAATGCCATGCCACACTTCTTTGTCAAACCATATGCTATGCTTGATGACAACACTTGTTGGGTGAATCACCTCTTGAATGCTTGGTTTTGCTCTTACGATAACCACATTTGTTTTTCCATGTGCTTGTTATCTTTGCTCCTTTTGAAGGAATTACAAGACGGTGCGACATTGGAGAGTGCCCATTTGGAACTACAAGATGACGAATGCTTGGTGATTGTCCACTTCTACACGACGCCATCATCTCTTTCCCATGGTGATTTGGATTTTGATCCGAGGTCGGATCTTTCCCAAGGGGGAGGGGATGATGCGGAGCATCCTATGGACATCACCATGTCAAGAGTCCATTTGGCAAGTGACATGTGCCACATCTACTTCATGCATACAAAGGTGAACCGTATCCTTTACACGTGTTCACTTGTACCCTTCGAGGATGGTATACTACTTGACCCCTCTCTCGTGTGCATACTTAGGTGTGAGCGGAGCTACACATTCATCATGGAGGAGTCCAAGTGCAAGAGAACAACTACACCATCCAAGACGGAAGCCTGGAAGCAGAGAAGGAAGCGCCAAGAAGAAGGCAGCAGCTCCCAGGCGACCCCGTGCGCACGGGCCCCTCCGACCCCGTGCCCACGGGCCTCCCAGGGTGGCGGTCCTAAAGACCCCATGCACACAGGCATGTACCGTGCCCACGGGACCCCCGTGTCCACGGGCCTCACGAACCCCGTGCGCACGGGCCCTTGCATCAGGTCTCTGGATACCCCGTGCGCATGGGCTCCACTTACCCTGTGCACACGGGGCCCCCAGTGTGATGTTGCGGGCTTTGCCCTTGTTTTACCATGTCGCCCCCACTTATTCCTCTCTTTGCCTAGGACTGTATATACTCCTTCATCTCCTCCATTTAGACTAAGCTAAGATTAGATCTAAACAATAGAGCTTAGCTCATGTACCTCCCCTTGTGGGATTCCTCTTGAGAGAGAGACACTCCATTGGAGTTCAAGGCCTCCATTGGAGAAGATCCCCAGTGGATGAAGACCCCCTTGAGGGAAGGATCTATCTAGATCATCAAGCCCTCATCTCCTTCATAGGATTTGGAATGAACTCTACCATGTATCTTATTTCCCTTTGATTGTTCATGTACCTTGTGGATCTTGTGTGTTTGATTGTCTACTGGATGTGTGATTTGACTTGTTCTTGAGTGTTCCTCTTGTTTTCCCTCTTTTGTTCATCTTGTTCTTGGGGATTCCCCCTCCAATTTGTGAAAGATCTCCCCATAGGGTTCCACCCTACATCATATATATTCATAATTATGCGCTTTTCTATCAATTGCTCGGGAGTCATTGTTCACCCACCGTAATACATGCTATCTTGATAGAAGCCACTAGTGAAACCTATGGCCCCCTATGTATAGGGTGGGTCTATTATCATAACACCCTTTTAGAGCACGGCGGTGGCTTAATTTTGAAGAAATTGTTGATCTCTCATGCTTCACTTATATTATTTTGAGAGTCTCTTAGAACTGCATGGTATTTGCTATGGTTATAAAATTGGTCCTAGAATGGTAGGCATCCAAGTTGGGTATAATAAAAACTATCATAGAAAGTGGATTAGATGCTATGATCAATTTGATACTTGATAATTGTTTTGAGATATGCAGGTAGTGATATTAAAGTCATGCTAGTTGGGTGATTATGAATTTAAAGAATGCTTGTGTTGAAGTTAGCAAGTACCGTAGCATGCACGTATGGTTAACATTGTGTAACAAATTTGAAACATGAAGTGTACTTGGATTGTGCATCCTTATGAGTGGCGGTCGGGGACGAGCGATGGTCTTTTCCTACCAATCTATCCCTCTAGGAGCATGCGCGTAGTGCTTGGTTTTTGATGACTTCTAAATTTTTGCAATAAGTATATGAGTTCTTTTGACTAATTTTGAGTCCATGGATTATACGCACTCTTACCTTTCCACCATTGCTAGCCTCTTCGGTACCATGCATTGCCCTTTCTCACCTTGAGAGTTGATGCAAACTTGGCCGGTGCATCCAAACCCCGTGATATGATACGCTCTATCACACATAAACCTCCTTATATCTTCCTCAAAACAGCCACCATACCTATCTATTATGGCATTTTCATAGCCATTCCGAGATATATTGCCATGCAACTTTCCACCGTTCCGTTTATCATCATGACATACATTACTTTTTTCATATTGCCATTGCATGATCATGTAGTTGACATCGTATTTGTGGCAAAGCCACCATGCATAATTTTTCATACATGTCACTCTTGATTCATTGCACCATCCCGGTACACCGCCACAGGCATTCATATAGAGTCATATCTTGTTCTAGTTTCGAGTTGTAATTCATATGTTGTAATCAATAAAAGTGTGATGATCATCATTATTAGAGCATTGTCCCAAAGAAAAAAAGGGGAAAAAAGGAAAGGCCAAAAAAAAGGCCAAAGGAAAAAAAGGAAAAAAAGAAAAAAAGAAAAAAAGAGAGAAAGAAAAAAAAAGAAAAAAGAAAATAAAGAAAAAGGGGCAATGTTACTATCTCTTTTTCCACACTTGTGCTTCAAAGTAGCACCATGTTTTTCATATAGTGAGTCTCATATGTTGTCACTTTCATATACTAGTGGGAATTTTTCGTTATAGAACTTGGCTTGTATATTCCTACGATGGGCTTCCTCAAATGCCCTAGGTCTTCGTGAGCAAGCAAGTTGGATGCACACCCACTAGTTTTATTTTGTTGAGCATTCATTTATAGCTCTAGTGCATCCGTTGCATGGCAATCCCTACTCCTCAATTGATGGGCATCTCCATAGCCCGTTGATTATCCTCGTCAATGTGAGACTTTCTCCCTTTTTTTGTCCTCTCCACACAATCCCCATCATCATATTCTATTCCACCCATAATGCTATATCCATGGCTCACGCTCATGTATTGCGTGAAAGTTGAAAAAGTTTGAGATTATTTAAGTACGAAACAATTGCTTGGCTTGTCATCGGGGGTGTAGAATTTGGGAACATTTTTGTGTGACAAAAATGAAGCATAGCCTAACTATATGATTTTGTAGGGATGAACTTTCTTTAGCCATGTTATTTTGAGAAGACATGATTGCTTTGATTAGTATGCTTGAAGTATTACTATTTCTTGTGTTAATATGAACTTTTATTTTGAATCATTTGGATCTGAACATTCATGCCACAATAAATAAAATTACATTGAGAATTATGCTAGGTAGCATTCCACATCAAAAATTCTGTTTTTATCATTTACCTACTCGAGGACGAGAAGGAATTAAGCTTGGGGATGCTTGATACGTCTCCAACGTATCTATAATTTTTGAATGTTCCATGCTATTATATTACCCCTTTTGGATGTTTATGGGATTTATTTTACACATTTATATCATTTTTGGGACTAACCTACTAACCGGAGGCCCAGCCTGTATTGCTGTTTTTTTGCCTATTTCAGTATTTCGAAGAAAAGGAATATCAAATGGAGTCCAAACGGAATGAAACCTTCGGGAGCGTGATTTTTGGAATGAACGTGATCCAGAGGACTTGGAGTGCAAGTCAAGAAGCAATCGAGGCAGCCAGGAGATAAGAAGGAGCGCCCACCCCTCCTGGGTGCGCCCCTGTCTCCTGGGCCCCTCGAGCGACCACCGACCTACTTCTTCCTCCTATATATACCCACGTACCCCGAAAACATCCAGGGAGCCAACAAAAAACAATTTCCACCGCCGTAACCTTCTGTATCCGCGAGATCCCATCTTGGAGCCTTCGTCGGCGCTCCGTCGGAGGGGGAATCGACCACGGAGGGCTTCTACATCAACACCATAGCTCCTCCGATGAGTTGTGAGTAGTTTACCACAGACCTTCGGGCCCATAGTTATTAGCTAGATGGCTTCTTATCTCTTTTTGGATCTCAATACAATGTTCTCCCCCTCTCTTGTGGAGATCTATTTGATGTAAACTATTTTTGCGGTGTGTTTGACGAGATCCAATGAATTGTGGGTTTATGATCAAGTTTATCTATGAGTAATATTTGAATCTTCTCTGAATTCTTTTATGTATGATTGAGTTGTCTTTGCAAGTCTCTTCAAATTATCAGTTTGGTTTGTCCTACTAGATTGATCTTTCTTGCCATGGGAGAAGTGCTTAGCTTTGGGTTCAATCTTGTGGTGTCCTTACCCAGTGACAAAAAGGGTTGCAAGGCACGTATTGTATTGTTGCCATCGAGGATAAAAAGATGGGGTTTATATCATATTGCTTGAGTTTATCCCTCTACATCATGTCATCTTTCTTAATGTGTTACTCTGCTCTTATGAACTTAATACTCTAGATGCATGCTGGATAGCGGTCGATGTGTGGAGTAATAGTAGTAGATGCAGGCAGGAGTTGGTCTACTTGTCGCGGACGTGATGCCTATATACATGATCATGCCTAGATAATCTCATAATTATTCGCTTTTCTATCAATTGCTCTACAGTAATTTGTTCACCCACCGTAATACTTATGCTATCTTGAGAGAAGCCACTAGTGAAACCTATGGCCCCCGGGTCTATCTATTATCGTATAAGCTTTCAATCTACTTTTATTTGCGTCTTTACTTTTTGCATCTATATTATAAAATACCAAAAATATATTTATCTTATCATACTATCTCTATCAGATCTCACTTTCGCAAGTGGCCGTGAAGGGATTGACAACCCCTTTATTGTGTTGGTTGTGAGTTCTTTGTTTGTTTGTGTAGGTGCGTGGGACTTTTGAGGAGCCTCCTACTGGATTGATACCTTGGTTCTCAAATACTGAAGGAAATACTTACGCTACTATTGCTGCATCACCCTTTCCTCTTCAAGGAAAACCAACGCAAGCTCAAGATGTAGCACCCCCGCCTCCGACCAAGCCCGACGGTGCTGCTGCGTGGTGGTTCAGTAGCTACGGAAGCACAACTGCAGGTGGCAGTGTGGCATCATTGCTTCTACTCCTAACTGCAGGTTTGCTCCTGCCCATGACAAGTGTTGGTTTTTTCCTCTGAACCAATTCCTCTCTCCTGCAGACCGCTTCGTTGCAGCTTGCAGCCCACATCAGGGGTGTGAGCAGCTCCCATGGAGGAGTTCGGGGTCCCAGTGCACTTTGGTGGGATTAGTCGTGCACTCTGGTCCTGGTGTAGTGCACTCCTCATTCGCGGTTGTTTGTGGTTCCTTCCACCTAACGATCAGCTCCATCTTTCTTAGCTTCGCGTAGCGCAAGAAGTGGACGAGAGCCCCTATAGCGGTGAGAATTGCCGTGTGCACCTGTAGTATGTTGGTCCATCGTTGTTTCAGTATGCCATATCAAACATGTTTGGCGTTGGGCTTTCTATCAGCTAGTGAAAATAGCTTGCTCAGTCTCAAAGTGTTATGGATAGTTTTTGGTTCAGGGCTTCTTCTGTGCAGTTCATTGCTTTTTCTTTGAAAATTTTGTGTCTAAACCAGAACTCCACCACCGCCTTTAGTCCAGAATTGCAGTACAATGCAAAGTACAAAGGAGTTCAATTTGTAAAAAAATGTACAGAGGTGTTCACTTTTTATTATTTTTGGAGCATTTGTTTTTTGCAAATTTGTAAGGACATGATGTATAGTTTGTTAAAATCGATGCAACTCATTAAGAAAACCTTTGCGGTGCACTTTGAAAAACAAAAGGAGTTCCCTTTGTAAAAGATTGTACAGAGGGGGTCACTTTTTATTATTTTTGGAGGAATTGTTTTTTACAAAATTGTAAGGACATTGGTGTATAATTTCTTAAAATCGATGAAGCTCACTAAGAACACCTTTGAGGTGCACTTTGCAAAACAAAAAAAATGATGAAGTTCATGTTTGCTGTGATGCATTACACACGTGCGGGTCAGTTAACTATATTTTGCAGAACAAGAAGAAAACAAAATTGATGCAGCTCACTAACGTTAACCATGTAGCTCACTAATGTTGACCATGTAGTGTAGATGAATTTACAAAAAAAAGACAAAACAATTATGTAGTTTACTTTGATATATGTTGTGGATCACTTGTCCTCGTCTTCGCGATCCTCTCTTATGTAGTTTACTTTGATATATGTCGCGGTTCACTTGCCTCCTCTCTGCGGTCCACTCTCGTTCACAAAAAAATTGAAAAAAACGACAACAAAAACTTGTCTGGGAAAAATTACGTTCGACGATGGAAACCATGAAGTTCACTTGACTGTCTGATGCAGTGTGATTTTTCTGTCTAAAGCAGTGTGTTCTTTTGTCTAATGCAGTTCCTTCGTCAATTTCGGTGTCACGAAAAACAGTGTCCGCATTTTCATAATTTCAAAACTGCTCTTAAACCGTAAGGAATTAGAGAGAGCGTTCTACATGAAAAAGTTGCGTCTCATCGATATCTTTCCAACGACGTATAATTTGAATCATTGCGACGCACAGTTTCTAAAAATTTCACGAAAAACGGCGGCTGCCTCTCGTCGTCAGCCGCATGATTTTCAAAATTAACTAAAAACCATAAGAAATCTCAGAAACATTTCAACATATGAAAGTTGTGCCTCGTCCATAGCTTTTCAACAGTATATTACACGCCTCGTTTTGACAAACAATTAAAAAACTGGAGCGTGAACAGTACCAAAAATTTGAAAAAAATTGAAAAACAGAATCCCGCGATTTAGTACATTTGAAACTGCTCTTAAACCGTAACGAATTAGAGAAAATAATGAATATGAAAAAGATGCGCCACGACTATATCTTTCGAACACCGTATCGTTTGCTTCATTCCGATGTGCGGTTTAGAAAAAATCGCGAAAATACGCTCGCTGCATCCCGTCATGTGCGCACTGTTTCTGAAACTACTCTTAAACCGCGAGGAATCTTGAAAAGTGGTCAACATGACGATGCTGCGTATTTTCCATAGCTATCCAACGGGGTATTATACGCCTCGTTCCGACAAACGATTTAGAAACTGGAGCGAAAACAATGCCGAAAAAATGCATGCAGCTTTTTCTAGTGACATTGCAGTGCTCGTTTGATAGGGATGCAGTGCCCTCGCGTTGAGCGTGCAGTGCGAAAGTGTTATCAGAATCACTATTCTGCTAAAAGTTGAGTGTGTGTGTGTGTATGTGTGTGTGTGTGTGTCCGGATCTCTACAACACATAGTGCTTGCTGAAGGAAAAAGTGTAAAAAGGAAAGGTGAAGATCACCATGACTCTTGTATAAGGGTAGCAAGTAAAAATAATATATAGGCCCTTCCCGGAGGGAAGCAGAGGTTGTCATGCGCTTTCTTGGTTGGATGCACAAAATCTTCATGCAAAAGAATGTCACTTTATATCGCCGCTTGTGATAAAGAACTTTATTATGCAGTCCGTCGCTTTTATTTCTTCCATATCACAAGTTCATATAAAGCTTATTTTCTTCACACTAATAGATCATACATCTTTAGAGAGCAATTTTTATTGCTTGCACCGATGACAACTTACTTGAAGGATCTTACTCAATCCATAGGTTGCTATGGTGGACTCTCATGGCAAAACTGGGTTAAGGATGTTTGGAAGCACAAGTAGTATCTCTACTTGGTGCAGAGAATTTGTCTAGCATGAGAGGGAAAAGCAAGCTCAACATGTTGGAGGATCCATGACAATATAACTTCTATTCGGATATAAGAAGACATAACCCATTATGTTGTCTTCCTTGTCCAACATCAACTTTTTAGCATGTCATATTTTAATGAGTGCTCACAATTACAAAAGATGTCCAAGATAATATATTTATATGTAAAACCTCTCTTTCTTTATTAATTCCTATTAATTGCAGCAATGACCAAAACTATGTTTGTCAACTCTCAACAACTTTTATTCATCATACTCTTCATATGTGAAGTCATTACTCTCCATAAGATCAATATATGATATTTTTATTTCTTTTTATTCTTTCTTTAATTCCCTCAAGATCATAGCAAGATAGCAAAGCCCTCAACTCAAAACTACTCTTTATTTTATATGACTCATGGACTCGATTACATAGATAGACATCAAAACAAAACTCAAAGCTAGGTCATAGTAAAACTTTATTCTACTAGATCAAGATATAACCAAAAGGATCAAATTAAGAAAAATGATAAAGATAAAGATGTGATGGTGATACGATACCGGGGCACCTCCCTCAAGCTTGGTAGTTGCCAAGGGGGGTGCCCATACCCATGTATTTATGTATCTTCCTTCGAGGGTGGTGATGATGGAGTTATTGATGTAGTAGGCCTCTTCCTTAGCTTGCGCTTGAGGATAGAATTTTTCTCTCTTAAGTCATCGATCTCCTGCTTAAGACTTGGTATCTTTTTACATAGTTCCTGTTTGTTTTCCTGCAAGAGACGAAAAGGGATAGACTCGATCTTATGTTTCTTTGCTTAATTAGAGAGACTTGACTTTTTGAACTCCACATGCATGTTCCCAGATTGAGATAGTGGGACTTCATCTTCATCCGAGCATGTCTCCTCCTTCCCTTAGGATCATAGTCTTCTTCTTCCTTTGTGGTCCAACCACAATGCTCCAAATCCCCGTAGACTTTGGGGTCTGCAATGTAATTAGCCACATAGCTTTCTCCCTCTGAATCCTGGGACGACATATTGCTCTAAATCTACTATAGAAACAGCTCAAAACAAAAATCGAGGATTTTGTCGTGGTGCGGTGGTCAAAACCTTTAGGAGATTATATAATGAATTTTTACCGACCAAAAGAAGTATTGTGCACGAAAACAGAGTCCGAAGTGCACACGAGGAGGCCACAAGGCAGGGGGGACGCGCCCTGACTACTTTTAATTTTCATAATTTTGTAAATATTCCAAAATAGAGAAAAATTGCTATTAGAACAGTTTTGGAGTTGGTTTACTTACTGTACCACATACCTATTCCTTTTCGGAGTCTGAAATGTTCTAGAAAGTGTCCCTTATGTACTCCTCCGGTGTCACGGTGTTAATTATATTGGTTTCAATATTTATGGGATTACCTGAGATATAATGTTTGATTCTTTGACCGTTTACCACCTTCAGATTTGTGCCTTCGGCGTTGTTGATTTTTATGGCACCGGAACGATAGACCTCCTCGATAATGTAAGGACCTTCCCATTTAGAGAGTTGTATAACAAAACTTGATCTCCTACATTAAACTCACGCTTTTGTATCCTCTTGTCATGCCATCTTGTAAAAAAAATTTAAACAACCTGGCATTCTCATAGGCTTGGGTTCTCCATTCATCAAGTGAGCTAATGTCAAATAACCTCTTCTCACCGGCAAGTTTGAAATCATAATTGAGCTCTTTAATAGCCCAATATGCCTTATGTTCTAGTTCTAGAGGTAAGTGACAATCCTTTCTATAAACCATTTTATACGGAGACACACTCATAGGATTTTTATAAGCAATTCTGTAAGCCCATAATGCATCATCAAGTTTCTTGGACCAATTCTTTCTCGATCTATTAACAGTCTTTTGCAGAATCAATTTAATCTCTCTATTACTCAATTCTACTTGAACACTAAATTGAGGATGATATGGAGATGCAATTCTATGGTTGACATCATATTTAGCAAGCATTTTACGAAAAGCACCATGAATAAAATGTGAACCACCATCAATTATTAAATATCTAGGGACTCCGAACCTCGGAAAATAACTTCTTTAAGCATCTTAATAGAAGTGTTATGATCAACACTACTAGTTGGAATAGCTTCTACCCACTTAGTAACATAATCAACATCAACTAGAATATGTGTATATCCATTAGAGGAAGGAAAAGGTCCCATATAATCAAAGCCCCAAACATCAAATGGTTCAATAACAAGTGAATAATTCATAGGCATTTCCTGACGTCTACTAATATTACCAATTCTTTGGCATTCATCACAAGACAAGAAAAACTTACGAGCATCCTTAAAGAGAGTGGGCCAATAAAAACTGGATTGCAATAACTTATGTGCACTTCTATCTCCAGCATGGTTTACTTCATAGGCCTCGGAGTGACACTTGCATAGGATATGTTTCTATTCATGCTCAGGTACACAACGCCTAATAACACCATCTACTCCTTCTTTATAAAGGTGTGGGTCATCCCAAAAGTAATGTCTTAAATCATAGAAAAACTCTTTCTTTTGCTGGTATGTGAAACTAGGTGGTATAAATTTAACAACAATGTAATTAGCATAATCAGCATACCATGAGTATTACAAGAAGCATTTATGACAACTAATTGTTCATCAGGAAAGCTATCATCAATAGGCAGTGGGTCATCAAGAACATTTTCTAACCTAGAAAAGTTGTCTGCAAAAGGGTTCTCACCTCCCTTTCTATCAATAATATGCAAATCAAATTCTTGTCACAAGAGAACCCATCTAATAAGTCTAGGTTTAGCATCTTTCTTTTCCATAAGATATTTAATAGTAGCATGATTAGTGTGAACAGTTACTTTAGAATCAACAATATATAAGATCTAAACTTATCACAAGAAAAAAACAACTGCTAAAAATTCTTTTTTAGTAGTAGGATAATTTCTCTGACAGTCAATTTCTTATCAAGTCTTTGCCCGAGAACAGCACCAACAGCATAATCACTAGCATCGTACATAATTTCAAAGGATAAATTCCAGTCAGGTGGCTGAACAATAGGTGTGGAAATCAAGGCTTTCTTAAGTATTTTAAATGCTTCGCACAATCATCATCAAAAACAAAAGGAACATCTTTTGCAAGAGGCCTAGAAATTTTAGAGAAGTCTTTAATAAACCTCATATAGAAACCAGCATGACCAAGGAAACTTCTTATACCTTTTATGTCTTTAGGACACGGCATCTTTTTAATAGCATCTACTTTAGCTTTGTCAACTTCAATACCTCTTTCAGAAATTTTATGCCCCAAGATAATACCTTCATTAACCATAAAGTGGCACCCTCCCAATTCAAGACAAGATTGGTTTCTTCACATCTCTACAAAACTCGATCAAGTTGCTCAAGCAATCACCAAAAGAAGTTCCGTAAACGGAGAAATCATCCATGAAAACCTCAACAATTAATCTTTTCACAAAAGTCAGAGAATATAGCAGTCATACATCGTTGGAAGGTAGCAGGTGCATTGCATAAACCATAATACATGCGTCTATAAGCAAAAGTATCAAAAGGGCAAGTAAAATTGGTCTTTTCCTGGTCATATTTTGACACAGGTATTTGAGAAAAAACAGATAACCATCTAGAAAGCAAAAATGTGTATGTTTGGATAGTCTTCCTAGCATTTGAACAATAACAGGTAGAGGGTAATGATCTTTTCTAGTAGCTTTGTTCAATTTGCGAAAATCAATTACCATTCTATAACCTATAACAATTCTTTGTGGAATCAGTTCATTCTTATCATTAGGAACAACAGTAATACCTCCCTTCTTAGAGATACAATGAACGAGACTTACCCACTTACTATCAGCAATAGGATAAATTATACCTGCCTCCTGAAGCTTTAGTATTTCATTTCTTACCACTTCTTTCATCTTAGGATTTAACCATCGTTGATGATAAACAACTGGTTTGGCATCGGCCTCCAAATTAATTTCGTGCTGACATAGAGTGGGACTAATGCCCTTAAGATCATCAAGAGTATATCCAATAGAGGCACGGTGCTTCTTCAGAGTTTTCAATAATTTCTTTCCTTCATGCTCTGAAAGGTTAGCACTAATAATAACAGGATATATCTTCTTTTCATCAAGATAAGCATATTTCAAAGTGTCAGGTAATTGTTTAAGCTCAAACACAGGATCACCCATGAGTGGAGGTGGATCCCCAAGGATTTCTACAAGCAAATTGTGTTTCAAAATAGGTCCTTGATTGATGAGGACATCAATACCGTGTTACACCCACAGTCCCTACTATGATACATAGTGGACCAATTGCTAGAGCTCGCGCATGCCAATTGAATTACCAGGTACTTTTGTTCCTTGGTAATGATTCTAATGTTCATGAGAATATGATGCTGCTAAATTGGATACATCTGTTTTGCTTACAAATGAAGGACCTAGCTTGGAGAAGGATGAACATTGGAGCAAGAACAAGCATGGAGATGATAGCATGCGCAAGGGAAACAAGAACGGAGTTACAAGTGATGATTTCAGGACTTTGAAGCCACCATAATGAGTGCATGAAGCCTTGGACGAAATATACAAGATGTCACTTCATAAATTTTGTCCAGAGGCTATTCTAGGTGCTGCGTCACCTTATTATTGGGCCAGGCCCATGTAATTTCGAAATACATAAGTATAGGCTATTTTTAGATTCTGTATGTGTGGGGAAACAAGAGATAGGGTTAGTTTCGAACCCTTACCCCAAGGGCCACGAAATTCCCCCCTCTTCCTCCATATATATAGCCCTTAGGGCACCGTTTAGACTTTGGGTTTTGTTTAGATTAAAAGTTCACCATAGCTGCAAGTTCACGTACTTCGTTTGTGTTCAACGACCAGACCAAGACGTCACAGAACCCCATCTTGATCAATAAAGCTTTCCTCTTATATTCGCAATATCCAGATTGCAATCTCAGTTTCTTGCTTGTTCTTTGTTTGCTTGCAGGAAATAGACCCTCGTGGTCAGGTTGATCATGCTCCGGCGTGGTCAATAACCTCTCGGAGTTGGTTTAGTGATTGCTAAGGCGCGACGTCCTCGCACGTACGTAGTCGGATCGTCAAAGTCTACTCCTCCGAAACTCTAATCACCATCTTATCAAAAGACGGGACACCTTTGCCTCTATCAAGTGGTATCCGATTTCCAAGTTGCTCGGTGAGATTTTATAGTTTTTCGTAGTTTAGTCGAGTCTGTTCTTCATACCTATAGTCCACAAAAAAGCCAAAAAAAATTTAGGGTTAGTTCATCCTATCCGAACCAATCTGAGCCTTTGCATAATCTTTTTAGAGTTTTTGCTTTGTTGATTTTGCGGTTGCATCGTCGTGTCGAGTTGCTGGTCTTAGTGTCTAGTCCTTTAGAGTTTCGAGTTCTGTTCACAAGTTTTCACACTGCCGCCGTTCCATCGTCATCACCGCTGCCATATACCACCATCATCGTCACCGCTGCCATATACCACCATCGTCGTCACCACTGCCATATACCACCATTGTCATCACCGCTGCCATATACCACCATTGTCATCACTGCAGCCATATACCACATATTCACCGCCATCACGATAATCCGATTCCACCTCCATCACAGATTCACCACCAGTCCGTGCTCCACCGCCCATCATATACCATCATCACCAGTCCGAGTTCCACCAGATTCATCTCCGCCACCAGTCCTAGTCCGAGTCCAGTATTTCTTCCTTTATATTCAAGTTCCAGATCACGCGATACTATGAGTCATGACCAAGTCGAACTCCCCAACTTTCGTGCTAGCCGCAGCAGAAAAATAGTTCCAGTTTAAAAAAACTAAGTCTGGAAAATTTTAGCTAGGAAGTTTTTAGACCATTTGTAGACTTTTTCGAAAAAAATTGTTGCGGAGCCAAAAAAAGAGGAAAAAGGTGAAAAAAAAGAAATTCAGACTATGGTCCTCCATTGATTACGTGCCACGCCGTGATTTTGTTAGTATTCTAGGCTCGCGTCTCTAGCATGTTCTAGCCTAGGACCAGCACAGTACCGTCGTTGAGCATTTATTCAACTTTGCATCTCTGAATTGATTATTGCTGACCCTTTTTGCTACCATATCATAAGCCTTCCCAGGTCCACATATATCTATGTCGTGCGTTTGACTCTCCCTGGCCATCGCTCTATCCAAGCTTCGAGAGTTTTGACTACAATGGTTGTCGAACACCACCTGCTGCTGGGTAAGAACTGGTAAGAATTTGAGATTCGCTTGACGGGTTTGTGACACACCACCACCACTTCCTAGTAGTCTGTAGGATCATATTCTTGTGTGTTTCTATTGCTGCTAACCATGGCAGGATCACAAGCCGATGAGACTGATTGGGAGAACATGATGAACAAATAGCTACATGATAAATTTCAGCAAATGATGAGTGGACAGGTGCAAGATGTGCTAAACAGATTTGAAGAGGCCATGCAGAAGATAGATGGCATTGAGAAGACATTCAAACAAAGCTCGATAACAAGTTTAATGAATTGCTCGTACGTCTTCCACAGCCACCGTCTGCTGCACCTATCGCACCTCTGCAACGACAACAACAACGCCCCCTTCCGAATCAATTTGGACGAGCGAAGCGAGTTCCTCTTGAGGATGGCCAAACTTCTGGTGCTATTGTACCTATTGTTGATGCTTCTTTGGCTCCTGCTACTACTGTTGCTGGTACCGAGGAGGAGGATGATTATGCGGGCGATTATGAGGATGAGGTTGATCAAAATCAGAACTACGTGCAACCACCAGCACCAGCACCAGGTCGTCCACATGCAAATAATCGCAATGGTAGGCCTGCACCACCACCTCATGTACGAGATCATGACCATATTCATAAACTGAACTTGAACATTCCACCATTTGAAGGTAGATATGTTCCTGATATATATCTTACTTGGGAGTTAGAAACTGAACAACGTTTTACATGTTTACAATATCCCGAGGAGAGATGGGTTGTTGCTGCTGTTTGTGCTTTCACTAGTTTTTCATGTGTATGGTGGTCTGAACATTGTAGATTATATCCTATTCCAGCTACTTGGGCTACTTTGAAAACTGCTATGCGTACTCGTTGGGTTCCACCATATTATCAACGTCAATTACTTCAGAAACTGCAGCGTTTGAGACAAGGAAAAAATTATGTAGAAGAATATTATCAGGAATTACAAACTAGCATGATTAGATGTGGTATTGTTGAGGAGAATGAAACTATGCTTGCACATTTTATGGGTGGATTAAATAGAGAGATCCATACTTTCTAGAGTATAAGGAGCATAATAATATCACTCCTTTATTCCATCTTGCTTGTAAAGTTGAACGTGAAGTGCAGGATCGACAAGCATTGGCGTGAACTAACTTTTCTGCAGGTCGACCTTAATCATGGACACCGCGTGCATCTTCTACTTCCACTGCACCAGCACCTCCATCAGGTGCCACTTCCAGCCGTGATACAAGAAAGCAGGCACAACCACCACTATCTGCCAAGAGTGCACCTGTCGGGCCTGCACAGAGCTCTTCTGGCATCAACAGGGCACACAAGTGATATTATTTGTCGTCGTTGTAAGGGAAGAGGTCATTATGCGAGAGAATGCAAATTTGAGCGTGTGATGATTGCTACTGAGGATGGTGGGTATGAGTCCGCTAGTGACTATGATGAGGAGACTTTGGCTCTTATTACACGTGAAGAACATGGTGGAGATGATTCTGAACATGAGATGCAATACATGGCTCCTGAAGATGCTGACAGGTATGAATGTTTATTTGCTCAAGGTGTTTGGAGTGTGCAGGTCGCACAAGCTGAGCAAAATCAGAGGCATAATTTGTTCCATACAAAGGGAGTTGTGAAGGAACGTTCTGTTCGCGTCATCATTGATGGAGGAAGCTGCAACAACTTGACTAGCATGGAGATGGTGGAGAAGTTATCTCTCATCACAAGACTACATCCACATCCTTACTGTAAGTGCATCTAGTTCCCCTTAGTGATTTTGGTGTATTGAAGACTTATAGGTTAAGGGACTAATGTGTTTGTGAGTGTACACAGGCTCTATAAGTCAATGAGCAGTTTGATATTTACAGTGAAAGTCGACCCCTAAAAATGAATATCTTCGAGTGAAGACTTTGAAAGTGAAGAAATTGGCGTGACCTTGAAGACTTGGATATTCATGCGAGGAATAGGAAGCGTGAAGACTTTTGTTTTCCTAGTTTCATTTTCTCTTTCTTGAGTCATAGGAAACACCGTACTATTAAAGGGTGTTGAGGTAATACTAAGGAAACAGATTTCCAAGTGATGCTCATCTCAAAATCCTACACCTACCCAATCCTTCGAGTGAAGCCGTTGGAAATCTCATATCAGTTCAGTCAATTTCTTCAGTGACAGAGACAAAGATCTTCTAGTCTCTGAGGAATTTGTCCTAACTGAGGAGTTAGGAATTCGCCAGTGTGAATTGCCTACATAGTAAGGAACATGATAGCCCTGAGGGATTCGAACCTCAAATCCGACCGTTGTTGTGCCGCGCGCCAGCTGTCCCAAAATATCCTACCACCTAACAGTCATATCAGCCAAGGGCATTTATGTCTTATCATGTCGGGCTGCTCCCTAGGCTATAAATAGCCGCCCCCTACAACCACTAGCTGGTTGGCTGCTCCGAGAGAAACTGACACTTGTCATTTGAGAGCATCCCATCCTCCGAGGACTTTGAGCAAAAATCATCAAGTGAGGAAAACCCAAATCCCAAACCCAAACCTACAAACCCCAAAGTGATTGAGCATCACTGAAGAGATTGTTCATGTGTGGAACCGACGCTTGTTACCTTTGAGGACTGTGTATCCTCCAAACGGTTAGGCGTCATGGTCTGAGCATCCAAGAGGAATTGTGGATTGCCGAGTGACCAAGACTGTGAAGGTTTGGAAGTCACCTATGAAGACTTACCACTACTGTTGGGCGAGGTCTTTGTGATCTTAGCTCAAGGAGAATACGGTGAGGACCGTGTGTCTAGGACTGTGTGTCCTCGAGTTTAAATACTCAGCCGCTCCAACCAGACGTACAACTGTCACAACTGCTGGAACTGGTCTACCAAATCATTGTCTTCACCAAGTCTACTGGTTCTATTTCCTCAACCCTTTCATTTCCTTAGTTATGTGTTGATGTACCTGATCATTACTGTTTGAAGACTTTGACTGAAGACTTTCTCTAATTCCTCAATCCTATTTCTTCAGTCTGTTTTGTCTTCATCCTGCTTATCCTGTGTTTACGCTTTCTGTACTTTGTGTTTGTCTTTCATTTCATCATGATGACTATGATGTTGCTCTGTTATGCTTATACCTGAGTTTATTCCACTGCAAGTAGTTCTTCGCTTAGGAATTTCCTCACCCTGAAATTCCTTAGTGAAGAATTTATAAAAATCGCCTATTCACCCTCCCCCCTCTAGCCAATGTAACGCACTTTCGATTGGTATCAGAGCAAGGTACTCCCTTGTTCTATGTGATTTTGGTTTAACCGCGTGGAGTTTTAGTTATGTCAACTGCAGGAATGAAGAAAGTGACATGCCCCATCTTTGACGGTCATGAGTATCCCAAGTGGAAGGCCATGATGAAGAAGCGACTCATGGTGATGAACAGCGAACTGTGGACCGTCACTGAGATTGGTCTCACCGATCTCTGCAAGATGGCGGAGGCTGATGATATTCGCAAGTACACTCTACTCAACCACACAGCGAAGGATGTCATCTGCTCCTATTTGTCCCAAAATCAGTTTCAGGAACATCATGCATCTCAATCATGCGAAGCTTATCTGGGACCGACTCTCTGAAGTATATGAAGGTCATCTTACTCGTCATGATCCTTGGTTTGAGTATTTCAAGGAATCACTCGAGGAGATGACTTTCGCACCTGAATCATCATCCACCACACCATGCTTTATGGCAAAAGGTTCCAAGGTCCTCAAACATTCCCCCTCTTACTCTAGTGAGGATGAATCTGATGACAATCTCAAGCCTAGCTACTCGAAACTTGCTAAAATTGTTGTTAAACAATAGAAGGCTTTAGAAAAGATTCAAAATCAACTAGATAGAAGCGAGGAACTAAGGCTTTGACCGATAGTTTGCAAAAACTTTGGTCTAAGTTTGACAACCTTCAAAATCATCATAACACTCTCTTAACTGATCATGAGAAGCTTTCTTATGAATTTCTTCAAAGAAAGCACGATCTTGAGAAGTTAAAAGCGATTTATGAAGATCTTCATAAGGAAAACGATTCATTGCTTGCTCAACAAATCAGTTCCGCTCAGGAAGAATTTATTCCCCCATGTCTGAAATGCATTAAGCGTGAATCTGCTAATTCATCACATGAATGTTCAAATGCTTCTATTGCTGCAAATTCTCCAACTGTCACTATGGTCACAAATTCCTCATCTGAGGATACTACATGTATCACAGACGATAATGCAGGGCTGAAGGAATTGTATGTGACATGCATTTACAAAAGCCTCAAAGGGCATTAGACTCTATGTGATGTGCTCAAAAAGCAGATCTTGAACAGGAACCTTAGGAAAGAGGGTATTGCCTTTGAGAGGAAACTCAATGCTGATGGGACCTACTGAAAACCTGAGCAGTATCCCAAAACCTCATGGGTTGCTGCGAAAGGACCTCCTGTAGATCCATGCACTTTATCTAGCTTTACCTGTGATTCTTCATATTCCTCTGATGAGTCATTTGACTCCAACCATAAACTGTTTAAGAATCAGAATGGTGAAGTATTTGCTCGATATGTTGGAACTAACTGCAGGAACGGTCCCCCTATGAAGAAAATCTGGGTTCCTAAAAGATGCCTTGAAAATCTTCAGGTGAATGTCATCATGATACCACAAATGAAGAATAGGAACCCCAGATCAAATTCTTCATATGGACCAAATTCTTCATCTGGACCAAATTCTTCTTATGGATCCAAGTCTTCATATGGATCAAATTCCTCAAATGGATCAAAATCCTCGTATGCACATCAACGTGCTAACACTTCTATTTCGCAGGGAAAGTCTAAAGGCTATGAATATGTGCATTATTCTTCAAACCATTATCTTCATAAGTCCTCGAAGAATTTCTCTGCTTATTCATATGCTTATCCTAACCACTCTTCTGTGAAACGAAGTGCACTGGCTTCTATGCCATCTTTTTCTTGTGGAGCTCGCAGAATGATGAACTCTTTGCCACCCCTCCAGATGTGGGTGGTGAAGAAAAACAACTAATCTCTTATGCAGGGTCAGGTCTCCAGACGAACTTAATCGTCTGAAGAATCTGCTGGAGACCCGAATGTGCTTGAAAGGACGCAAGATAATCATGAAGAAATGAATCATTCATTTCTCACGTCCTCATACTGCTATATATGTTATTGTTGATGAAATTGATATCATATTCTTCACTTATGAAGTATATGGGTTCGTAAGTTGCACTAATTCATGTGCTGGATGAACAACCCAAAGCTACTGAGTGGGTCCTCGACAGTGGATGTACAAATCACATGACTGGTGACAGGAACTTGTTGATGGACACTGATTTGTCACCATCTCACCTGAAGCATATCACCTACGCTGACAAAGGCAAAAGCAAGGTATTGGGTCTAGGTAAGGTTGCAATCTCAAAGGATAGACACATGGACAAAGTCATGCTCGTCGAGTCCTTAGGATTCAACCTCATGTCTGCCTCAATGCTTTGTGATCTTGATATGGTTGTTGTCTTCTGCAAATATCATTGCCTTGTGCTAATGGAATCTGACAACTCCAAAGTCTTCGAAGGCTTTAGGAAAGGAGACTCGTATATTGTTGATTTCTCTGCAGGACCACAACCTACCACATGTCTACTTGCAAAAGCTTCAGAATGCTGGCTATGGCATCGACGACTTGGTGCTACCTCTTGAGCACTACGTTGGATTTCCCCGAAGAGGAGAGGATGATGCAGCAAAGTAGCGTAAGTATTTCCCTCAGTTTTTGAGAACCAAGGTATCAATCCAGTTGGAGACCACGCACAAGTCCCTTGTACCTACACAAAACGATAGCGCCTCGCAACCAACGCGATTAGGGGTTGTCAATCCCTTCACGGTCACTTACGAGAGTGAGATCTGATAGAGATGATAAATAATATTTTTGGTATTTTGGGTATATAGATGCAACGTGAAAAGTAAAAGGCAAAGTAAAAAGAAAGCAAGTAATAAAGTAATGGAGATTGATATGATGAGAATAAACCCGAGGGGCATAAGTTTCACTAGTGGCTTCTCTCAAGAGCATAGATATTCTACGGTGGGTGAACAAATTACTGTTCAGCAATTGACAGAATTGAGCATAGTTATGAGTATATCTAGGTATGATCATGTATATAGGCATCACGTCCGAGACAAGTAGATCGAAACGATTCTGCATCTACTACTATTACTCCACTCATCGACCGCTATCAAGCATGCATCTAGAGTATTAAGTTAAAAACAGAGTAATGCCTTAAGCAAGATGACATGATGTAGAGGGATAAATTCATGCAATATGATAAAAAACATCTTGTTATCCTCGATGGCAACAATACAATATGTGCCTTGCTGCCCCTGCTGTCACTGGGAAAGGACACCGCAAGATTGAACCCAAAGCTAAGCACTTCTCCCATTGCAAGAACTACCAATCTAGTTGGCCAAACCAAAAGGATAATTCGAAGAGACTTGCAAAGATAACTCAATCATACATAAAAGAATTCAGAGAAGATTCAAATATTATTCATAGATAAGCTGGATCATAAACCCACAATTCATCGGTCTCAACAAACACACCGCAAAAAGAAGATTACATCGAATAGATCTCCATGAGAGAGGGCGAGAACATTGTATTGAGATCCAAAAAGAGAGAAGAAGCCATCTAGCTACTAGCTATGGACCCGAAGGTCTGAAGTAAACTACTCACACTTCATCGGAGGGGCTATGGTGTTGATGTAGAAGCCCTCCATGGTGGATGCCCCCTCTGGCGGAGCTCCGTAACAGGCCCCAAGATGGGATCTCATGGATACATAAGGTTGCGGGGGTGGAATTAGGTTTTCTGGCTCTGGTTCTGATTCTTTGGGGATACGTAGGTATATATAGGAGGAAGGAGTACGTCGGTGGAGCAATAGGGGGGCACGAGGCAGGGGGCGCGCCCTAGGGGGGCACCCCCCCCCCCACCCTCGTGACCACCTCTGTTACTTCTTGGAGTAGGTTCCAAGTCTCCTGGATCACGTTCGGTGAGAAAATCACGTTCTCGAAGGTTTCATTCCGTTTGGACTCCGTTTGATATTCCGTTTCTTCGAAACACTGAAATAGGCAAAAAAAACAGCAATTCTGGGCTGGGCCTCCGGTTAATAGGTTATTCCCAAAAATAATATAAAAGTGGAAAATAAAGCCCAATATAGTCCAAAACAGTAGATAAAGTAGCATGGAGCAATCAAAAATTATAGATACGTTGGAGACGTATCAGGCATCCCCAAGCTTAATTCTTGCTCGTCCTCGAGTAGGTAAATGATAAAAAGAAATTTTTTGATGCAGAGTGATACTTTGGCATAATTTTAATGTAAATCTTCCTAATTGTGGTATGAATGTTCAGATCCGAAAGATTCAAGACAAAAGTTCATATTGACACAAAAATAATAATACTTCAAGCATACTAACTAAGCAATTATGTCTTCTCAAAATAACATGGCCAAAGAAAGTTATCCCTACAAAATCATATAGTCTGGCTATGCTCCATCTTCCCCACACAAAATATTTAAATCATGCACAACCCCGATGACAAGCCAAGCAATTGTTTCATACTTATGACATTCTCAAAACTTTTTCAATCTTCACGCAATACATGAGCGTGAGCCATGGATATAGCACTATATGTGGAATAGAATGGTGGTTGTGGAGAAGACAAAAAGAGGGAAGATAGTCTCACATCAACTAGGCGAATCAACAGGCTATGGAGATGCCCATCAATAGATATCAATGTGAGTGAGTAGGGATTGCCATGCAACGGATGCACTAGAGCTATAAGTATATGAAAGCTCAACAAAAGAAACTAAGCAGGTGTGCATCCAACTCGCTTGCTCACGAAGACCTAGGGCATTTGAGGAAGCCCGTCATTGGAATATACAAGCCAAGTTCTATAATGAAAAATTCCCACTAGTATATGAAAGTGACAAAATGAGAGACTCTCTATCATGAAGATCTTGGTGCTACTTTGAAGCACAAGTGTGGTAAAAGTATAGTAACATTGTCCCTTCTCTCTTTTTCTCTCATTTTTTTATTTGGGCCTTTTCTATTTCTTCTTTTTTATGGCCTCTTTTTTTTTGTCCGGAGTCTCATCCCGACTTGTGGGGGAATCATGGTCTCCATCATCCTTTCCTCACTTGGGACAATGCTCTAATAATGATGATCATCACACTTTTATTTTTCTTACAACTCAACAATTACAACTCAATACTTAGAACAAAGTATGACTCTATACGAATACCTCCGGCGGTGTACTGGGATATGCAATGAATCATCAGTGACATGTATGAAAGAATTATGAACGGTGGCTTTGCCACAAATACGATGTCAACTACATGATCATGCTAGCAATATGACAATGATGGAGCGTGTCATAATAAACGCAACGATGGAAAGTTGCATGGCAATATATCTTGGAATGGCTATGGAAATGCCATGATAGGTAGGTATGGTGGCTGTTTTGAGGAAGATATATGGTGGGTGTATGATACCGGCGAAAGTGTGCGGTATTAGAGAGGCTAGCAATGGTGGAAGGATGGGAAAAAGTGCGTATAATCCATGGACTCAACATTAGTCATAAAGAACTCATATACTTGTTGCAAAAATCTATAAGTTATCAAAGCAAAGTATTATGCGCATGCTCCTAGGGGTATAGATTGGTAGGAAAAGACCATTGCTCGTCCCCGACCGCCACTCATAAGGAAGATAATCAATAAATAAATCATGCTCCGAGTTCATCACATAACGGTTCACCATACGTGCATGCTACGGGAATCACAAACTTCAACACAAGTATTTTTTAAATTCACAACTACTCAACTAGCATGACTCTAATATTACCATCTTCATATCTCAAAACAAGTATCAAGCATCAAACTTATCTTAGTATTCAACGCACTCAAAAGAAAGTTTCACATATCTTGAATACCAAGTATATTAACATTAAGCAAATCACCATGCTATTAACGACTCTCAAAATAATCTAAGTGAAGCATGAGAGATCAATAGTTTCTTTAAAACAAATCCACCACCGTGCTCTAAAAGATCTAAGTGAAGCACTAGAGCAAAAATTATCACGCTCAAAAGATATAAGTGAAGCACTATGAGCAAAACTATCAAGCTCAAAAGATATAAGTGAAGCACATAGAGTATTCTAACAAATTCCAATTCATGTATGGCTCTCTCAAAAGGTGTGTACATCAAGGATGATTGTGGTAGACTAACAAGCAAAGACGCAAATAATACAAGACGCTCCAAGCAAAACACATATCATGTGGTGAATAAAAATATAGCTCCAAGTAAATTACCGATGGAGGTGGACGAAAGAGGCGATGCCTTCCGGGGCATCCCCAAGCTTTGACTTTTTGGTGTCCTTGTATTATCTTGGGGGTGCCATGGGCATCCCCAAGCTTAGGCTCTTGCCACTCCTTGTTCCATAATCCATCAAAAGAATTCACCCAAAACTTGAAAACTTCACAACACAAAACTCAATAGAAATCTCGTGAGCTCCGTTAGAGAAAGAAAACAAAAGACTACTTCAAAGTACTGTAATGAACTCATTCTTTATTTATATTGGTGTTAAACCTACTGTATTCCAACTTCTCTATGGATTATAAACTATTTTACTAGCCATAGATTCATCAAAATAAGCAAACAACACACGCAAAACAGAATGTGTCAAAAACAGAATAGTCTGTAGCAATCTGTAACTAACACAAACTTCTGGAACTCTAAAAATTCTACAAAAATAGGAAGTCCTGAACAATTTGTTTATTGAACAGAAGAAAAAATAATCAACGCAAAATCACGTTCCTGTGATTTAACAAAATCATATTCGTGCGTGCAAAGTTTCTGTTTTTCAGCAGAATCAAATCAACTATCATCGTAGGTTATCCTATAGGTTCTACTTGGCACAAACACTAATTAAAAGATAAAACCACATCGAAATAGAGGCTAGATGGATTATTTATTCCTAAACAGAAGCAAAAACAAAAAAATTGGGTTGCCTCCCAATAAGCGCTATCGTTTAACGCCCCTAGCTACGCATAAAAGCAAGGATAGATCTAGGTATTGCCATCTTTGGTAGGCAATCCATAAGTGGCTTTCATGATAGATTCATATGGTAATTTTATTTTCTTTCTATGGAAGTGTTCCATGCCCTTCTTTAAGGGAAATTGGAATCTAATATTACCTTCCTTCATATCAATAATTGCACCAATCGTTCTAAGGAAAGGTCTACCAAGAATAATAGGACATGAAGGATTGCAATCTATATCAAGAACGATAAAATCTACGGGCACATAATTCCTATTTGCAACAATAAGAACATCATTAATTCTTCCCATAGGCTTTTTAATAGTGGAATCCGCAAGATGCAAGTTTAGAGAGCAATCATCAAAGTCACGGAAATCTAGCAAATCACACAAAGTTTTGGGAATAGTAGAGACACTAGCACCCAAGTCACACAAAGCATGAAACCCATAATTTTTAATTTAAATTTTAATAGTAGGTTCCCACTCATCATAGAGTTTTCTAGGGATAGAAACTTTCAACTCAAGTTTTTCTTCATAAGATTGCATCAAGGCATCAACAATGTGTTCGGTAAAGGTCTTATTTTGACTATAAGCATGAGGAGAATCTAGCACGGATTGCAACAAGGAAATACAACCAATTAAAGAGCAATTTTCATAATTAAATTCCTTGAGATCCAAAATAGTGGGTTTAGCAACATCTAGGTTTTTATTTCTTTCAATCCCACTTTCATCAATTTCATCATCAAGATCTCGAAACTCCGAATTCTCAGAACGCCTTCTAGGTAAAGGAAGATCATATTCAGTTTCATCAAGATTCATATTGCAAAACAAAGATTTAATGGAGGACACATCAATAACTTTTAGATCTTCATCTTGATTTTCATAGGAATTAGAAGAACATGCTTTAATAAAGGCATCTTTGGAAGCACGCATCCAGTGGTTCTTTCTTCGCACTCATCAATGGAAATTCTCATGGCTTTGAGAGACTCATTGATATCACGCTTAGGAGGAATGGATCTAATCTTTAAAGAATCAATTTCAAGAGAAATTATATCAACTTTCCTAGCCAAATCATCAACTTTAAGCAATTTCTCTTCAAGCAAAGCATTAAAATTCTTTTGTGAATTCATAAACTCTTTAACACTACCCTCAAATTCAGAGGGCATCTTATTAAAGTTTCCATAAGAGTTGTTGTAGGAATTTCCATAATTATTAGAAGTATTACTAGGATAAGGCCTAGGATTAAAATTCCCTCTATACGCGTTGTTTCCAAAACTATTCCTACCAACAAAATTCACATCCATAGATTCATTATTGTTCTCAATCAAAGTAGACAAAGGCATGTCATTGGGATCAAGAGAAGTATTTTTAGTAGCAAACATCTTCATAAGTTCATCCATCTTTTCACTCAAAACATTGATTTCTTCTATAGCATGCACCTTTTTACTAGAAGATCTTTCGGTGTGCCATTGAGAATAATTAGCCGTAATATTATCAAGCAACTTTGTAGCATCTCCTAACGTAATTTCCATAAACGTGCCTCCCGCGGCTGAATCTAAAAGATTTCTAGAAGCAAAATTCAATCTGTAATAAAAAATTTGTATGATCATCCATAAATTCAAACCATGAGTAGGGCAATTATGAAGCATCAATTTCATTATTTCCCAAGATTGGGCAACATGCTCATAATCAAGTTGTTTAAAATTCATAATATCGTTCCTAAGAGTGATGATCTTAGCGGGAGGAAAATACTTAGAGATAAAAGCATCTTTGCACTTGTTCCAAGAATCAATACTATTTTTAGGCAAAGACGAAAACCAAACTTTAGCACGATCTCTAAGTGAAAACGGAAATAACTTCAATTTGACAATATTGTTATCCGTATCTTTCTTCGTTTGCATATCACACAAATCAACAAAATTGTTTAGATGAGTAGCGGCATCTTCACTAGGAAGGCCGGGGAATTGATCTTTCATAACAAGATTCAGCAAAGTGGTATTGATTTCACAAGACTCATCATTATTAAGAGGAGCAATCGGAGTACTAAGGAAATCATTATTATTGGCATTCGAGAAATCACACAATTTGGTATTATCTTGCGCCATGGCAACAAGTAATCCAACACACAAGCAAACAGAAAGGCAACGGAAAAAAGGTAAACGGGAAAGAGAGGAGGAGATTGGGAAAGAGAGGGCAAATAAAACGGCGAGGGTGAAGTGGGGGAGAGGAAAATGAGAGGCAAATGGTAAATAATGTAATGCGAGAGATAGGGATTGCGATGGGTACTTGGTATGGTTGACTTGCTCTTGCGTGAGCCTCCTCGGCAATGGCGCCAGAAATTCTTCTTGCTACCTCTTGAGCACTGCGTTGGATTTCCCCGAAGAGGAGAGGATGATGCAGCAAAGTAGCGTAAGTATTTCCCTCAGTTTTTGAGAACCAAGGTATCAATCCAGTAGGAGACCACGCACAAGTCCCTCGTACCTACACAAAATGATAGCTCCTCGCAACCAATGCGATTAGGGGTTATCAATCCCTTCACAGTCACTTACGAGAGTGAGATCTGTAGAGATGATAAATAATATTTTTGGTATTTTTGGTATATAGATGCAAAGTGAAAAGTAAAAGGCAAAGTAAAAACAAAGCAAGTAATAAAGTAATGGAGATTGATATGATGAGAATAGACCCGGGGGCCATAGGTTTCACTAGTGTCTTCTCTCAAGAGCATAGATATTCTACGGTGGGTGAACAAATTACTGTTGAGCAATTGACAGAATTGAGCATAGTTATGAGTATATCTAGGTATGATCATGTATATAGGCATCACGTCCGAGACAAGTATATCGAAACGATTCTACATCTACTACTATTACTCCACTCATCGACCGCTATCCAGCATGCATCTAGAGTATTAAGTTAAAAACAGAGTAACGCCTTAAGCAAGATGACATGATGTAGAGGGATAAATTCATGCAATATGATGAAAACCCTATCTTCTTATCCTTGATGGCAACAATACAATACGTGCCTTGCTGCCCCTTCTGTCATTGGGAAAGGACACCGCAAGATTGAACCCAAAGCTAAGCACTTCTCCCATTGCAAGAACTACCAATCTAGTTGGCCAAACCAAAAGGATAATTCGAAGAGACTTGCAAAGATAACTCAATCATACATAAAAGAATTCAGAGAAGATTCAAATATTATTCATAGATAAGCTGGATCATAAACCCACAATTCATCGGTCTCAACAAACACACCGCAAAAAGAAGATTACATCGAATAGATCTCCATGAGAGAGGGGGAGAACATTGTATTGAGATCCAAAAAGAGAGAAGAAGCCATCTAGCTACTAGCTATGGACCCGAAGGTCTGAAGTAAACTACTCACACTTCATCGGAGGGGCTATGGTGTTGATGTAGAAGCCCTCCGTGGTGGATGCCCCCTCCGGCGGAGCTCCGTAACAGGCCCCAAGATGGGATCTCATGGATACATAAGGTTGCGGGGGTGGAATTAGGTTTTCTGGCTCCGGTTCTGATTGTTTGGGGATACGTAGGTATATATAGGAGGAAGGAGTACGTCGGTGGAGCAATAGGGGGGCCACGAGGTAGGGGGCGCGCCCTAGGGGGGGCGCCCCCCACCCTCATGACCGCCTCTGTTACTTCTTGGAGTAGGTTCCAAGTCTCCTAGATCACGTTCGGTGAGAAAATCACGTTCCCGAAGGTTTCATTCCATTTGGAGTCCGTTTGATATTCCGTTTCTTCGAAACACTGAAATAGGCAAAGAACAGCAATTCTGGGATGGGCCTCCGGTTAATAGGTTAGTCCCAAAAATAATATAAAAGTGGAAAATAAAGCCCAATATAGTCCAAAACAGTAGATAAAGTAGCATGGAGCAATCAAAAATTATAGATACGTTGGAGACATATCACTTGGTCATGCTGGGATGAGGAACTTGCATACACTCGCGAACAAGAAGCATGTCATTGGCATCGAGGGTGTCAAATTCCTCAAAGATCATCTTTGTGGGGCTTGTGAGGCTGGAAAGATCACCAGAGCTAAGCATCCCTCGAAGACTATCATGACCACTTCTCGCCCCTTTGAATTACTTCATATGGATCTCTTTGGCCCTACTCATTATGCCACGTTCTCTAGTTCTGCATCATTATATGGCTTTGCCGTAGTTGATGACTATTCTCGTTACACATGGGTGCATATCATCACTTACAAAAATGAAGTGCAGGAAGTCTTCAGACGATTTTCCTCAAGGGCTTCCACTAACTTCGGTGTAAAGATCAAGCATATCAGGAGTGATAATGAAACCGAGTTCAAGAACACTGGTCTCGATGAATATCTTGACATGCTTGGTATTATTCACGAATTATCTGCTCCTTATACTCCTCAGCAAAATGGCGTCATGGAGCGCAAGAACAGGACCCTTGTTGAGATGGCTCGCATCATGCTTGATGAATACAAGACACCTCAGTGCTTCTGGCCTGAAGCAATTGATAATGCGTGCCACATCATCAATAGTGTATATCTTCACAAATTCTTCAAAAAGACCTCATATGAACTCCTCACTGACAAGAAACCCAATGTAAGTTATTTCAAAGTCTTCGGTGCTAAATGCTAGATTAGAGATCCTCACCATCACTCTAAATTTGCACCGAAAGCACATGAGGGTTTTATGTTTGGTTATGGAAAGGACTCGCACACCTATAGAGTCTTCAACATCAATCATCACAAGATTGTTCAAACTGTAGATGTGCAGTTCGATGAAACTAACGGCTTGCAAAAACAGCACCTACCTCATGTGCTAGATGAAATGTCACCTGAGGAATCCATCAAGTTCAAAGCTACTAAGGACATCATCCCTACCAAAGAATCTCCTGAAGAAGTCATTCCGGATCATGGGGAAAATCCCGCTGGTGCTGCTGAAGAAACTGGTCCTGAAGAAACTGTTTGGCCTAAGCAAAGTCATCAACTTGCACATCCTCGCGTTGCAAACGAAGTGCAGATCGAGAAGATTATCAATGACATCAACGCACCAGGTCCCCTCAAGCGCTCAAAAGCTTCACATTTATCTACCTTTTGTGGGCATTTTGCATTTGTCTCTATCACAAAGCCCACTAAAGTTGATGAAGCATTCATGGAATCTGAGTGGATTCAAGCCATGCAAGATGAATTGCATCAATTCGAGCTCAACAATGTGTGGGAGCTTGTCAAGCGACCAGACCCGTGCAAGCACAACATCATCAGTACCAAATGGATCTACCGCAGCAAACAAGACGAAAATGGCCTCGCGGTGAGGAATAAGGCTCGTCTTGTAGCTCACGGCTACACACATGTTGAAGGAATTGATTTCGATGAAACTTTTTGCACCTGTTGCTAGACTTGAGGCTATTCGCATATTGCTTGCTTACGCTAACCATCATAATATCATCTTACATCAAATGGATGTGAAAAGTGCATTTCTCAGTGGTAAGCTTGAGGAAGAAGTATATGTTGCTCAACCACCAGGTTTTGAGGATCCAAAATTTCTAGATCACGTCTACAGACTCAACAAGGCCCTCTATGGCCTCAAGCAAGCACCTCGGGTGAAGAACATGGAACAAGTTCGTTGTTAATGGTGGATTTGTGTTCCGTGCTAACAAGCTATGCATTCCATCTAGCTTCGTTCGCCTTTTGTTGTTGCAGGAGGCGCATGGAGGAGGATTAATGGGACACTTTGACGTGAAGAAGACGGAGGATGTACTTTCTACACATTTCTTTTGGCCAAAGATGAGACGGGTGTGAGTGTTTTATTGCTCACTGCACTACATGTCAAAAAGCTAAGTCACGACTCAGTCCTCATTGTTTATATATGCCTTTGCATGTACCTAGTGTTCCTTGGGAGGATATATATATGGACTTTGTTCTAGGTTTACCTCGAACAAAGAAGGGGAGGGATAGCATATTTGTTGTCGTGGATAGATTCTCTAAAATGGCACACTTTATACCATGTCATAAAAGCGATGATGATATTAATGTTGCTGATTTGTTCTTTCGTGAAATTATTCGCTTGCATGGTGTGCCAAATACTATTGTTTCAGATCGTGATACTAAATTTCTTAGCCACTTTTGGAGATGTTTATGGGTTAAGTTGGGGACTAAACTGCCTTTTAGTACTACTTGACACCCCAAAACCGATGGACAAACTGAAGTAGTCAATAGACATTGTCTACTATGCTTAGGGATGTTTTGAAGAATAATAAGAAAATGTGGGAGGAATGCTTGCTTCATATTGAATTTGCTTATAATCGTTCATTGCATTCTACTACTAAGACGTGCCCTTTTGAAATTGTGTATGGTTTCCTACCTCGTGCACCTATTGATTTGTTGCCTCTTCCATCTTCGGAGAAGGTTAATTTTGATGCTAAACAACGTGCTGAATCATCTTAGAAATGCATGAGTTAACTAAGGAAAACATTGAGCGTATGAATGCTAAATATAAACTTGCTGGAGATAAGGGTAGAAAACATGTTGTGTTTGCACCTGGAGATCTTGTTTGGTTACATTTCCATAAGGATAGATTTCCTAATTTGCGCAAATCAAAGTTAATGCCACGTGCTGATGGTCCTTTTAAGGTGTTGGAGGAAATAAATGATAATGCATATAAACTTGAGCTGCCTACAGATTTTGGGGTAAGTCACACTTTTAACATTGCAGATTTGAAGCCTTATTTTGGTGACGAAGATGAGCTTCCGTCGAGGACGACTTCATTTCAAGAAGGGGATGATGATGAGGACATCAATACCGTTGTTACACCCACAATCCCTGCTACGATACATAGTGGACCAATTACTAGAGCTCGCGCACGCCAATTGAATTACCAGGTACTTTCGTTCCTTGGTAGTGATTCTAATGTTCATGAGAATATGATGTTGCCTAAATTGCATATATTTGTTTTGCTTACAAATGAAGGGCCTAGCTTGGAGAAGGATGAACATTGGAGCAAGAACAAGCATGGAGATGATGGCATGCGCAACAGAAACAAGATTGGAGTTACATGTGATGATTTCAGGACTTTGAAACCACCATAATGAGTGCATGAAGTCTTGGACGAAATATACAAGATGCCACTTCATAAATTTCGTCCAGAGGCTATCCTAGGTGCCGCGTCACCTTATTATTGGGCTAGGCCCATGTAATTTCGAAATACATGAGTATAGGCTATTTTTAGAGTCCGTATGTGTGGGGAAACAAGAGATAGGGTTGGTTTTGGACCCCCTACACCAAGGGACACGAAGTTCCACCCTCTTCCTCCATATATACAGCCCTTAGGGCACTGTTTAGACTTTGGGTTTTGTTTAGATTAAAAGTTCACCATAGCTGCAACTTCACGTACTTCGTTTGTGTTCAACGACCAGACCAAGACGTCACAGAACCCCATCTTGATCAATAAAGCTTTCCTCTTATATTCGCAATATCCAGATTGCAATCTCAGTTTCTTGCTTGTTCTTTGTTTGCTTGCAGGAAATAGACCCTTGTGGTCAGTTGATCATGCTCCGACATGGTCAATAACCTCTCGGAGTTGGTTTAGTGATTGCTAAGGCGTGACGTCCTCGCACGTACGTAGTCGAATCGTCAAAGTATACTCCTCCGAAATGATAATCACCATCTCATCAAAAGACAGGACACCTTTGCCTCTATCATTGATTAAAGAATATTTCATCTATTTCCCTTCTCTCATTCATAAACATATCATTTTCATGGTCTAGCAAATATTGTTCTAAAGGCTCAGTAGGAGGCACGACAATAGAAGCAAGACCAATAATTTCATCCTTACTAGGCAATTCTTTATCATGGGGTTGTCTAAGAAATTTAGAGAAATTAAAATTATGAGACATATCCCCTAAACCAACACTAACAATATCTTTCTCACAATCTATCTTAGCATTAACAGTATTCAAGAAAGGTCTACCAAATATAATGGGACAAAAATCATCTTGTGGGGAAGCAAGAACAAGAAAATCAGTAGGGTATTTTATTTTCCCACACAAGACTTCCACATCTCTAACAATCCTAATTGGTGATATAATATCTCTATTGGCAAGCTTAATAGTAACATCAATATCTTCTATCTCAGCAGGTGCAATATCATTCATAATTTCTTGGTATAAGGTATAAGGTCACACTAGCACCCACATCACATAAGCCATGATAACAATGATCTCCTATTTTAACAGAAACAACATGCATGCCTATAACAGGTCTATGTTTATCTTTAGTATCGGGTTTAGCAATCCTAACAGCTTCATCACAGAAATAAATAACATGCCCATCAATATTATCAACCAAGGGATCTTTAACCATAGCAACACTAGGTTCAACTTTAATTTGTTCAGGGGGTGTAGGTGTTCTAGTATAACTCTTACGAACCACAGTTGAAGCTTTAGCATGATCCTTAATTCTAATAGGAAAATGTGGTTTCTCAATATAAGCAGTAGGAACAATAGGATCAATATTATAAGTAATAGTTTCTTCTTCAACTTTACTAGGTTCTACTACTTTAACTTCAATGGGAGGATGATATTTAAACCACTTATCGTTAGGGAGATCAACATGAGTAGAAAATGATTCATAGAAAGAAGCTACTATCTCAAAGTCAAGTCCATATTTAGTGCTAAAATCACGAAAGGCACCGGTATCCATAAAAGATTTAGATTTAACATAATCAAACTTAAGGTTTATACCTGACTCCTTACCTTCGTCGAGTTCCCAATCTTCAGAGTTGCGTTTAATTCTTCCAATAAATCCCATTTGAATTCAATAGTCTTCATCATAAAAGAACCAGTACAAGAAGTATCGAGCATGGATCGATCCTTATGAGAAAGCCAAGCATAAAAATTTTGAATAATAATTTCTCTTGGGAGCTCATGATTGGGGCATGAATATAACATTGACTTAAGCCTCCCCCAAGCTTGAGCGATACTTTCTCCTTCACGAGGCAATAATTATATATAGTTTTCTGATCACGATGAACCAGATGCATAGGATAAAACTTCTGATGAAATTCCAATTTCGACCGGTTGTAGTTCCATGATCCAATATCATCACATAGCCTATACCATGTCAATGCCTTTCCCTTCAAAGATAAAGCGAACACTTTCTTCTTGACAACATCCCAGGCATACCTGCAAGCTTAAATAATCCACAAACTTTATCCACATAGATTAGGTGCATATCAGGATGTAATGTTCCATCTCCTGCATAAGGATTAGCTAGCAGTTTCTCTATCATGCCTGAAGGAATTTCATAATAAATATTTTCAGTAGGTGTAGTAGGTTGAGGAGCAACTTTTTGCCCTTCCGGTCAAGGTGAAGATACCCCGAACAAGCCCCTCAAAGGATTATTTTCCATAGTAACAAGTGACAGTAAATTTCAGCACACTATATAAATGTTTCCTTACCAAATTACACTTACCAAAGGTGCTTCACTCCCCGGAAATGGCACCAGAAAAGAGTCTTGATGACCCACAAGTATAGGGGATCTATCGTAGTCCTTTCGATAAGTAAGAGTGTCAAACCCAGCGAGGAGCAGAAGGAAATGACAAGCAATTTTCAGCAAGGTATTCTCTGCAAGCACTGAAATTATCGGTGACAAATAGTTTTGTGATAAGATAATTCGTAACAGGTAACAAGTAACAAAAGTAACTAAGGTGCAGAAAGGTGGCCCAATCCTTTTTGTAGCAAAGGACAAGCCTGGACAAACTCTTATATAAAGCAAAGCGCTCCCGAGGACACATGGGAATTATTGTCAAGTTAGTTTTCATCATGCTCATATGATTCACGTTCGTTACTTTCATAATTTTATATGTGGGTGGACCGGTGCTTGGGTGCTGCCCTTCCTTGGACAAGCCTCCCATTTATGATTAACCCCTCTCGCAAATATCCACAACTACGAAAGAAGAATTAAGGTAAACCTAACCATAGCATGAAACGTATGGATCCAAATCAGCCCCTTACGAAGCAACGCGTAAACTAGGGTTTAAGTTTTTGTCACTCTAGAAACCCATCATTTACTTATTACTTACTAATGCCTTCCCCTAGGCCCAAATCATGGCAAAGTGTCATGTAGTCGACGTTCACATAACACCACTAGAGGAAAGACAACATACATCTAATCAAAATATCAAACGAATACCAAATTCACATGATTACTTATAATAAGACTTGTCCCATGTCCTCAGGAACAAACGTAACTACTCACAAACCATATTCATTTTCATAATCAGAGGAGTATTAATTATCATTAAGGATCTGAACATGTGATCTTCCACCGAATAAACCAACTAGCATCAACTACAGGAGTAATCAACACTACTAGGCACCCACAGGTACCAATCTGAGGTTTTGAGACAAAGATCGGATACAAGAGATGAACTAGGGTTTGAGAGGAGATGGTGTTGGTGAAGATGTTGATGGAGATTGACCCCCTCTCGATGAGAGGATCGATGGTGATGACGACGGCGGTGATTTCCCCCTCGCGGAGGGATGTTTCCCCGACAAAACAGCTCCGCCGGAGCAGTAGATTGGTTCTGGCCAAGTTCCGCCTCGAGATGGAGGCGCTTCATCCCGAAAGCTTCCACCTTATTTTTACCAGGTCAAAACACACCATATAGCATAAGATGGGCGTTGGGAGCCTGCCAGGGGGCCCACAAGGACTGAGGGGCGCGCCCAGGGGGTAGGGCGCACCCTCCATCCTTGTGGATGGTAGATGGCCCCCCTCTGGTGCTTTCTTCACCCAATATTTTTTATACTTTCCAAAAATATTTTTCATGAAGTTTCAGGACTTTGGAGTTGTGCAGAATAGGTCTCTAATATTTGCTCCTTTTCCAATCCAGAATTCCAGCTGCCGGCATTCTCCCTCTTCATGTAAACCTTATAAAATAAGAGAGAAAAGGCATAAGTATTGTGATATAACGTGTAATAAGAGCCCGTAATGCAATAAATATCGATATAAAAGCATGAAGCAACATGGACATGTCAAGCACCACGCACTGGGTCCGCGGCTGGCAGAATGGAGGGGCTCTCGGATCCTGAATCCAGCAGCAATCCCCTCTCCACTCCTCCCACTTGCCGTGCAGCTGTCCTCCAAGCTAATCCCAGTCCTCTCTTCTCCCCCGCGGAATCCATGATATATTTCACGAAAGGGATTTATCTTTAGTGCGGGGGTTATAGAAGTGGCGGAACAAATCCACATTGGGGGCGACTCCAATGAAGTTCTTGTAGAAATGGGCAAACACCGCCATGCAAGTCATTGCATTTGGCGTGAAATCCAGCAAATGGAATCCAAAAGAATGCATCATTGTGCTGGAAAAGTTGGAGAAGGGAGGAGAAAGCCTGTAGTAGAAATAAGCGCAGAAGAACGGGTATGAATCCTTCGGAACCTTGGATCCTTCAGGGAGGACGACTGGCTCCCCATGCCGTTTGGTTCTTATCCCCCACATGAAGGCATACCTCTGGGCAAGGGCCTTGCCGTCTAGGTTCGACGGTGAGAAACCACGTTTCTCTGCCGCCGCAGGACCAACTCCTCCGCTTTTTTCTTCTTCTCCTTCACCTTCTTATCATCAAGATTGGCCGCCTGTTTCCCCTTCATGGCGCTCTTCTTGTGCCCCAATTCCTCGGGCGATGAGGGGGGTGAGGTCCGGTATGATGGAGGAAGGAAGTGGTGACAGCGGAGGCAGTTTCTTTCTTGACTTGAGGAAGAAGATGAAGCGAAAGGGGCGAGAGATGTGAATGAACCACACACCTTCGTGTCTTCTCTGTTTTATTGGTACCATGCAAAGGGGCTGGCTTGACACTATTCCCCCTGCAAAACCGCCTTTTTAGGCATGCTCCCCCAGTAACCGCTGCAGAACCACGACCGCACAACCCGCGGTAATTCCGTGGAATGGACGTGTGATTGACAAGATGGTAAAATCATTCCATGTGGGCAGGAGGTTTTTGCCGCGTGTCTGTGCGCTGCTTGGGGCCCTAACCCAATGCACTCGTAACACGTTTGGCTTAGGCATGGGGGCTACTGTCGGTGTACACAAATAGGGGTGTTTGTCTCCCCCTGACTTATGCACAGCCCGACAGGGCTTTCTAGGTGAACCACCTCTTGCCAGGCATACCAAGAATACAAGTCGACATGATATCACCATGGGAAGGACTCCCTTGCCGGGTAGGAGGGCTTGGTTAGGTCGAAGCCGCACCCAAAGATAAGCCCATACTCACCCCGCCAGGCTTGCCGGGGTCGCCAAGATCAAACCCCGCAAAGCTCCTTCAAGGGATCATCACCAAGAAGCCACCGCTCCACCCCATCGCACCCAATTCACTTACCAGTGTGGTGTGAAGGTGCTAAGCAACCAGGTGGATCATAGCAAGCACGTGGTGGCATCAAAGAGAAGAGATTAGTGATACGTCTCCAACGTATCTATAATTTTTGATTGTTCCATGCTATTATATTACCCGTTTTGGATGTTTATGGGCTTTACTTTACACTTTTATATCATTTTTAGGACTAACCTACTAGCCGGAGGCCCAGCCCGAATTGCTGTTTTTTTTGCCTATTTCAGTGTTTCGAAGGAAAGGAATATCAGACGGAGTCCAAATGGAATGAAACCTTCGAGAGCGATCTTTTTGGAACAAACCTGATCCAGGGAACTTAGAGTGGATGTCAAGCAACAGAGGAGGCAGCCACGAGGGTGCCCGGCGCGTCCCCTGGAGGTGGGCGTGCCCCCCACCCTCGTGGGCCCCTCGAGGGTCCACCGACCTACTTCTTCCTCCTATATATACCCACGTACCCTGAAACCATCAAGGAGCACCACGAAAAACTATTTCCACTGCCGCAACCTTCTGTATCCGCGAGATCCCATCTTGGAGCCTTCGCCGGCGCTCCGCCGGAGGGGGAATCGACCATGGAGGGCCTCTACATCATCTCCAAGGCACTTCCGATGAGTTGTGAGTAGTTTACCACAGACCTTCGGGTCCATAGTTATTAGCTAGATGGCTTCTTCTCTCTCTCTTTGAATCTCAATACAAATTTCTCCTCGATCTTCTTGGAGATCTATTCGATGTAACTCTTTTTGCGGTGTGTTTGTCGAGATCCGATGAATTGTGGATTTATGATCAAGTTTATCTAAGAGAAATATTTGAATCTCCTCTGGATTCTTTTATGTGTGATTAAGTTATCTTTGCAAGTCTCTTCGAATTATCAGTTTGGTTTGGCCTACTAGATTGATCTTTCTTGCAATGGGAGACGTGCTTAGCTTTGGGTTCAATCTTGCGGTGTCCTTTCCCAGTGACAGCAGGGGCAGCAAGGCACGTATTGTATTGTTGCCATCGAGGATAAAAAGATGGGGTTTATATCATATTGCATGAGTTTATCCCTCTACATCATGTCATCTTTCTTAATGCGTTACTCTGTTCTTTATGAACTTAATACTCTAGATGCAGGCATGAGTCGGTCGATGTGTGGAGTAATAGTAGTAGATGCGGGCAGGAGTCAGTCTACTTGTCACGGATGTGATGCCTATATACATGATCATGCCTAGATAATCTCATAATTATTCGCTTTTCTATCAATTGCTCGACAGTAATTTGTTCACCCACCGTAATACTTATGCTATCTTGGGAGAAGCCACTAGTGAAACCTATGGCCCCCGGGTCTATCTTCTATCATATAAGTTTACCATCTACTTTTATTTGCATCTTTACTTTTCCAATCTATATCATAAAAATACCAAAAATATTTATCTTATCATATTATCTCTATTAGATCTCACTTTCGCAAGTGGCCATGAAGGGATTGACAACCCCTTTATTGCATTGGTTGCGAGGTTCTTGTTTGTTTGTGTAGGTGCATGGGAATTCTGAGGAGCCTCCTACTGGATTGATACCTTGGTTCTCAAAAACTGAGGGAAATACTTACGCTACTTTGTTGCATCACCCTTTCCTCTTCAAGGAAAACCAACGCAAGCTCAAGAAGTAGCAAGAAGGATTTCTGGCGCCGTTGCTGGGGAGGTCTTCGCTCAAGTCAAGACATACCAAGTACCCATCACAAACTCATCTCCCTCGCATTACATTATTTGCCATTTGCCTCTCGTTTTCTTCTCCCCCACTTCACCCTTGCCATTTTATTCGCCCTCTCTTTCCCAATCCCCTCTCTTTTTCGCTTGTCTTTTGTTTGCTCGTCATCATGGCTAGTCCCTTATCCGATCCTATGTCTCCTGAGTTTGAAGTTCTTCACTTCAAGCAAAGGCAAGGAGAAAACTTAAAAGATGCTTGGTATAGGATGATGGAATCTTATCGTAATTGCACCCTAGAGGTGAAGTTTAGAAATTTATTTCACAATTTTTATGTTGGGCTAAATATGTCCCATACACAACTCTTGGATTGCATTGCCAAAGGAAAATTTATTGAAATTGATCCCAGTATTGTGCATGAAATTATATAGGAAATAGTGGGAACACTACCTCAAAAAGGGGGACCACATCCTACCCAAGAAGAAACACAAGTGTTTGAATTTTTTTGCGAAGTAACAAAAATCTTACAAAAGTCTCTTGAACCTCTTAAGAGTGTTAGCGGAAATCTTCACCGCATGAATATGTTGATTACTCTTTGCAATAAGCGGTTCGACTCTTTAGATCTAAAAATTTCCGAGTATGAAGGGAAACCTAAAGAACCTCCCGGATTCGAGCATGACTCCGCTAAAAAACTCAAAATCAAAGATAGCACTACTTAGATCTATCCTCGCTTTTATGCCTAGCTAGGGGCGTTAAACGATAGCGCTAGTTGGGAGGCAACCAAATCTTATTTTTTGTTTTTTGTTTTTGCTTCTGTTTAGTAATAAATATTTCATCTAGATTCTGTTTAGATGTGTTTTCATGTTTTAATTAGTGTTTGTGCCAAGTAGAACCTATAGGATAACCTACGGTGATAGTTAATTTGATTCTGCTGAAAAACAAAAACTTTGCACGCACGAAAATAATTTTCGTAATTCTCAGAAACGTGATTTTGCATTGATTCTTTTTGCTGTAGATAAATAGACAAATTTCCCAGGACTTCCTATTTTGGTAGGAGTTTTAGAGGTCCAGAAGTATTCGAGAGTTACAGATTTCTACAGACTGTTCTGTTTTTGACAGATTCTGTTTTTTCGTGTGTTGTTTGCTTATTTTGATGCATCTATGGCTAGTATTGGTGGGTATGAACCATAGAGAAGTTGGAATACAATAGGCTTAACACCAATATAAATAAAGAATGAGTTCATTACAGTACCTTATGTGGTGGTTTTTCTTTCTTGCACTAACGGAGCTTATGAGATTTCCTGTTGAGTTTTGTGTTGTGAAGTTTTCAAGTTTTGGATAAGGATTTGATGGACTATGGAATAAGGAATGCAAGAGCCTAAGCTTGGGGATGCCCATAGCACCGCAAGATATTCAAGGATAACCAAAATCCTAAGCTTGGGGATGCCCCGGAAGGCATCCCCTCTTTCGTCTTCGTCTATCGGTAACTTTACTTGGAGCTATATTTTTATTTGTCACATGATATGTGTTTTGCTTGGAGCATCTTGTATGATATTAGTCTTTGCTTTTTAGTTTACCAAAATAATCCTTGATGTACAAACCTTTTGGGAGAAACCCACATGATTTGGAATTTATTAGAATACTCTATGTGCTTCACTTATATCTTTTGAGCTAGATAGTTTTGCTCTAGTGCTTCACTTATATCTTTTAGAGCATGGCGGTGGCTTAATTTTGTAGAAATTGTTGATCTCTCATGCTTCACTTATATTATTTTGAGAGGCTTTTAGAACAACATGGTATTTGCTATGGTTATAAAATTGGTCCTAGAATGATGGGCATCCAAGTTGGATATAATAAAAACTATCATATGAAGTGAATTGGATGCTATGACTAATTTGATACTTGATAATTGTTTTAAGATATGGAGGTGGTGATATTAGAGTCATGCTAGTTGGGTAATTGTGAATTTAAAGAATGTTTGTGTTGAAGTTGGCAAGTCCCGTAGCATGCACGTATGGTAACCATTGTGTAACAAATTTGAAATATGAGGTGTTCTTAGATTGTCATCCTTATGAGTGGCGGTCGGGGACGAGCGATGGTCTTTTCCTACCAATCTATCCCCCTAGGAGCATGCACGTAGTGCTTGGTTTTTGATGACTTGTAGATTTTTGCAATAAGTATATGAGTTCTTTATGACTAGTATTGAGTCCATGGATTATACGCATTCTTACCCTTCCATCATTGCTAGCCTCTTCGGTACCGTGCATTTCCCTTTCTCACTTTGAGAGTTGGTGCAAACTTCGCCGGTGCATCCAAACCCCGTGATATGATACGCTCTATCACACATAAACCTCCTTATATCTTCCTCAAAACAGCCACCATACCTACCTATTATGACATTTCCATAGCCATTCCGAGATATATTGCCATGCAACTTTCCACCGTTCCATTCATCATCATGACACGCATCATCATTGTCATATTGCCTTGCATGATCATGTAGTTGACATCGTATTTGTGGCAAAGCCACCATGCATAATTTTTTATACATGTCACTCTTGATTCATTGCCCATCTCGGTACACCGCCGGAGGCATGCATATAGAGTCATATCTTGTTCTAGTTTTGAGTTGTAATTCATGAGTTGTAAATAAATAGAAGTGTGATCATCATCATTATTAGAGCATTGTCCCCAAATAAAAAAATGAAAAAAAAGAAAGGCCAAAGAAAAAAAGAAAGGCCAAAGAAAAAAAAAGAAAGACCCAAAAAAGAAAAAAGAAGAAAAAAAATAAAATATAAAATAAAATAAAATAAGGGGGCAATGTTACTATCCTTTTCCACACTTGTGCTTCAAAGTAGCACCATGTTCTTCATATAGAAAGTCTCTTATGTTGTCACTTTCATATACTAGTGGGATTTTTTCATTATAGAATTTGGCTTGTATATTCCTACGATGGGCTTCCTCAAAATGCCCTAGGTCTTCGTGAGCAAGAAAGTTAGATGCACACTGATACGTCTCCAACGTATCTATAATTTTTTATTGTTCCATGCTATTATATTACCCGTTTTGGATGTTTATGGGCTTTACTTTACATATTTATATCATTTTTGGGACTAACCTACTAACCGGAGGCCCAGCCCGTATTGCTGTTTTTTTTGCCTATTTCAGTATTTCGCAGAAAAGGAATATCAAACGGAGTCCAAATGCAACCAAACCTTCGTGAGCGTGATTTTTGGAACGAACGTGATCCAGAGGACTTGGAGTGCAAGTCAAGAAGCAGCCGAGGCGGCCACGAGGGTGGAGGGCGCGCCCACCCCTATAGGGCGCGCCCCTATCTCGTGAGCCCCTCGGGCGGCCACCGACCTACTTCTTCCTCCTATATATACCCACGTACCCCGAGAACATTAGAACAAGCCACGAAAACCTAGTTCCACCGCCGTAACCTTCTGTATCCGCGAGATCCCATCTTGGAGCCTTCGTCGATGCTCCGCCGGAGGGGGAATCGACCATGGAGGGCTTCTACATCAACACAATAGCCCCTCCGATGAGTTGTGAGTAGTTTACCACAGACCTTCGGGTCCATAGTTATTAGCTAGATGGCTTCTTCTCTCTTTTTGGATTTCAATACCATGTTCTCCTCGATCTTCTTACCACAGACCTTCGGGTCCATAGTTATGAACTTAATACTCTAGATGCATGCTGGATAGTGGTCGATGTGTGGAGTAATAGTAGTAGATGCAGGCAGGAGTCGGTCTACTTGTCACGGACGTGATGCCTATATACATGATCATGCCTAGATAATCTCATAATTATTCGCTTTTCTATCAATTGCTTGACAGTAATTTGTTCACCCACCGTAACACTTATGCTATCTTGAGAGAAGCCACTAGTGAAACCTATGGCCCCCGGGTCTATCCTTTATCATATAAACTTTCAATCTACTTTTATTTGCATCTTTACTTTTCCCATCTATATTATAAAATACCAAAAATATATTTATCTTATCATACTATCTTTATCAAATCTCACTTTTGCAAGTGGCCGTGAAGGGATTGACAACCCCTTTATTGTGTTGGTTGCGAGTTCTTTGTTTTTTTTGTAGGTGCGTGGGACTTTTGAGGAGCCTCCTACTGGATTGATACCTTGGTTCTCAAAAACTAAGGGAAATACTTACACTACTATTGCTGCATCACCCTTTCCTCTTCAAGGAAAACCAACGCAAGCTCAAGACGTAGCAAGAAGGATTTCTGGCGCCGTTGCCAGGGAGGTCTTCGCTCAAGTCAACACATACCAAGTACCTATCACAAACTCATCTCCCTCGCATTTACATTATTTTCCATTTGTCTCTCGTTTTCCTCTCCCCCACTTCACCCTTGTCGTTCTATTTGCCCTCTCTTTCCCAATCTTCTCCTCTCTTTCGCTTGCCTTTTTCTGTTTGCTCGTCATGTGTTAGATCTTTTGCCTTGTCGTAATGGCTAGTCCTCCTATCCTTGTTATTACTCCCGAACATGAAATTCTTAATTTTAAGCAAAGGGAGGGAGAAAATTTAAAAGATGTTTGGCATAGAATTTGCAATGCTCAAAATAAATCTACTAGGAAGCATTTTACTTCCGTCCTTCTTCGCAATTTTTATGTAGGCATTACTCCTTGGAATAGATGCATTCTTGATACCATTACCAGAGGGGATTTCTTGAGTAGCCATACGTTTGGTTCTTATAATGCTAAGTTAGATTTGTTTGGCCCACCGCCTCTTTTGGTTAATGGAACTGTTTTAACTTTGGAACATGTGATGCAAAGGCTTGAAATTATCGAAAATAAAGTTGCCACTTTTGAGTTGATTGAAAATTTGGATAAAAAGATTCATAATCACATTACCCAATATGGATCTAGGTTTGGAGTTACTTTGAATTTTTTTAAAGAGAAAGAACCTATAGTTAATGAAAAAATAGATCTAGATTCTGCAAGAATTGGTAAACTTGAGGATATCATTACCAACTTAGGGTCGGCATTTTCTTCCATGAAAAACACTCCAAAACCTCCTACGAAAACTGCCAAATTTATTTATGTTCCTAAAAATAAGGGTGAATCTTCTAGTAAGGGAGACGCGGATATCAAATCAATAAGTGTTCATCCCAATTGTCTCTCTATCATTAAGGAACCTTTTTCTACAAATGAATTTCTTGAATTCTTGCCTAAGGGTTTAATCATTGCTAAAAAGGGAGAAACCCCTAAAGATTATAAGTGCTCTATTGAGGAATTGAGTGCCAAAGATGTTGGAAATATGCCCTAGAGGCAATAATAAAAGCATTATTATTATATTTCCTTGTTCATGATAATTGTCTTTTATTCATGCTATAATTGTATTATCCGGAAATCGTAATACACATGTGAATACATAGACCATAACATGTCCCTAGTGAGCCTCTAGTTGACTAGCTCGTTGGTCAACAGATAGTCATGGTTTCCTGACTATGGACATTAGATGTCATTGACAACGGGATCACATCATTAGGAGAATGATGTGATGGACAAGACCCAATCCTAAGCATAGCACAAGATCGTGTAGTTCGTTTTGCTAGAGCTTTTTCAATGTTAAGTATCTCTTCCTTAGACCATGAGATCGTGTAACTCCCGGATACCGTAGGAGTGCTTTGGGTGTACCAAACGTCACAATGTAACTGGGTGACTATAAAGGTGCACTACAGGTATCTCCGAAAGTGTCTGTTGGGTTGACACGGATCGAGACTGGGATTTGTCACTCCGTATAACGGAGAGGTATCTCTGGGCCCACTCGGTAATGCATCATCATAATAAGCTCAAAGTGACCAAGTGTTTGGTCACGGGATCATGCATTACGGTACGAGTAGAGTGACTTGCCGGTAACGAGACTGAACGAGGTATTGGGATACCGACGATCGAGTCTCGGGCTTGTAACGTACCGCTTGACAAAGGGAATAGTATACGGGGTTGCTTGAATCCTCGACATCGTGGTTCATCTGATGACATCATCAAGGAGCATGTGGGAGCCAACATGGGTATCCAGATCCCATTGTTGGTTATTGACCTGAGAGCCGTCTCGGTCATGTCTGCGTGTCTCCCGAACCCGTAGGGTCTACACACTTAAGGTTCGGTGACGCTAGGGTTATTAGGAAGACTTGTATGTGATTACCGAATGTTGTTTGGAGTCCCGGATGAGATCCCGGATGTCACGAGGAGTTCCGGAATGGTCCGGAGGTAAAGATTTATATATGGGAAGCTGTCATACGGACACCGGAAGGTTTCGGGTGCATATCGGTATTGTACCGGGGCCACCGGAAGGGTTCCGGGGGTCCACCGGGAGGGGCCACCCCTCCCGGGGGGCCACATGGGCTGCGTGGGGCAGGAGCCAGCCCCTGGAGGGCTGCCCCCCCCCTTGGGCCCATGCGCCTAGGGTATGGGGGGAACCCTAGAGGGGGCGCCCCCCTTGCTTGGGGGGCAAGTCCCCCCTCCCTGGCCGCCGCCCCCCCTCTAGATCCCATCTAGAGGGGCCGGCTCCCCTTGCCCCTTCCCCTATAAATAGAGGGGTGAGGGGAGGGCTGATTACCCAAGCCAAGGCGCAGCCCCTCCCCTCCCCAACACCTCTCCTCCTCCGTACGTGCTTGGCGAAGCCCTGTCGGAGTACTGTTGCACCAACAACACCACGCCATCGTGCTGCCGTTGGAGCTGTCTTCCTCAACCTCTCCTTCCTCCTTGCTGGATCAACACGGAGGAGACGTCGCCCGTACCGTACGTGTGTTGAACGCGGAGGTGCTGTCCGTTCAGCACTTGGTCATCGGTGATCTGAATCACGGTGAGTACGACTCCATCATCACCATCCCCTTGAACGCTTCCGCACTCGATCTACAAGTGGTATGTAGATGCAAACTCACTCCCTTGACTCGTTGCTTAGATGAACTCATAGATGGATCTTGGTGAAACCGTAGGAAAAATTTTAATTTTCTGCAATGTTCCCCAACAAAAGATGGCACTACTTAGACCTATCCTCGCTTTTATGCCTAGCTAGGGGCGTTAAACGATAGCGCTAGTTGGGAGGCAACCCAATTTTATTTGTGTTTTTTGTTTTTGTTTCTGTTTAGTAATAAATTTTGCATTTACCTTCTGTTTAGATGTGTTTTTATGTTTTAATTAGTGTTTGTGCCAAGTAGAACCTATAGGATAACCTATGATGATAGTTAATTTGATTCTGCTGAAAAACAGAAACTTTGCGCGCACGAAATTAGTTTTGTTAAATCACAGAAATGTGATTTTGCGTTGATTCTTTTTGATGTAGATCAATAGACAAATTTTCCAGGACTTCCAATTTTGGTAGGATTTTTAGAGTTCCGGAGGTTTGCGTTAGTTACAGATTGCTACAGACTGTTCTGCTTTTGACAGATTCTGTTTTTCGTGTGTTATTTGCTTATTTTGATGCATCTATGGCTAGTATTAAGTGGTATGAGCCATAGAGAACTTCGAATACAGTAGGTTTAACACCAATATAAATAAAGAATGAGTTCATTACAGTACCTTATGTGGTGGTTTTGTTTTCTTTCACTAATGGAGCTTATGAGATTTCCTGTTGAGTTTTGTGTTGTGAAGTTTTCAAGTTTTGGATAAGGATTTGATGGACTATGAAATAAGGAGTGACAAGAGACTAAGCTTGGGGATGCCCATGGCACTCCAAGATATTCAAGAATAGCCAAAAGCCTAAGATTGGGGATGCCCCCGGAAGGCATCCCCTCTTTCGTCTTCGTTCATTGGTAACTTTACTTGGAGCTATATTTTTATTCGCCACATGATATGTGTTTTGCTTGGAGCGTCGTGTATGATATTAGTTTTTGCTTTTTAGTTTACCACAATCATCCTTGCTGTACACACCTTTTGGGAGAAGCCCACTTGATTAGAATTTATTAGAATACTCTATGTGCTTCACTTATATCTTTTGAGCTTAATAGTGCTCTAGTGCTTCACTTATATCTTTTAGAGCATGGCGGTGGCTTGATCTTGAAGAAATTGTTGATCTCTCATGTTTCACTTATATTATTTTGAGAGTCTCTTAGAACAGCATCGTATTTGCTATGGTTATAAAATTGGTCCTAGAATGGTAGGCATCCAAGTTGGGTATAATAAAAACTATCTTAGAAAGTGAATTGGATGCTATGATCAATTTGATATTTGATAATTGTTTTGAGATATGGAGGTCGTGATATTAAAGTCATGCTAGTTGGGTGATTATGAATTTAAAGAATGCTTGTGTTGAAATTTGTGATTCCCGTAGCATGCACGTATGGTGAACCGCTTTTGTGATGAAGTTGGAGCACAATTTTATTGATTGATTATTTTCCTTATGAGTGGCGGTTGGGGATGAGCGATGGTCTTTTCCTACCAATCTATCCCCCTAGGAGCATGCACGTAATACTTTGTTTTTGATGACTTGTAGATTTTTGCAATAAATATAGGAGTTCTTTTGACTAATGTTGAGTCCATGGATTATACGCACTCTCACCTTCCACCATTGATAGCCTCTCTTGTACCGCGCAACTTTCGCCGGTACCATACACCCACCATATACCTTCCTCAAAACAGCCATCATACCTACCTATTACGGCATTTTCATAGCCATTCCAAGATATATTGCCATGCAACTTTCCACCGTACCATTTATATGACACGCATCATCATTGTCATATTGATCCTTGCATGATCATGTAGTTGGCATTGTATTTATGGCAAGGCCACCCTCATAATTTTCATATATATCACTCTTGATTCATTGCATATCCCGGTACACCGCCGGAGGCATTCATATAGAGTCATATTTTGTTCTAAGTATTGAGTTGTAATCTTGAGTTGTAAGTAAATAAAAGTGTGATGATCTTCATTATTATAGCATTGTCCCAGTGAGGAAAGGATGATGGAGATTATGGTTCCCCCACAAGTCAGGATGAGACTTCGGACTAAAAAAAAGAAAAAAAAAAGAGAAAGGCCAAAAAGAAAAAAAAGGCCCAAAAGAAAAAAAAAGAAAAAAGAAAAAAAGAAAAAAAAGAAAAAAAATGAGAGAAAAAGAGAGAAGGGACAATGCTACTATCCTTTTTACCACATTTGTGTTTCAAAGTAGCACCATGATCTTCATGATAGAGAGTCTCCTATGTTGTCACTTTTATATACTAGTGGGAATTTTTCATTATAGAACTTGGCTTGTATATTCTGATGATGGGCTTCCTCAAAATGCCCTAGGTCTTCATGAGCAAGCGAGTTGGATGCACACCCACTTAGTTTTTTTTGTTGAGCTTTCATACATTTATAGCTCTAGTGCATTCGTTGCATGGCAATCCCTACTCATTCACATTGATATCTATTAATGGGCATTGATACGCCTAGTTGATGTGAGACTATCTTCTCTTTTTTTGTCTTCTCCACAACCACCATTCTATTCTACATATAGTGCTATGTCCATGGCTCACGCTCATGTATTGCGTGAAAGTTGAAAAAGTTTGAGATTACTAAAGTATGAAACAATTGTTTGGCTTGTCATCGGGGTTGTGCATGATTAAATACTTTGTGTGATGAAGATAGAGCGACAGCCAGACTATATGATTTTGTAGGGATAACTTTCTTTAGCCATGTTATTTTGAGAAGACATGATTGCTTGATTAAGTATGCTTGAAGTATTACTATTTCTTATGTCATGAACTTTTATTATGAATCATTTGGATCTGAACATTCATGCCAGAATAAAGAAAATTACATTGAGAATTATGCTAGGTAGCATTTCACATCAAAAATTCTGTTTTTATCATTTACCTACTCGAGGACGAGCAGGAATTAAGCTTGGGGATTCTTGATACGTCTCCAACGTATCTATAATTTTTAATTGTTACATGCTATTATATTACCCGTTTTGGATGTTTATGGGCTTTACTTTACATTTTTATATCATTTTTGGGACTAACCTAGTAAGCGGAGGCCCAGCCCGAGTTGCTGTTTTTTGTGCCTATTTCGGTGTTTCGAAGGAAAGCAATATCAAACGGAATGAAACCTTCGGGAGTGATCTTTTTGGAACAAACGTGATCCACGGGACTTGGAGTGGACGTCAAGCAACAGAGGAGGCGGCCACGAGGGTGCCCGGCACGCCCCTGGAGGTGGGCGTGCTCCCCCACCCTCATGGGCCCCTCGAGCGTCCACTGACCAACTTCTTTCTCCTATATATACCCACGTACCCTGAAACCATCGAGGAGCACCACGAAAAACTATTTCCACCGCCGCAATCTTTTGTATCCGCGAGATCTCATCTTGGAGCCTTCGTCAGTGCTCCGTCGGAGGGGAATCGACCACGGAGGGCCTCTACATCATCTCCAAGGCCCTTCTGATGAGTTGTGAGTAGTTTATCACAGACCTTCGGGTCCATAGTTATTAGCTAGATGACTTATTCTCTCTCTTTAAATCTCAATACAAAGTTCTCCTCGATCTTCTTGGAGATCTATTCGATGTAACTCTTTTTACGGTGTGTTTGTCGAGATCCAATGAATTGTGGGTTTATGATCAAGTTTATCTAAGAGAAATATTTGAATCTTCTCTGAATTCTTTTATGTGTGATTAAGTTATCTTTGTCAGTATCTTCGAATTATCAGTTTGGTTTGGCCTACTAGATTGATCTTTGTTGCAATAGGAGAAGTGCTTAGCTTTGGGTTCAATCTTGCGGTGTCCTTTCCCAGTGACAGCAGGGGCAGCAAGGCATGTATTGTATTGTTGCCATCGAGGATAAAAAAGATGGGTTTATATCATATTGCACGAGTTTATCCCTCTACATCATGTCATCTTTCTTAATGCGTTACTTTGTCCTTTATGAACTTAATACTCTAGATGCAGGCAGGTGTCGGTCGATGTGTGGAGTAATAATAGTAGATGCAGGCAGGAGTCAGTCTACTTGTCACGGACGTGATGCCTATATACATGATCATGCCTAGATAATCTCATAATTATTCGCTTTTCTATCAATTGCTCGACAGTAATTTGTTCATCCACCGTAATACTTATGCTATCTTGAGAGAAACCACTAGTGAAATCTGTGGCCCCCGGGTCTATCTTTTATCATATAAGTTTACCATATACTTTTATTTGCATCTTTACTTTTTTCCAATCTATATCATAAAAATACCAAACATATTTATCTTATCATATTAGCCTCCTACTGGATTGATACCTTGGTTCTTAAAAATTGAGGAAAATACTTACGCTAGTTTGCTGCATCACCCTTTCCTCTTCAAGGAAAACCAACGCAAGCTGAAGACGTAGCAATTAGCTTTATTGACACCCGTCCAGAAGGCGTGTTAAGCTGATAAGAAGAGGCAGATAAGCGGCGCAACAGGCTTGCCGGGATTCGCCCTCGACACAACATCTAGCAGTGCATTCAATGCACTTTGTCCTAACTGCCAGAGTAGGTGTGACAACACTGTTAGCTATCTAATCACACCCAAATGACTGTTTTGCCACTGTGGTCACCCCTTAACCTATAAAAGGAGGCCCGAGACAACCTAGCAAAGGGTTCGAACACTTCGACCCCTGCACTTGTAAGCTCACGTCGCTCTTCCCAAGGCACCCTTTCGGGCTAGAGCACGTCGAGCCTTCATCCACCTCCAGATCAATCCACCAAAGCAGGAGTAGGGTTTTGCGCTGCAAAGCGGCCTAAACCTGGGTAAAAAACGAGTTGTCCATCGTCACGCCGTCCCTGTTGCTTCTGCTCTTTGTGCAACACGATCGTCCCCATGCCGAACCACAAAGGGGCACCCCTGCCGCATAGGTGATCGACGAGGAGAGTGGAGGAGCGCGAGGAGGCACGCCTCGACAGGCGGGATCCTTCACGAGGAGCATAGGCGGCGGCCAGGCCTCGCGCGTGACCAGGCGGCAGTTGCGGCACAGTCGGAGCGCTGTGCATCCGGCTGAAGGTAGCTGGCTGCGGTGGCGCGCGGGGACGACGACTGGAGGTCACGGTGCGGTGGCCAGAGTGGTTGGATCCGGGTCTGTGGTGCGGTTCGGTTAACTAGGACGAGTGTGTGTTAGGGGCTGGGTCACTTCCAAAGTGGCCCCACAAGTAAGTAGGGGCAACTTATGTCAATTTTGCAAATACTGACAGGTTTTTTTCTGGTCAACTGGGTAGAACAGACGGTCAACTCACGGAAGTGTAACAGAATGGCATTTGTGATACATGTTCAAAAGTTAAAAGTGACAAAAATGAAATGTTAAAATTTAGAGTGGCATAAGCAAAATAGTCAAAAACTAGAGTGGCAAAAACAAAAGTTTTCTCTAAAACGAACATACTGCGCAATTTTACGGACTCCGGTTGACTGATCGAAGCTCAAACGACTATATATATTTCGATTTTTATACCGACAAAAAGCAGTAATACTAGGCTCAAAGACAGGAAAGGGCACACGCACTCCCCTGATCTCCCCGTTTCTCCCCAAATCCTCAGCAACCCCGCCAGATCGCGGGCGATCTTCTCGCAGGCTGCCTGCGACGAGCGCGTGTGCCAGGCGCCAGCAACCACCGGCCTCCTTGCAGTGGCGCACCTGCAGCCGCTGCATAATAATCCGTAGCGGCGACAGTGAGAAAGCGAGAGAAGAGGGGATGACCAGCCTGTCCATCACGGTGATGACGCTGAACCTGCACGAGGGGAATCAACCGGGCGAGAGCCCTAACAGCTGGGAGAAGCGCCGCGACATCTGCGTCAGCGTCATCACCAGTTACTCCCCCACCATCCTCTGCACCCAGCAAGGTGGGCGGGGCTGCTATAGAATATGGTTCCCTTCTCTTGTGTCATGTAATTGAGTTGGTTCAATCATTCATCGAGGTGTGCATTTGATTTATACCGTTGTTAGATTTAAGTAGTATCCATACGGACTACACGTGGAATTTGATCTCTTACTGTCCGGAGAAGGTTTGTTATTAGTAGCAAATAAAAGTGTCTGGATTCCTTGTTTCAAAAAGAGAAAAAAGAGTGTCTGGATTAGCTTCAACAGCCTATACGAGCTTTAATGAATTGTTTGGTTCAATCTCGAAAAAAAAAGTTCGGTTCCTATAGTTGGATCTTCACTCTGTATTTAGAGTTCCAGAGTCATGATTTTCTTGCTCACATTGGTTTGTTCTCTGACTTCATGACTTACCTTCCCCATTTTGTTTCAACCTCTTCTTCAGTTTGTTCTAGGCTTGAAATAACATGTCTCATATGCAGGGTTGAGGTGCCAGCTGGACTACCTACAGCAATGCCTGCCTGGTAATGCTTGCTCTCATCGTCCTTGCATGCTATTACTTTATAATGGATGACCGTTGTACTTTGAGCGTACGATCGAGGGTAGTCTCAAATATCATTAGGCTTTGCTGCAAACTAGTGGAAATGTTCTTCGGCTCTGTTGAATTCATCAATATTCTTCATTATAAATAATGAATTTTTCAAGCTGCCTGGTATTATCATCTATTTGCTAATATCCTAGTTATCCAAAGCAACATCTTTTTGCCCGAATCATGCAGCCAAATGCGTGTCATTTTGTAATTGGAGAAAGTTTTTGTTAGAGTCCTGGGATTGGAGGGCGTAGCCTTGGCTTGGAGGTGACCGAGGGTTGATGAAGGTCCTCCGGGTAGGCGTCTTACCTGTGTCGAGGGATAACGGTGGAGGAAGAGAAGAGCTTGGGGGCGAACTAGGCCTAGCTTAGATGGTTAGGTTCCTTGTGGTGGAACCAGCCCACCCGGGTTCAAGTCCTAGACTTGACACGGGTGCTTGCATATTTCCTAGAATTATTTAGGCTTTCCGACGCTATTCTCTTAGTGGTATGACGTGTGCCCGTTGACTACGAGGTGCCTGTGGAGACTTCGTCAATCTTAAGATCTGCTGGCTCAGTCTCGTGTTTCTAAAAAAAAGAGCTTGGGGGAAAGGACTTGACATAATTGATTGATCGAGTTTCCCATACAGACCACCTCTCCTTACATTATGGAAAGTCCTACATCTATTTCTCTTCCTAAAGGAATCATATCCTACTACGAATTGACTTCTTTCCATCAGCAAATCAATCATGCATGGAAGTAAATAGGACTGCCCCCACGCAAGGCATCTCCAACGCGGAAGCCCAAACCTCCCCTATATGCCTGGACCAGACATTCCGAACGCTTTTAGGTCTCCAATGCAGCCGACCAAAATTGGGTCGGACCAGTTCGGGCGTCCGAAATCCCCCAGTCTGGCCCCAAATTGGGGGGGGGGGGGCATGTGGAATCCATGCGTCCTCCATGTCAAACTTCGACACCCTGGTCCCACCCAAAATCTGAGCTGTCTCCCGCAGTCTTTGACCCGCTTTGCCTACCACATTGAAGCTTCACCGCTCTGCCTACCGCATTCATGGACGGGTAGCCGACAAGTTGCCTGAGGAGCCTACCCCGGCTATTGAAGGCTGGATGGCAACCCCCGTACCCTATCTCGAGCCCATTCTTCCCATTCTTCCCAACCCTTCGCCTCCACAAGGAGCACCCTAGTTCATCATCCGCCATCCATCGTCGCCATGGTGCTGACGAAGATAATGTGGTATACGCAGCTCATGCCAGAGCACCTCGTGGAGTTCTCGGCAGAGATGTGGGCCGCCAAGGCCTGACCCGCAGCCCGCATTGTGGCTAGCCTTCCTTCGAGCCCGGGCGAGGATGAGGAGGAAAAGCCCTGGAGTGCATTGACGATACCAGAAACTGGCAGTAGTCCTGATAGGGTGCAGCGCGAGACCAGAAGTACCAGAGGGGATCACACACGAAGTGTTCACCCATGTTTGGGCCCTCATCATGGAGCAACTCGATGCAGAGCTTGCAGATGTCGTCGCCGTGACCGCGCCCATGGTGGACCTGGAGATTGTTGCGGAGAACCACGTGGTATGGGGTCAGTGCAGAGCGTCCGTAGGGTTCGAGCGCAATCACGGTGAGGTCATCATCGGCGACAATGAAGACCTCTCCGTGGACCTCGAAGGCAAGGAGCGGCAACACGACGATGATGCCAAAGCGGCACACGTGTCCGCAAAGGTGGACCCGCGCCATCCACCAACGATCGACGAGGTTAGCGGTCCTACGCAGGGGTCATCATTCTCACCTTACACGCGGATGAGTAGATTTAGGTTTATTTGTATGAACTATCAATGTATTTTGCTATGTGAAAATATGCAATGTTTCATGGCTTGGTAGTAAAAATATGCAATATTTTAGGGATAGCATTGGATGGCGTTCGTCTGGTTGGATGTCCGGATCTGTCCGTGGACATTTGGGGAAGTCTGTTTGATGAAGACCATTGGGATGCCCTAACATCATTCCTCTCCTCGTTAAGCAGCTCGTCCTCGAGAAGAAAACCAGGGAAGTGGGCTTTAAACTCTGCCAAAGGTTCCTTAGGAAGTCTCTTCCTCTGATGAACCTGCCCTGAATCAGAACATGGCTCATGCCTCGTCGAAGACTATGAAGAGCTACCTTACCCTTTTCTATAAAAGGTAGAGGGGGAGCAGCACTAGGTGGCATCCATGGAATTTCTTCAACCAGCTAACATGGTAGACATCATGAATTCGAGCCCCGTCCATAAGATCCAATTTGTAGGCCACAAATCCAATGCGTTCGAGGACTTAGTACGGTCCATAGAACCTAGGAGCAATCATGCCACGAGTATATCCTGGAACAGATGCCGCTAGCGTCAATGTAGGCGCAACAAGGCCCACTCCCCAACATAAAGCAAGAGCTCACGAAGATTTTCATCATAATAGTGTTTGTAGCATGCCACGAGTATATCCTGGAACAGATGCCGATGGCCGTCAATGTAGGCGCAATAAGGCCCACTCTCCAACATAAAGCAAGAGCTCACGAAGATTTTCATCATAATAGTGTTTGTCGCACTGCTGAGCCCAAAGAAGACGATGACAGACCTCAAAAACAAATTCATTTTTGAAGTGTATATGTGGATTGCCTAGCCCTTTCCATCAATTTGGACTTTTGGTTGCATTGGCTAGTGCATGAAGCTTAACATGGTATCAGAGCCTAAGGTCTTGAGTTCAAGTCCTGGCTTTCGCAATTTATCCAAAAATTCATGCTGCTGCATCCATGTCCACATATAGGCCTCTTGAGCCATACCTCTAAGTCTATTAACATGTTGACTTCCTGCGTTACACGTGAGAGGGGGTGTTGAAGTGTACATGTGGATTGCATTGCCGTTCCCATCATTTTGGACTTTTGGTTGTGTTGACCAGTGCATGAAGCTTACCATGGTATCAGGGCCTAAGGTCTTGAGTTCAAGTCCTGGCTTTTGCGATTTATTCAAAAATTGTTGCTGCCTAGCTCTATGTCCACGTATAAGCCTCTTGAGCTATACCTCCAAGTCTATTCACGTGTTGACTTCCCGCGTCACACGTGAGAGGTGGTGTTGAAGTGTATATGTGAACTGCCTAGCCCTTTCCATCAATTCAGACTTTTGGTTGCATTGGCTAGTGCATGAAGCTTAACAATTCACACCTGGCAAAATACCACCTGACCTTCCTCTCGGAGGCAAACAATACCATGCATAACCAAGACCACCACATATGCAGCTCAAAAAATGTGTCGAGAAGTTCGTATCTCAAGTCTCCATGAGAACGATGGAGTCCTAGTTTTATCCTCTAGGAATCTCAGTTAGAATTTGTCTTTTACATGAAGACCTCTGCTATTCTAGAAAATTCCCCTCGTTGGTGGTGAAACCTGTTTTTGAATTTGTTTTGCGTGCTAGTTGCACAAAAGAAATATCGTTTTGCTTTCTAGTGCGCCTTAAGTGGCCTTTACCGGAATACGAGGAATATCCATATAATTTTCCAGTACCCTTTCCTCTTCAGGATTCAGGTCCTCACACATGTCTTGAATATACAATATTGAGAGCCCATGAGGACCATCATCCTCGACGGGAGTATCAACGGCCGTTTTTTGTAACTGTTAGAGTACATAATGGGCCTAATGGGCCTGTTAGTCTTAGGGTTAATTAGAGATAAGGGTCGCTTGCTTAGGGGTCAAGTAAGCCTTGCTTGGAAGTCAAGTAAACCTCTCTATATAAAGAGAGGAGATGTATCAATCTAATCAAGCAAAAATTAAGAAGGAAATCCCTTCCCGGCGCTGCTAGAAGGAGGGCGCGAGAGGGCCGGCCGGGGGTCTTTTTGCCCACGGCCGGACAAGAGGGAAGGGATTTCCTTCTTAATTCTTGCTTGATTTGATTGATACATCTCCTCTCTTTATATAGAGAGGTTTACTTGACTTCCAAGCAAGGCTTACTTGACCCCTAAGCAAGCGACCCTTATCTCTAATTAACCCTAAGGCTAACGGGCCCATTAGGCCCATTATGTACTCTAACACTACACCCCACCTGGACATGGAGCTTGTCCTCGAGCTGCAGCCTAACCAACTTATAACCATGATTTGACGCAACAGAAACCTAACACCTAAAAACAAGCCCATTATTATCAACATGAATGGACTGGGACGCTTTATTTTGGACCCCTTAACAAAAAGTGGACACCATCCGCACGTCGGACATGCACGTGTACAGCCACCCGGATCCCATGGACACCACCTGAACAAAAGGAGTGCATGTGTATGGCCACCTGGAAGTGCTCGCAAGAGTGACCAGCAGAGGCACCCTCGCGGCGGCCGGTGGCGGATTGCAGTGGTGCTACGCGGTGCGCTCCTGTCAGTGACACCCTGCCTTCTTCCCGCCGGACGGCTGTTGGTCTGCACCGCACAGAGAAGAGCGGAGGCCTTGCGATGGAGAATGACGAGGAGGGGTGTGCCCCCCCAACCGCCGATGTCGCAGATTTTGAGGTCGCTGCCCGCAGGGAAAACAGCATGCCCGAGATCCCCGATGCAGCGGACGAGAGTGAGGTCCTTTGCGCAGCGAAGGGCAACTTGGAGGAGCGGCAGCTGCAGACCACGCATCTCCCGCACACGCCGACGCGCTAGGAGGCTGCGCGCAGCAGCCTGCAGCCTCACCGCCGCCGACACGTGGCGGGTAGCGATCCAAGACGGAAGCGGTGACGGCGACGGCGGGGACTTGATCTGCTGGATGTGGACGCCCTGGGATGGCGGCGGCGCTGATGGGAACGAGGTCGTCGCAGTCCCGTCGTAGGGCATCCCATACTGGGCGGCGGAGCTGACCGGCGGTGGCTGCTGCAGCTGCAGCGGTGTCGCGCCGGGCAGCAACAGCGGCTGCTGCGGCGGAGCGCCGGGCGCGGCGGAGGCCGCCAGGAGCGGCGGCTGCCACTGCAGCCAGGGCTGGGCGGTGGTGGCGATGGATGGCAGCTGCAGCAGCCCGGCGAGTGCGGCAAACGCCGCCTGGTGCGGCGGCTGCCACGGCAGCCACGGCGGCGCGGGGGCGGCGATGGGTGGTGCAGCTGGGTGCGGCCCGTAGGACCCGGCCAATAACAGGTGGATCTCCTGGACCGCCTGGGTTAGGTCCCGCAGCACCCCGAGCACCTCCTCCGGGGTGAGGAAGGCGGGGGCGGGCGTGACGGAGGATCCCAGCGCGGGCAGGAGCGGGGCGACGGTCGTGGTGGTCGCCGGAGGCGACGAGGTGACCGGTAGCGGAAGAGACGGGCTTGGCGGCGGTGAAGACATGATCGAACCAAAGCTAGCTGATACCAAATTGTTATGGCGCTGCTAGAAGGAGGGCGCGAGAGGGCCGGCCGGGGGCCTTTTTGCCCATGGCCGGACAAGAGGGAAGGGATTTCCTTCTTAATTCTTGCTTGATTAGATTGATACATCTCCTCTCTTTATATAGAGAGGTTTACTTGATTTCCAAGCAAAGCTTACTTGACCCCTAAGCAAGCGTCCCTTATCTCTAATTAACCCTAAGACTAACGGGCCCATTAGGCCCATTATGTACTCTAACAGTAACATTACCAGCGCCCTATCGATCTGTGAGTTCAACAACTCATTGATTGATGAAGCCACCTCATGCCTTATTACATAAGGAGACCCCTAGTCTCGAAGCTTTCTGAATTCAACTTCTGAGAAGTAAAGAACCGAAAACTTATTGTAAAGCATAACTGAATTAGTCTCAATGTCCCGAAGCTTGGCGGCGCGCATAGCTTGACCCATCTGCAAGTCGTTGGGGTCAGGCTTCTCTCGAATCCTAGTACTGAAGTGACGGTGGATGGATGTGAGGTAGGGGATGCCACCAAACGCAGCAACCTCCGCGTTGAACGGTGAGGAGGTAGTTGCCACCTGCAGTGTACCCCTCGGCGTAGACAGCTGCAGTAGAGGATGGCCAACAGCCAACTCCTGCTACTAACAGGAGTATCGCCGGTCCTCCCAGTCCCAACATAGGTGACGATGACCTGGTAGCGGCAGCTGAGCGCGGCAGCACCGTGGGCTGAAGGTGGTATGTGGTGCAACGTGCACACCCACAATTAGGGGTGACCTCGGACACCATGGGCAAGGCCACGCCCAGCTGAAGACACCGAACAATCCTCGGGAGCTCGTGCCCCGAGGAACCAGCAAGGCCGCGCCCAGCGATGGCGCGATGCGTCTGTGATGGTCTTGACGACCAGGCGTTGGCAGTCATCGACGCCGCTGCAGCGCCTTGCAGCGTTGCCAGCGCACCGGCTGACACAGCTGGCGTGGTCACCGTAGGAACCTGCGGCGACGCTTTACGTGCACCGACGGCCTGCAGCGAACTTGGCACCAACAGATCAGGGGAAGGTGGCGACGAATGTACAGCAGCACACCCAGGCGCTGCCACTAGCCGCGGAGTTGTAGGCAACTTCGACAACCGCCTGTCCGCCTGCGACGCAGATGCAACCATGATGGCAGTCGGTGGAACAGTGCACGGGCGTCAGGGGTGCAGCAAGCACCTGGCTCCGAGGCGACGACCATGAGGAAGACTCTGACCAAAGCGGCAGCGAGTGCGTCGGGGGGTCAAGTACGAGGGCCGTCCCGGCAGGCACCTTGGCCGGTGCAGGTGGAGCAGAGAAGGAGCTATGACACACCTCGGCATTGTCCTCCAAAGTCATCTGCCACGAACGGTCATGCGAGCGACGACGAGCACTTGTGGAGATCTCTGAGGTCATCGGTGCCACCACCCTGGCCCAAATACCATCAGTCACAGGAGTATATTAGAGACAACTGGACAAGGAACGAGCGTTAGACCAGATTCATTGAACTGAATAGGAACTAATTTGTTTTTCCTAACTAGTACTGTTGTCCCTGTTGCTGGGTTACTTTACTCCTGCCACCACAGCTTGTGGCCAGTTACACTGCTGCATTTGATTGGCTGTTGCGTGCTGATTGCTAAAAATAAAAAGGAAATATATTGGGAAAATTGAGAGTATACTTGTCCTTTTACAGTGTGGTATAGTAAAAATTTCTGCGCACCTTCTTTTGTTTGGAAAAAAATAATATCCCAGGATTCTAGCATATATATAAATCTGTCTGCTTGACCAACAAGTAGATAGGTACCTCCTAAAACCTTTGCAATTGTAAAATCGATGGATATCAGAATGGAGAACTTATCCGCAGTAGGTCTCTTGATTCTGCTATGGCATCAGGGGAACTTCAAGCTATAGACCCACAGGGGATGTAGCCAGTGTTTTGTTATCAACACAACTTAGCAATGTCATCATTAATTTCATGACACCTCATCTTGCCGTAATCACCCCTAAGCCCTAGGATTCATGGTCTACGAATGATTGCTTTGTATAAGCTAGCCACTGTCAAACTACTTGAGGCATACTTCCAAGTAATTCTTGGATCAAATCTGTATACTCCCCTTTTCATTTGTGTTGTACTACATAACAGGCCCTTGTTATCTGCATATGAGAAGTATAAAGATAGTATCTCTATCTCCTTTCTACAACCGCACGCGAGAATAGTCCAATTATATTCTGATTCAGAAAAATAAATGCTGGTGTTATTTCCTTTATGTTAGAGCCTAGGGCCACATGTGGCCGTTACATGACTATGAGTTTATGAAGTATATATTGCACTTTCTAAAACTTATATGGTTCTCTGTGTATATTTTGTTGATACAATTGGCCTAAAATGAAACAACTGAGAAGCACTGATTATCAAATATATTTATATTCTTTATTTGATTGATCACCATGGGATAGAATGGACAAAATTATTTAAAGTGTGGTCTGTCATTTCTGTTGGGCTTATATACTTTACCTGTGCCTTTAGGGAAAAACATTTTTCTTTGACCAAGATGAACCAAATTTAGCTATTAACTAAAAGGCCTGAGAGCTACCTATTCTTTTTCAAGCACAATGCTGTGCTGTCTGTTTATCTGCAATCTAGGATGTATGAGGCCGAATTACCAAGCTGTTGCACTGATCCAGGTTATGAGCAATTTGGCATTTCAAGAAAAGGTTCACAGGACACCACTGATGAATATTGCACAATATTCTACGAAAAGGAGAAGGTTTTTCTTTCCTTGACATGATACTATTCTGCTAGAAATGAATAATGTCTTTTCGTATATGAGTTGAACTACCATGAATTTGATGAAGGTGGAGCTTACAGAAGGTGGCACCTTCTGGTTATCAGAATCTCCATCAGTGCCAGGAAGCATTTCATGGGGAGCAACTGCACCATGCATTGCTACATGGGCAATATCCTTTTGCATGATACTTTTGTCATTATATTATTCTATCATCTCCTAGTCTCTTGACTGGAATTTATTGGAACATGAAGAAATTTGTGCCTTAACTGACATGATGTACACACGTTTCAACTCAAAAGAGTAGAACCACCTGGGTTCAGTTTCCAGATTGTAAATACAAATCTTGATGAAGATAGCCCTCGTGCTCGTAGACGAAGTGCTTTGCTTACGTGGCAGCATATAGCTTCTTTGCCACCCAACTTGCCTGTGATCTATTGTGGGGGCTTCAACACACAAAAGGAATCTATGACGGGACGTTTTTTGCTCGGCAGATCTAGGTATAACTTGTTGGAGGATGATAATTTTGTTGAGATTAACATGGCTAGTTCACATAGAAATATTATTCGTACAAATGTCGACTCCTTATTCCAGTTTTATTGTTGTCAGGTAAAAACCTACCTTTTATGTTAATATAAAATAATACTCCCTCCGTCCCATAATATAAGAACGTTTTTGACACTACACTCTAGTGTCAAAAACGTTCTTATATTATGGGACGGAGGGAGTATGTGATAACTACCTTTACAATTTCCTTAGAAGAGTCTTTCTAGCATTTTGGTAAGATAAAAGTTCAAAATACCTGATCTCCCGTGTAATAAAACCGCTGATATGGCTTTACATATTGTGCTGATGTGATAGGCATGATGTTCTTTTGGAGTACTTCCTCCATCCGGATATATAAGGCCTAATACGTGTTCCAAGATTTACTTTGACAATCAATAAGATCAATAATATATTAGATGTATGCTATAGAAATTATATCACTGGAAACTCCTTCCAAATACGCACTTGACGGCATATTTTTTGTAAGACACACAGTATATATTATTGGTCTGAGCGATGGTTAAAGTAAATCTCAAATTATGTATTAGGCCGAGTACATCTTATTGGATAGCTGTGCTGTATTGGATCTTGTGTCGATTCTGTTTGTTGTACGTATATGTTGTGCATGATCATCTATGATATATTTTCAGAAATAGCAAAAGTACCATTAACAACATTTTTAAAGGATTTGAACCTTTTTTGTAACCTAGGTAGTTAAAGATATTGTGCATTCAAATTTCAGAAATAAAGTTTGAGTTTAGGTGTCAGAAACTACTATACATTTGGTTATTGATATATGATGAAGTTGCCACGTTTTAAAAAGTTTGATTTCCAAAATTTCAGTATCCGCAAGTATTTAAGAAATCCCGAAAGTGTTTTTTTTTCTTCTAAAAATCATGTTCCCATATGTTCCAACAGAATTAATAAAAATACATAATTCGTACAATCCAGTAGTCACAATAATTAGCTTAGACTTAAAGAAAACAGTCAACTTTAAAGTAGAGAGAATAAAAAATAACCATATTATATATTTCGGAAACCCCATAACACTGATCATCAAAATTGTCAAGAGATGTCCCCAGTGTTCAATCTTTCGATGAACATGTTAGCGAAGAGGCAAAAATTGATGGTAGACCTGAATCTTGCAACTACCAAGTCACAGATATCATATTTTCTCTGTTTTTCCACAAAGAAATAATTGCTTGTGAATGGTGAGTACACTTTGCTCTTAAGTAAGTTCATCAGTATTCTACTCGAAAAGAAGGATACAAAGTAAATATACTGACCATACCAGGGGCAAAGTTTGGCGACGTTAGCTAAAATTCGTTTTAACAAAGTACATATGCAGAACCATCTCTTTTTGCAAGCCCATATCAAATGCATAATCTTAAACGTATGTGTGATATGTCCATGTTTTTTCTATGCAAAGGCAGCTCTTGCAAATGGAGAACAATGGCCTGGTGAATGTGTTCACCCCATAGTCGTTCCACAGTGAGCAAGATAATACTAATCGCAGATCAGGTTAGGGATGAGTGGTATTTGGGTTTGATTGGGCCTTAGTGTAATTTCGAAATGCTTAATTGCCACTGTTGAAAATTGGACCTAACCACTTTATTATGATTGATATTTGTATAGACAGAGCCCCAATCACGAATAAGATTATAGTTCCTTGAGTATGTGTCTTTTATGTTTTAGTCCAGCCCTTCCTATTTTTTAGATGACTCCCTTGCTACGTTGGTTGACATAATTCCATATGATTTTAATTACAGGGAACATGGTGTTGTGGGTGATATGAGAGATGCTTGGCCAAATGCTCGTGTGCGCAAAAATGTTTCACTGATACACACATATCATGGATTTAAAGGTACCCCTTTTACTTCGCTCAGATGCCTCCTTTTCCAGTCCCATATTTAGGAAGAAAATATAGTTGTTGTCATACTGTCTTGGTTTACTTGCTAAACAAAGGGAAAAAAGATCCCCTTCAGTATGAAAGGCAATCTTGCTACAATATAAGTAAATATAACCAAACTTACTCATTTTCTTAAGTTTTTCTAAGCCAAACAGCTCAACTGATTATTTCAAGAGAAAATTGGCATTTCCTTATCTTATAATTAAGAAATTGAAAAGATAAAAGGGAGGGGCTGTAATGGATGTGCTGTTTGAAGTTTATATATTTGTATCATTATATTGTAGATAGAACATTTAGTTATATTTCCAAAAGCAACATCTCTCACTACTATGCATGCATTTTATCTGTGCAATGATGGGTTTTCTGCATCACCTATTTTTCAGTGGGTGAATATTCCGAGATCAATTTATTATAAACAGTAACCTGGTTGATTTCTGTTGCAGTTTACACCTGCCAATATTTTCACTTCTCAAGTAGCCGTATTATTTCTAGATATCTTACACGGAAGATTGCTGTGATGCAGGGGAAAAACAAGGTGCGGTAGAATTCCTAAAATTAGTATTCAGAGCTCTTTGTCTCTGCTGGGACAGACAAACCCAGGACTTGCATATTGACTGGATACTGTTTAGAGGACGCCCACTGGTTCCTGCATTATGCGAAGTCATAAATGACAATATAGATGGTGTTTATCCATCATCACATTTTCCCATCTTTGCTGAGTTTTTACTTCCACGCTCAGTTCGCCTAGCCGAGATGCCTTCATAGTCATTGTTTGTATTATTATTGCCATTTTCTTCTTCTCACTAGTTCCCCGGCCTTGTTTCCATTTTTGTCCAAATTGTCCCTTCTACATACCCTGCGGGTTGTTCTGGAAAGCATCTTTCCGTACCCTGGCAACGACAGCTGCTGCAGTCTGTGAAATTTTACTGTTGTGGTTAATACTATTTTTTCCCTTTGCACTGGTCTGCATTTGTTATGTTGTACGACGCCTTAGCAACCAGGACTGCTGCTATTGTTCTTGCCTTGGTCTTCTTTAATTTTATATAAGTTCTTTTTTAATCTCTTGTCAATGCCGCGGGTGCATCTTTTTGTGGATGTATTGAACTGATGGAAATTGGCTGCAGAACACCGTTCAAAGTTGGTTTTTGCGAAGCTTGATGGATCCTCCACCTTCCCTCCCTCCCCTCCCTTCCCTCGTACCACCCACACCCGCTGCCATTCCTCCTCCGATGGCACCCAGCCATTCCACAAACACCTTCATCTGACCTCCCTCCCCTCCGTGATCACTCTCCCGTCCAGGGTGCCATCTGCTCCGCGCAGCTTGCGGCAGGTGATGATAATGGGCTACGATTTTCAAACTCATGGTTGGCTCGCCTACTCACAACCCATGTCCCTCTTCCGTCACAACGATAACGGGATTCACCTTACCCCTATGAGCACACACACACTACCCATATGAGCACCTTCGAGAAATTGAGCCGGCATATAATCTTGAGATTTATGAAGTCACCGCCTCATCATCGACGGGAATGGTGGGGAGGTCCGAACGTCTACCACGTGAAACTCTGAAACTTTGGTTCTATTCCATCCCACAACTCTCCAGGCTCCAGCCGCCTGCACCGGAACCTTCGTTGCTCGGCCTACGCCAGCTACTTGCCGGCCGGTCACCACTGCCCCAAAACCACGCCTCCTCTCCAGCCCACTCTCCCACCTTTCAATCCCCTAGCCCGCATCAGTCGTCCCCTAGTTCGTCGGAAAATCATGGTGCGCCGCACGATCACGTACTACAAGATGCTGGCACCAAACCGTCGCGCAAAAATCACGGTGGCGGTCGGCGCCACAGACATCTGTTCCCAAGCTCGCTTTGCGGCCGTCCAATCCCGGAGTTCTCTAGAGCCAAGCTCTGAGGAGGAGGAAGCCGATCCAATGCTCATGGCGGAGGTCGCAACGTAGAAGGCCCCCGATGCGTATGAGACGATGGACGTTGACTTCGTGCCGGCGTCCAGGTCTCCCATGGTGCAGGCAGACCAGTGGTTCAACCTGGCAATCCTGAAGGAGAACCGGGAGGTGGAGGCTCAACTCGACGTGGAGCGCGCGGATGCCACTGCCATTGAACTCACTCCATTTTGCATGACGCTTGTTCAACTTAGTTTGTTCTTTTAAGTACTTAAGCGTTTCATGATCGATATGGATGATAAATTCGTGAGGGCGAAGATAATGTTCCCATTCACGCAAAACTCGCACTAAAGCATATAGCTCTTTGTCATAGATGGGGTAATTGAGTTGCGCTCTGGGAAGTTTTTCACGGAAGTATGCCATGGGGCGCTTCTCTTGCGTTAACACACCTCCTATGCCATTACCACTAGCATCACAATGAATCTCAAAGGGTTTGTCAAAGTTGGGTAATGCAAGAACGGGAGCATGAGTAAGTAAATTGTTAAGCTCATTAAATGCGGTATCTTGGGATGGTCCCCAAACAAATGGCGCATTTTTCTTACTCAATGATTGAAAAGGTGAATCAATGGTGCTAAAATCCTTCACAAAGCGACGATAGAAACCGGCTAAACCAAGAAAACTACGCACTTGTTGCAAGTTAGTTGGTTGGGGCCAAGTTTTAATAGCATTGATCTTAGATTCATCTACATGAACACCCTTAGAAGACACAACAAAACCCAAGAAAACAAGCTTATCAACACCAAAAAGGCATTTGCCCATATTAGCATAAAGGCGCTCTTTCCTAAGGGTTTGCAACACGGTTCGAAGATGGGTGACATGATCTTTGACAGATTTGCTAAAGACAAGAATATCATCAAAATAGACCACAACAAATACACCAATATAGGGACGAAGAACAAAGTGCAAGACTCGCATGAAAGTACTCGGTGCTTCGGATAAACCCTTTGGCATAAGTAGCCATTCATATAAGCCAAATTTGGTCTTAAATGCGGTTTCCATTCATCACCTTCTTTGATGCGTATTTGATAGTAGCCACTCTTAAGATCAATCTTAGAGAAAATGGTGGCGCCGCTAAGCTCATCAAGCATATCATCTAAGCGTGGAATAGGATAACGATATCTAACGGTGATAACATTGATGGGATGGCAATCAGAAACCATGCGATAAGTACCGTCTTTCTTTGGAACAAGTATGACCAGAATGGCACAAGGGCTCAAGCTTTCACGTACTTGACCGTTATCGATGAGTTGTTGTACTTGCCGTTGGATCTCCTTAGTTTCCTAGGGGTTGACGCGGTAGGGAGCCTTGTTAGGTAGAGGTGCTCCAGGGATGAGGTCGATTCAGTGTTCAATGCCTCGTAGTGGAGGTAGACCCGGAGGTAGCTCGTCGGGGAAAACATCTTGGAATTCCTGCAAAATAGAAGACAACACTAAAGGTAGATCGTATGTGTTAGTTTTTGGTGCCTCACCCTTGCACACAAGGACATAGTGCATAACACTTGATGGGTTCTCACACACTTCTCTCATCTCACTTTTGGTGGCAAATAGGACTAAGTTTTTCTTGTCGCTCATCGTGGAGGCACTCGATTTTGGCTTGTGGTGCTCACTCTCTTTTGGGTGGGTCACTCTCTCACTCTTTTCTCCATGATGGGTTGCTTGCTTGTCAGCGATCACTTGACTTGGGGACATAGGTCGTAGCACGTACTCCTTTCCTTTCATCTTGAAGCTATAGTGATTGGTACGCCCATTGTGGATGACGCCTCGGTCAAATTGCCATGGTCGACCAAGAAGGAGGTGGAAAACGGACATCGGGACGACATCACACTCCAAAGTGTCTTCATATGCTCCAATTTTGAAGGAAACTTTGACGGTATGCTCAACTTGTATAGTACCGGAATCGCTTAGCCATTGAACCTTGTAGGGGTGCAGGTGCTTCATAGTGACCAATTGGAGCTTGGAGCATAGTTCTTCACTTGCCAAGTTGTGACAAGTTCCTCCATCAATGATGACCTTGACGAACCTTCCATTGATGCTGGCCTTGGTGTGGAAGATGTGGCATCTTTGGTCTTTGTTTTTTGATGTTGAAGAGTCAAGACCTTGGAGACAACGAGAGCGGGGCTCGAATCCTCATCACCAAAGACTTGATCATCTTCATCTTCGTTCACGCGCCGGTGCATGGCCACTTGCTCAAGGGATTCCGTCTCCTCTTCACTCATGGAGTCATAGGTTCCGTTGTCGTTGAGGATCATGGTGCGCTTGTTGGTATACTCAAATGACTTGTGGCCTCGACCGTCGCATGTGAAACACTTGATGGAACTTGTCTTGATGGTCTCATCGGTTGGAGTAGATTATGAAGCTCGCGGCTTGAAGTTGCTTGTAGTAGGAATACAACTTGAGGTTGTCGAAGTTTTCTTGTAACTTGACTTGTCGCAGTTGCTTGTAGATGGCTTGGTTGAGGTAGAAGTTGGTGGAGTCGTTGAAGCTTGGGTGTTGGAGAAGCCGTAGCTCTTCGAAGAGTACTTGGCGTACTTGAAGTCATCTTGCACTTGGCGTTCCGCTTTGGTAGCTTGATGCACGAGCTCAGTGAGGTTTGAGTATGGTTGGAAGTCAGCAATCTTCTTGATGGGATGATTGAGGCCATTCAAGAAACGGGTCATAGTTTGCTCATCATCTTCCGTGACATTGGCTCTTATCATGGCAATCTCCATTTCCTTGTAGTATTCTTCAACGCTCTTTGTTCCTTGCTTGAGGAGTTGGAGTTTCTTGAAGAGGTCGCGGTTGTAGTAGGTTGGCACAAAGCATACGCGCATGACATCTTTCATTTCCTCCCATGTGGGGATTGGTGGTTCACCTCTTGCTTCTCGGCGCTCAATGACTTGTTCCCACCATATGAGCACATAGTCTTGGAACTCAAGGGATGCCATAGCGATCTTCTTCTCTTCCTCATAGTTGTGCAAACGAAAGATCTTGTCGACCTTCAATGCCCATGAAAGGTACTCTTCGGGATCATTGCTTCCATGGAACTTGGGCATGGTGAACTTGAGCTTGCCGTAGTGTTGCTCTTCATCGTGATTGGGTCGAGGGTAATGATGACGCCTTGACGTGGAGGATTGTCAACCTCATTTTGCTCTTGACGTTGAGGATTTCCAAAGTCATCATGCTCTTGTTGAACTTGAGGTTGTGGAGGAGCTTGTCAAGCTTGTGGTGGAGCTTGAGGAACTTGACGCTGCACTCTTGCTTGGTAGTTTCGCTCTTGAACTTCTTCGCGTAGTGCTTCCTCTTGATTGTGCCTATCTCGGTTGCGGTTGGCAATGGCTCGACTTGATTCTTGAAGGGCACGTTGCGCCTCAAGTGCTTGTGCTTCACGTTGTTGTTGTTGAAGACGTTGAGCCTTGGCGTCTTGTTCGTCTTGATGTTGTCGAGCTCGCTCTTCCTCTTGGTGACGTTGACGTTGTCGTTCTTGAGCTTGTGCAAGAGGAGCTTGGTGTTGGCGATGACGATGTGGTTGCTTGTCGAATTGCTCTTGTGGATGAGTGTCGTGAAGAGGATTGTGAGTTGCTTAATGGTCTTGGCGTGCGGCTCGACGTAAAGTGTTTGATGTCGGTGTACTTGAGCCGGAGAAGCTGTCGTCGGAGTGTCGACTCGAGCGGCTCTGTCTTGAGTAGGACGAAGTGGTAGAATGGCGGTTCACCAACAAGGCACGAATCTCGTCCATCCTTGCATCATTCTCTTGTTTGTGAGCGTCGAGCTTGTTGTCGAAGTAGTCTCTTGTTGGTTGCTCGAAGAGTCGCAAGTCGGTGGTGAGATTGTCGATGCGGTCGCTCATTGCTTGTTGTTCTTGGTGCAAAGCTCTTTGTGCATCGAAGAGGTGGCTCTTGGTGACATAGTATGACATGTCTTTGTCTTGCTCGATGAAGAGTGGGTTGGTAGAAGAACTTGGCCTATCCATCATTTCAAGCAAAAATGTAAGTGGGAGAAAGATAAGAACTTATACCAAATGTACCTTGACCGATGTTGAAGATGGATCAATGATCACTCAAATGTGGAACAAGGAAATAGCACAATTGGTACCAATTCTTGTCGGTTCTCACACCTACACAAGTAAAAGCTTATGGTGGAGCTCGGTTAGGATGGTGGCACACAATTTGATGCAATTGTTAGTGAGCCTCATAAACTTGGAAAAGATTCACAAATTTGCAAATGCAACAAGTAGACCAATAGCATGATATGGTACACGGAAACACACACGCAAATAGATAAGTGGGGCTGTGCAACCAAGGAATGAGCCAAAATGTGGAGACCACAAAAATGCTCTTGTTGCACAACACTAGAGATACGCCAGCACGATTGCACAATAGGCGGATACGAAACTTGTGCACAACCTACTAAGCAAAAATGCAACGACTTCTACCCCAAGTATGCTATGTGTATGGTTCTGGTGATATGATCCAAGATGATCGAGTATGACAATATTAATGTAGTATGATGCTATGGTTCTTGCTTATAAGCTCTTTGCTTATCTTTCCCTTTTGCTTAAAAGCTTGCTTGGCTCTTTCTCTTTTGAGCTCTTTTCTCATTCAAAACTTCACGAACCAAGATAGCAATTGTGTATGCGATGACAACTTTGTGACACAAAAGATGATACCAAGATATGCACCACGATGATATTGTATGTATGCTATGGGATGTATGATCACTAATGTGCACAAGTAACGTTGCCGGCAATACTCAAAGGCTAGTCTCGATGGGTAAGCAACACAAAAGTAAGGCTATGGTGGTTATCAATGCAATGGCAAGGAATGTATCATGAAAGGATACCACGATAACAACAACAAAGCCTTTAGTCCCAAACAAGTTGGGGTAGGCTAGAGGTGAAACCCATAAGATCTCGCAACCAACTCATGGCTCTGGCACATGGATAGCAAGCTTCCACGCACCCCTGTCCATAGCTAGCTCTTTGTCGATACTCCAATCCTTCAGGTCTCTCTTAATGGACTCCTCCCATGTCAAAATCGGTCGACCCCGCCCTCTCTTGACATTCTCCGCACGCTTTAGCCGTCCGCTATGCACTGGAGCTTCTGGAGGCCTGCGCTGAATATGCCCAAACCATCTCAAACGATGTTGGACAAGCTTCTCCTTAATTGGTGCTACCCCAACTCTATCTCGTATATCATCATTCCGGACTCGATCCTTCCTCGTGTGGCCACACATCCATCTCAACATACGCATCTCCGCCACACCTAACTGTTGAACATGTCGCCTTTTAGTCGGCCAACACTCCGCGCCATACAACATTGCGGGTCGAACCGCCGTCCTGTAGAACTTGCCTTTTAGCTTTTGTGGCACTCTCTTGTCACAGAGAATGCCAGAAGCTTGGCGCCACTTCATCCATCCGGCTTTGATTCGATGGTTCACATCTTCATCAATACCCCCATCCTCCTGCAACATTGACCCCAAATACCGAAAGGTGTCCTTCCGAGGTACCACCCGGCCATCAAGGCTAACCTCCTCCTCCTCACAGCTAGTAGTACTGAAACCGCACATCATGTACTCGGTTTTAGTTCTACTAAGCCTAAACCCTTTCGATTCCAAGGTTTGTCTCCATAACTCTAACTTCCTATTTACCCCCGTCCGACTATCGTCAACTAGCACCACATCATCCGCAAAGAGCATACACCATGGGATATCTCCTTGTATACCCCTTGTGACCTCATCCATCACCAATGCAAAAAGATAAGGGCTCAAAGCTGACCCCTGATGCAGTCCTATCTTAATCGGGAAGTCATCGGTGTCGACATCACTTGTTAGAACACTTGTCACAACATTATTGTACATGTCCTTGATGAGGGTAATGTACTTTGCTGGGACTTTGTGTTTCTCCAAGGCCCACCACATGACATTCCGCGGTATCTTATCATAGGCCTTCTCCAAGTCAATGAACACCATATGCAAGTCCTTCTTATGCTCCCTATATCTCTCCATAAGTTGTCGTACCAAGAAAATGGCTTCCATGGTCGACCTCCCAGGCATGAAACCAAACTGATTTTTGGTCACGCTTGTCATTCTTCTTAAGCGGTGCTCAATGACTCTCTCCCATAGCTTCATTGTATGGCTCATCAGCTTAATTCCACGGTAATTAGTACAACTCTGAACATCCCCCTTGTTCTTGAAGATTGGTACTAATATACTCCATCTCCATTCTTCTGGCATCTTGTTTGCCCGAAAAATGAGGTTGAAAAGCTTGGTTAGCCATACTATCGCTATGTCCCCGAGACCTTTCCACACCTCAATGGGGATACAATCAGGGCCCATCGCCTTGCCTCCTTTCATCCTTTTTAAAGCCTCCTTCACCTCAGACTCCTGGATGCGCCGCACAAAACGCATGCTGGTCTCATCAAAGGAGTCATTTAGTTCAATGGTAGAACTCTCATTCTCCCCATTGAACAGCTTGTCGAAGTACTCCCGCCATCTATGCTTAATCTCTTCGTCCTTCACCAAGAGTTGGCCTGCTCCGTCCTTGATGCATTTGACTTGGCCAATATCCCTCGTCTTCCTCTCCCGGATCTTAGCCATCTTATAGATGTCCCTTACACCTTCCTTCGTGCCTAACCGTTGGTAGAGGTCCTCATATGCCCGACCCCTTGCTTCACCAACAGCTCGCTTTGCGGCCTTCTTCGCCATCTTGTACTTCTCTATGTTATCTGTACTCCTATCCAGGTATAGGCGTCTGAAGCAATCTTTCTTCTCTTTAAGCGCCTTCTGGACATCATCATTCCACCACCAGGTATCCTTATCTTCGCTTCTCCTTCCCCTGGACACTCCAAACTCCTTCGAGGCCACCTTACGAATGCAAGTCGCCATCTTCATCCACACATTGTCTCCCAAGGGCCCTCCTTAAATACCCTCTCCTTGAACACCTGAGCTACCTCCCCCTTGAGCTTCAACCACTTCGTTCTAGCGACCTTGGCACGCTTATCCCGCTGGACACGAATCCGAAAGCGGAAGTCAGCAACCACCAGCTTATGCTGGGGTACAACACTCTCCCCAGGTATCACCTTATAGTCTAGGCACGCACGCCTATCTTCTCTTCTCAAGAGGATGAAATCAATCTGGCTAGAGTGTTGGCCACTACTAAAAGTCACCAGATGTGATTCTCTCTTTCTAAAGAGGGTGTTAGCTACAATCATGTTGTAGGCTAGAGCAAAGCTTAAGACATCTTCTCCTTCTTGATTCCTGATGCCATAGCCAAAGCCCCCATGCGCCCCTTCAAAACTTGTGTTAGATGTACCCACGTGGCCATTGAGGTCTCCTCCTATGAAGAGCTTCTCACCAATCGGTACACTCCTAACCATGTCTTCCAAGCCTTCCCAGAACTCCCTCTTGGTGTTCTCATTGTGGCCTATTTGCGGGGCATATGCGCTGATAACATTGAGAACCAAGTCCTCAGCTACCAGCTTGACCAGGATAATCCGGTCCCCACGTCTCCTGACGTCTACCACTCCATATTTGAGGCTCTTGTTGATCAAGATGCCTACGCCATTTCTGTTTGCAGCCGTCCCCCACAGCTTGAAGCCGGTATCCTCCACCTCCTTCGCCTTCTGTCCTCTCCATTTGGTTTCTTGGACGCAAAGGATATCAACACCTCTCCTCACTGCTGCATCAACTAGCTCCCGAAGCTTCCTTGTTAGAGACCCTATGTTCTAGCTACCTAAGCGAATCCTCCTAGGCTCGGCTAGCTTCCTTACCCTTCGCACTCGTCGAGTCAAATGCGAAGACCCTTGCTCATTTTCCACTACATCCGGGTGCCGATGTAGCGCGCCACTAAGGATGCGACGACCGGATCCTCGCTCACTTGCCACCGTATCCGGATCAAGATACGGCGCGCCACTTGGGGGGTGACGGCCCGGCCCTTGCCCATTTTCCACCACACCCGGGTTCCGATGTGGTGCGTCGCTGAGAGGGTTACGCCCCAACGAAAATCTTTTGGGTTTCATCTCCATAAGAGTGGCTGAGTTTTTACGTTGGCTTGCCAAGCCTATCACAACCCTCCTCCTTTACCCGGGCTTGGGACCGGCTATGTTGAGACAACATAGGCGGAGTTAAAGGATACCACGATACCAAGATGAAATAGAGGTTACCATCGAGGTAGTCATTTGTAAGGAAGGACGGTTGTTGTCTATGACGAGTCCTTGACAAAGATGAGCGGTGGTGATGTTGATGTCGCACCGTACCTATATAGCCGAAAAACGATAGGACACGGGAACCATAACGCAAATTCTCAAAACAAAAAACAAATGGTGGTAGCGGAATGAGGTGGTGGTATAGCGGATGATGTGGTGAAAGCCCTAGGCAAAGATGCCAAAGTTCAGAAAATTTGATGGTGTCAATTGATGTTGGAACCTATCTAGGTGAATGGGGGATGTCAATAGCTTCTCAATGAGCTAAAGAACGCGAAAATCGGACTCCGGATGTGGAAGTTATGGGGAAAACTGTCAAT
>NC_041381.1:280697369-280701611 GCF_002162155.2 Triticum dicoccoides
GGGGGTAGTATCGCTTGGGAGGGCGGTAGTACCACTGGGGTCGGGAAAATTCACAGAACTGGATCGGGGCAAAATTGGGGCGGAAGTGGATGATTTCAGGGGCAAAATTGGGTGGATTTCGTGGATGGAAGGTGGGGAAACTTGGGGAAGCTAGATTTACCTGCTACACATGAAATCCATGGATCAAATCCAACAAAACTTCATCACACCAACAAATCGCAAAAAAATTTGGGGCTATTTTTGGTGGGGATTTTCAAAATTAGGGAAGAACACAACAAAATTAGGCTAGAAAAAGAGGGGCAGGGGCTCCAAATACGTGATCAACGTGGCTCATGATACCAAGATGATGTAGGGTAGAACCCTAGATGCCCGATCTTTCACGTTTGGAGGGAATCCTACCAAGAACACGAGTGGGGAAACAACGGGAACACGAGGAAAACACGAGAGAAATCACTCAACCAACAAGATATATTCACACATATGCTAGATCCTCAAAACACAAAGAGTGATACACGATTCAAAGTCAACAAGGGACGATACAAAAGGCCTTCTCCGAGAGGAGGTCTTGAAGGTCTTCCCATGATGGGGTCTTGAATCCGCTTGGGGGATCTTCTCCGAAGATGTCGTCAGCTCCGAGGAGAACTAACCAAGTGGATGAGCAAAGCTCTATCTCAAATATGAGCTATCACAATGCTAACCCTAATACGAAGCTAGGAGACAAGTATATATAGTCCAAGGGGTAAGTGGGAGATACATGGGGTGAAACCCCTTTCACTGTGCACAGGCAGGGCGGTTGTACCGGACATGGGGGCGGTTGTACCGCTGGGAGCTTAGGCAGGATGGTAGTACCAGTCATGGGGGCGGTAGTACCGCTGGGAGTCCAGGCGTTGGTTCCTGGAGGTGTACACCGAAGGGAGCAGCGGTTGAACCAGTTGTCGGGGCGGTTGTACCGGTATTTTGGCAGTTACTGGTACAACCGGTGCAGTACCGGCCTTGCACCGCTCGATCATAGAAGGTGCACCGGTTGTTGGGCGGTAGTCGGGCGATTGTACCGCCCGGGCAGTAGTTGGGCGGTACATGGGCGGTTGTACCAGTCCTTCTGGGCTGGGTAGATTGTCTTCATGCTCTTGATGTTCATCTTGCACCGTAACTTCTCCTTGGTTGCTTCCTTGGTACCTAAGCACACAAAGCATCTCCGTTTGAGGTAGTAGCCATGTCTCAAGTGGGTCAAATGGGAGTTCAACAAGGAGAGAGTTAACCTCGTTTTCGATAGCTCTCGCACGGGCTCTTGTCATTGGTCCAATTGGTGTCGTTGGATACGAAGGTAGGTCCATGGGGATGACCGTAGGATGCTCCGCATCATGCCTTCTTTGCATCCAGGAAGTCCTTTGAACCAAAGGAGGCAAAAATGTACTACTAGTAGCACAATAGCGTCGTCCGTCCAACTTAGTGCAGTAAAGGTGGTTTCTCGTAGAAGATGATGGAGAAGCGGAGTCAGTGAAGAGTGAAATGATGGTTGCTTCGTCCGTGCTTTGTGATTTGATGCCTCACTACTTTATGATTTGTGACAGAAGGGACAAGGGAGTAGACTCTGTGCTCTATACATGCATCTAAGCATGGGAGAAAGAGGAGAGAGGTTGCATTTTTCTATTCCTTCAATTAATCAATTAGGGAGCTTCGGTTCCCTATTTTTTTGGCTTTGGCAACACCCTCCACAATGGTTGCCATCGATGCCAAAAGCTATTTTAACATTTGGCTACACATTGTGGATGCCCTGAAGTGTACCACTTGGTTTTGCTCCTTGGTGCTATCTATACAAATCTCAATTATGTTGATCTAAATAAATATATCGAGATTAGTAAAAAGGAGGTGATTTTGCCACGCGTAAGGTGGGGGATGTTTCTTATTTTTAGAGGAGGTTGGCCTGGTGGTTTGCTAACATGCAGTCCCACGTGTCACTGATGTACCAAGCAGATCCGCGTCCCACATGAGGCAGAACAACGACAGAAGCAACACTTGGTTAACTTGAAGAAGATGAGGGAGAAGCAGATTCGACAAAGAGTGAAATAATGGTTGCTTCATTCCACCAACTTTTTTGGAGCATCACTTCATCCCTCCAACTTAACTGCAGGAAAGGTGCGGTTTTGTGATTTGACGCCTCATTGCTCATTACTACGACGGCGCCAAGACCGGGGTGCGTTCCCCTGCTAAACTGCACTGTTATTTCGGTATGGCACATGGACCTAGTTGCTTGATGTCCCACATGTCGGCGAAAGGGACTAGAACATTTATGAAAGCGAGCGCTCCACTCTTACAACAAAGGAGTACACGACACGGCGGCCCAGTGAAATGTTACCTATATTGTAGTACTACTATAGTTTTGCTGTCTCGCGCGATCCATCAATACAAACCCGATTAAACATGCGAGGGCGGGATTTTTCTCGCACGGTAGGCAGGGTAGTTTTGTATAGTCAGTTTGACACACATACACACACACACACACACAGAAAGAAAGATGTGAATGCTTGAACGTGTAATGGGCCCTTGTGTGTGTGTAGTCTGAGCTTTCATATCACTAGATTATACTAGCCATACATTTCAAAGGAAATTTTAATGTATGCAAACTGAATAATTAACTAACAATATGAGATATAGTAAAAATAAAAACACATTTGATTTATTGTGTTAGAGTGTAGTAGTGTTGTATTGAATAGTTGTTAGATGTAACATGCGAGAACGTGTAGAGATGTATTTTTGGAGGGCCTACAAAGAAATTGGGCACAAAGTGGATTCAAATATTTGTATTTGTCCTCATAGCATTTGTAACTCATATCTAGAGTTTGTATGGTAGACGTGAATGCTTGTTCGCCCTTACAAAACCGGTACAACAATAATGGGGTGGCATGCACCAGTTTAGGCACTGACACGTTGGCCTACTCGGCTCCATAGAGAGAGCGAGAGAAGAGATAAATACACTGGCGGTCAGTGTATTTCAAGCGCAAAGCGTAATATGGTGTCCGGACTTCAAAATACGCTCATTACGGTAACTAAATATGTTTTGTGGTGATTATACGGTCACTTGCTCACCGCTCAACATTGGATTGCACTTTGACCGGCCAAATAGTCTGCGTGGCACTACATTGACTTGTTAAATTGGCCACGTTCCTTGTGGGTCCCACCTATCAGTTCATAGAGGAAAAAAGTAAGATAAATACAAATTTACATAGCCGCGACAAGACTCCAACCTGTCTGCGGGAACCACCTAGTTGTGTATGTGTCTATCAGGGCTTGATGTGTGCGCACACACGTGTAGGTTGAGCACTTGAGCATGAGCGTGTGTGTTGGTCGTGTGGTGTGTGCATGCATGCGTGCGTGTGTGGGTGTTGAGTGCGTGCGTGTGCGCGCGTGAGTGTTGCGTGGCTAAGTGTGTACGCGTGAGTGTTGCATGCATGCAGTTTGTGTATGTATAATCGCCACACTAGCTCCTAGGTATTAAAAGTGATGGCTCAGCATATCAATACAAGGCCACCTTGTCCGCTGTGCCCGCGGTCATGACTTCGAATACCCACCCTCCAATAATTTTTTATCATTTATTTTCATTCTTATACCAGCTGACAGGTGGCCCCCATGGTAGTTCGACAATGTGTGCTATGATGCAACACTAGATGTGCCACGTCGAGCATTAGTCATGTCTTAAACAAATACAGAGCTGTAAGGTGAGCCCGTGATTGTATAATAACCACAAGACATAAATGGTGACTATAATGAGTGGATTCTGAAGTCCAATGTTCGTATCGTGCTTTCGCTTTAAATACAGTGATCGTTGCTATATATATCGTGAGAGAAAGATGAAACATGAGTGAATGTGCTGGGGGCGTACTTTTGGAGGGCCTACAGATAGTTTGTGTGCATATGTGAAAGGCGCGTAGAGGGGGTGTGTGCGATGAACAGAGATGCTCTTCGTTTCTCTTTATTATGACTAACTTTATATATAGTATAAATATATAAAAAATCACACTGCGGAATAAATATCATTTGGTGCACCTTGCAATGCAAATTAACTTTCATACTCCATATAATTTTGTAATGTTTTATATATGTATAATTTCTAAAATAATTTTTTGGCCACACATTGTGCGGTTTTTATTCAAAAGGAATGTTGTATGTGAAGTAAAAGTGAAGACAGGGCTTTTTAGATCAACAAGGTATATGATAAGATGTAACATGTGTGAATGTGTAGTT
>NC_041381.1:280701797-280800417 GCF_002162155.2 Triticum dicoccoides
GGTGAGGGAGAGATTGCACAAGAAATGAGACAGGTCTTGATGCGGAGCATCCCACGATCATCCCCATGGATGTACCTACATCTCTGATATAGGGTGGAACCCTAGATGTCCGATCTTTCACGATTTGGAGAGGATCCTACCAAGAACACGAAGAACACGAGGGGAAAACAAGGAGAGAAATCACTCAAACCAACAAGATTCTATTACACATGTGCTAGATTCTCGAAAGACAAAGAGGTACACGATCCATGGTCAACAAGGGACGATACAAGTAGCTAGTTCATCTCCAAGGGAGGTCTTGATAGGGTCCACCCGGGATGGGGGTCTTGAATCCAACGTGGATCTTCTCCGAAGAGGTGTCGGTCCCTCGCGGTGGAGTAGATCCGGATGGATGAGCAAAGCTCTATCTCAAAGTATGAACTATCACAATACGAAGCTAGGGGACAAGTATATATAGTCCAAGGGGTAAGTGGGAGATACATGGGGTGAAACCCCTTTCACTACGTGCAGGTAGGCCGGTAGTATCGGTCATGGGGGCGGTAGTACCGTTAGGAGCTCATGCAGGGCGGTAGTACCGTTCATGGGGGGCGGTAGTACCGCTAGGAGTCCAGGTGTTGGCTCCTGGAGGTGTACGCCGAAGGGGCAGCGGTTGTACCGGTTGTCGGGGCAATTGTACCGGTCTTTTGGCAGTTACCGGTACAAGTTCTTCTACCAACCCACTCTTCATCAAGCAAGATGACGACATGTCATCATACGTCACCAAGATCCACCTCTTTGGTGCACAACAAGCTTTGCATCAAGAGCAACAAGCAATGAGTGACCGCATCGACAATCTCGCCACCGACTTGTGACTCTCCGAGCAACGAACAAGAGACTACTTCGACAACAAGCTCGACGCTCACAAGCAAGAGAACGGTGCAAGAATGGACGAGATCCATGCCTTGTTGGTGAACCGCCATCCTTCCACTTCTTCATACTCAAGACGGAGCCGCTCAAGTCGACAAACTGATGACACCTTCTCCGGCTCTAGTACACCGACATCAAACACTCTACGACAAGCCGCACGCTAAGACCGTCATGCATCTCGCAATCCCCTACACGCCAATCATTCGCAAGAGCAAGTCGAAGAGCAAGCACATCATCATCAACCAAACCAAGTTCCTCTTGCACAAGCTCAAGAACGACAACGTCAACGTCACCAAGAGGAAGAGCGAGCGCAACAATATCAAGAAGAACAAGACGTCGAGGCTCAATGTCTTCAACAACAACAACATGAAGCACAAGCTCTTGAGGCGCAACATGCCCTTCAAGAATCAAGTCGAGCCATTGCCAAACGCAACCGCGATAGGCGCAATCAAGAGGAAGCACTTCGAGAAGAAATCCAAGAGCCGGACTACCAACCAAGAGTTCAGCGTCAAGTTCCTCACCCTCCTCCTCAAGGCGACAAGCTCCTCCACAACCTCAAGTTCAACAAGAGTAAGACGACTATGGACATCCTCCGCACCAAGAGCAACATGAGGTTGATAATCCTCTAGGTCAAGGGTGTCATCATCATCCTCAACCCCAACACAATGAAGAGCAATGCTACGGCAAGCTAAAGTTCACCATGCCCAAGTTCAATGGAAGCAATGATCCTGAAGAGTACCTATCATGGGCATTGAAGGTCGACAAAATCTTTCATTTGCAGAACTATGAGGAAGAGAAGAAGATCATTATGGCATCCCTTGAGTTCCAATACTATGTGCTCATATGGTGGGAACACGTCCTTGAGCGCCGAGAAGCAAGAGGTGAACCACCAATCACCACTTGGGCTGTCATGCGAGTACATTTTGTGCCCACCTACTACAACCGCGATCTCTTAAAGAAGCTCCAACTACTCAAGCAAGGAACAAAGAGTGTTGAAGAATACGACAAGGAAATGGAGATAGCCATGATAAGAGCCAATGTCACGGAAGATGATGAACAAAGTATGACACATTTCTTGAATAGCCTCAATCATCCAATCAAGAAGATTGCCGACTTCCAACCCTACTCCAACCTCATTGAGCTTGTGAATCAAGATACCAAAGTGGAACGTCAAGTGCAAGATGACTTCAAGTATGCCAAGTACTCGTCCAAGACCTACGGCTTCTCCAACAACCAAGCTTCAACGACTCCTCCAACTTCTACCTCAACCAAGCCATCTACAACCAACGGCGACAAGTCGAGTTACAAGAAAACTTCGACAACTTCAAGTCGTCCTCCTCCTACTACAAGCAACTTCAAGCTGCGCGCTTCATCCTCTACACCATCCGATGAGACCGTCAAGACAAGCTCCTTCAAGTGTTTCACCTGCGGCGGCTGAGGCCACAAGTCCTTTCAATGTACAAACAAGCGCACCATGATCCTCAACGACGATGGAACCTACGACTCCATGAGTGAAGAGGAAATGGAAGCCCTTGAGCAAGTGGCCATGCACCAGCGCGTGAATGAAGATGAAGATGACCAAGTCTTTTGTGATGAGGATCCAAGCCCTGCTCTAGTTGTCTCCAAGGTCTTGACTCTTCAACATCATCAAGACGAAGACCAAAGATGCCACATCTTCCACACAAAGGCCGACATCAATGGAGGTAGTTGTCACAACTTGGCAAGTGAAGAAATATGTTCCAAGCTCCAATTGGTCAAGATGAAGCACTCGCACCCATACAAGGTCCAATGGCTAAGCGATTCCGGCACTATACGAGTTGAGCATACGGTCCAAGTCTCCTTCAAAATTGGAGCATATGAAGACACTTTGGAATGTGATGTCGTTCCGATGTCCGTTTGCCACCTCCTTCTGGGTCGACCATGGCAATTTGACCGCGGCGTCATCCACAACGGGCGTACCAATCACTACAGCTTCAAGATGAAAGGGAAGGAATATGTGCTATGACCTATGTCTCCTAGTCAAGTGATCGCCGACAAGCAAGCCACCCATCATGGAGAAAAGCGTGAGAAAGTGATCCATCCAAAAGAGAGTGAGAGCCACAAGCCAAAACCGAGTGCCTCCACGATGAGTGACAAGACAAACTTCGTCCTATTTGCCACCAAAAGTGAGAGGAGAGAAGTGTGTGAGAACCCATCGAGTGTTATGCACTTTGTCCTTATGTGCAAGGACGAGGCACCAAAAACTAACACCTCTCACGATCTACCTTTAGTGTTGTCTTCTCTTTTGCATGAATTCCAAGATGTTTTCCTTGATGAGCTACCTCCGGGTCTACCTCCACTCTGAGGCATTGAGCACCGAATCGACCTCATCCCCGGAGCACCTCTACCTAACAAAGTCCCCTACCGCGTCAACCCCGAAGAAACTAAGGAGATCCAACGGCAAGTACAACAACTCATCGACAACGGACATGTACGTGAAAGCTTAAGCCCTTGTGCCGTGTCGGTTATACTTGTGCCCAAGAAAGACGATAGTTTTCACATGTGCTCAGATTGTAGACCCATTAACGCTATCACCGTTCGTTACAGGCATCCCATTCCTCGCCTAGATGATATGCTAGATGAGCTTAGCAGTGCCACCATTTTCTCAAAAATTGATCTTAAAAGTGGCTATTATCAAATCCGCATACAAGATGGTGATGAATAGAAAACCGCTCTCAAAACAAAATTTGGCTTGTACGAGTGGTTGGTTATGCCTATGGGTTTATCGGAAGCTCCTGCTACTTTCATGCATCTTATGCATTTTGTGCTTCGTCCTTACATTGAAGTGTTTGTTGTGGTCTACTTCGATGACATACTTGTTTTTAGCAAATCCATGAAAGATCATCTAAAGCATGTTAGGTCTGTTTTGCAAACTCTTCGCAAGGAACGTCTTTACGCAAATATGAAAAAAATGCACGTTTGGTGTTGACAAACTTGTTTTCTTGGGTTTCATTGTTTCCTCAAAGGGTGTCCATGTTGATGAATCTAAAATCAAAGCAATTAAAACTTGGCCCCAACCCACTAATTTGCAACAAGTGCGTAGCTTTCTTGGCCTTGCGGGTTTTTATCGTCGCTTGGTGAAAGACTTTAGCACCATCGCCCCACCTTTGCATGCGTTGAGTAAGAAAAATGCTCCTTTTGTTTGGGGTCCTTTGCATTCTACCGCTTTTGATGAGCTCAAATCTTTGCTTACTCATGCTCCGATTCTTGCTTTGCCCAACTTTGACAAAACTTTTGAGGTTCATTGCGGTGCAAGCGGTAATGGCATTGGTGGAGTTTTGATGCAAAAAACGAGCTATTGCATATTTTAGTGAAAAACTCTCCGGTGCTCAACTTAACTACCCCATCTATGACAAAGAGTTGTATGCTTTAGTATGTGTGTACATGTTTGGGAACATTATCTTAGACCGCATGAGTTTGTCATACATTCTGATCATGAAACAATTAAGTACTTAAAAGGCCAAACTAAGTTGAACAAGCGTCATGCCAAATGGAGTGAATTTATAGAGTCTTTTCCTTATGTCATCAAGTACATCAAGGGTAAGGAAAACATTGTGGTGGATGCCCTTTCCCGCACATGCATGATTTTCAATAAACTTGAGTTGAATGTTATTGGCTTTGAGCACATAAAAGACTTGTATGCGAATGATCCTTCCTTTGCTACTCCTTATGCTAAGTGTTTGATGCATACATCTTGGGAACGATATTACATCAAGGATGATCATCTTATGAGAGCTAACAAACTTTGCATTCCCGAGTCTTCTCTTCGTTTGCTCCTTTTGCAAGAGGCTCATGGAGGTGGACTCATGTGACACTTTGGACGCGACAAGACGTTCGCTACGCTCTCCAAGAACTAATTTTGGCCCAAGATGTTCCGCGACGTCTCACGCTTCACCAACGGATGCTCTACATGTCGCAAAGCTAAGTCTAGAGCTCAATCGCATAGTCTTTGCATGCCTCTTCCTATTCCTTATCAACCTTGGGAAGACATTAGCATGGATTTTGTACTCGGTTTGCCTAGGACTCAAAATGGAAAGGATTCCGTGTTTGCTGTTGTGGACCAATTCTCTAAAATGGCTCATTTTATCCCATGCAACAAGATAGAAGATGCTTCACATATTGCCAATATCTTTTGTAGGGAAATATTGTGCCTACATGGAGTGCCAAAGACGATCGTCTCGGACCGCGACGTCAAGTTCTTGAGTTACTTTTGGAAAACTCTATGCGCCAAGCTTGGAATCAAGCTCTTGTTCTCTTCGTCATACCATCCCCAAACCGACGGCCAAACGGAGGTGACGAACCATACGCTCTCCACTCTACTTCGCGTGTTGATCAAGAGGAACATCAAGGAGTGGGAGGAGTGTCTACCCATCGCCGAGTACGCCTACAACCGCGCATGACATTCGACTACTGGCAAGTCCCCCTTCGAGGTCGTCTACGACTTCAACCCGTTGTCCCCATTGGACATTATACCTCTTCCACTACAAGATCGCACCAACATGGACGCGAGTGCACGAGCAAGCTACCTCAAGAAGATGCATGAAGATACAAGGAACACCATCGAGCCCCAAGTACAATGGCTCGCGACCAAGCTCAACGTCAACAAGCGACCCATGATATTCAACATTGGAGATCTCGTGTGGCTACACCTTCGCAAGGACCGCTTCCCCAACGAACGCAAGTCCAAACTTCTACCTCAAGCCGATGGACCCTTCAAGGTGCTAGCACACTACAACAACAATGCTTACAAGATTGACCTCCCAAGAGACAAGTACTCCGTGAGTGACATCTTCAACATCAAAGATCTCTCCCCGTACCATGGTGATGAGGATTTCGATCTGAGGTTGGATATTTCCAAAGGGAGGGGAGATGATGTGGAGCATCCCACGATCATCCCCATGGACGTGCCTACATATCCCACGACACCACTTGGACCTATGACAAGAGCTCGAAAAAGGCTATCGAAGATAAGGCGAACTCGCTCCTCTCCGAACTACCCCCTCCTACTTATGAGACATGGCTACTACCTCATGCGAAACCCTATGTGTGGTCAGGTGTTTGGAGGATAGTCAAGGATCAGCTACACACAATGGCCAAGACGGCGAGGACACAAGGTTCAACGGACATGAAGAAGGCCCGCTCGAAACTCCCAGTCTTCGGACGACCGACGCCGACCGGACGTCTGGCGCCTGGAGGCTCCAAATGACCAGCCGAGTCCCAGCCTTCGCACACTACAGTGGCCGGACAACCGATGCGGACCGGACGTTCGACATCTCCCAGCGCCCGGACGACCGAGCCTCTCCGGACGACCAGCACCACCACACCCGAGCCAAAACATCGAAAGAACGGAGACTTCCAGACGACCGACCCCGACCGGATAACCGACAACTCTTGTCCAGAACCAAAACATCGGACGCCCGACCGGCACCGGACGTCCGGACCCTCGTGAGCCTTCGGACGACCGATGACCGTCAGATACCCGACGCCTGTGCGTCCGCCCATGTGTTGGGCCAAAGCCACTTACCCTTTCGTCCACTTAGACTATAAATAGACCTTTCCCACCTCCTAGCTAGGGTTAGCATTGTGATAGCTCATATTTCGAGATAGAGCCTTGCTCATCCATTCGGATCTACTCCATCGCGAGGGACCGACACCTCTTCGGAGAAGATCCTTGTTGGATTGAAGACCTCCTTTCGGAGAAGACCCTCCTCAAGACCTCCTCTCGGAGAAGAACCGGTTATGCTATGTATCGTCCTTTGCTGGATTCGGATCTTGTATCATTTTGTGTCTCGATGATCTAGCACATGTGTGACTTTATTCTTGTTGGTTGAGTGTTCTCTCGTGTTTTTCCCTTGTTCCCCTCCTCGTGCTCTTCGTGTTCTTCGTAGGGATCCGCTCCAATCATGAAAGATCGACCTCTAGGGTTCTACCCTACATCAGGATGGTCGAGGGATGCTCCGCATCATATCCCCCCTGGGAAAGATCCGACCTCGTATCGTAATCTTCATCACCATGGAAACGGTTGTCGTGGATAGTCGTGTAGTTGGACGAAGTTGAAGACATGGCACAATTCAAGTACTCCAAAGTGTCTCCGAAGTGGTATTCATGCAAAGGGAGCAAACACAAGCGACACTCGGACATACAATGGTTAACACACACAAGGTGTCCATCTTTGAAGCATGAGTCTGTCCGATGTAATTGGGTGTGACAATGAGCATGAAGGTTATCAAAATGAAAGAGCATGACATATAATGCATTCATGTGAACAAGCGCATTGTGCATGAAGTAAGTAATTCTTCCACTATGCAAAATGATGTCATAGAGAGATGGTTTGTCAAGAGCATGAACATGGCAATAGGTGCCCAAATTTATTGTGTTATCGTGCAATTTATAGTTGGCAAAGTGATCATTATGTATGAATATGCCATCAAGGAAGATCACAACAAATTTGCTAAGAAAGTGCACAGGCTCATATATCATGGATGACATTGAAATACAAGATGCAACAAGGCAATCATAATGTGAGTCAATCCATGCATAAGATACAAATTTGTTATGGGTGGTGTTGTACCATGGCTCAATGTCGTGGCATAAGTGGTGATCCGGTGGTGCTTCACTCGAGCATGCCTCACCTTGAAGGTCCATATGGTCCATCTCCAATGTCAGTCCTCCATCTAATAGATGTATCATGCAGACAAGAAGAAGGAGACAACAATGAAAGTATGGCCCATCCAATATGTGTATGTGAGGATGCTCACAAGGAAGGAGTTCACCTTATAAAAGTTCCCGAAGATGTTGGAGTTGCACATCATGTATGCCTTCACATACGCAATATGACTCATGGCGACACCGCCTTGTGAATCCTCCAAAATGAAAGAACATGCCAAATACACGGAAAAACAAATGAGGTTAGCGAAAAGGCAAAACCAAACATTCGTGTGGTGAAATACCCAACAAGTGTTTCCATCATTCTTATCATAAGAAAGGACAAGGGGACAAGGTATTGTATGTAAGCATATGATGCAAAAACAACCAAAGAGATTAAGCTCAGTCAAACAAGCATGCATCACAGGTAAGATGTCCAAGTCTCCATGATTAATAAGCATAGTATTGTTACACTCACGACAAGTGAATATGAGAGATGCAACTATTGGAGACAAGTGAAAACAATCAAGGTAAATCATGTGATAGGCATGAACATATATGTCATGAACCCAAGGAAAAGAGCAAGAATGGATCATAGGTGATGCAACCAAGCAAGTATCCATATGAAACAAGTTATGCAAGCTAGTAGTGTGAAAATGCAACATACTAGAGGTAACATGGTCATCATGTCATGTGTGCAAATAGTGGGCATATATAATGCACATGACATATCACAAGCATGAAAACAACATATGGGTAATGTATTATCATTGTATTGGCAAGCAGTCTGATGTAATTAGCAATGGAACATCATGACTCTCCTAACACAAGAATAAACAATAGCATGAGGTACAAGGTAAACATGGTAATAGCAACAAGGATCTCCACCAAGCATGCAAATACACATAGTAGTAGAATAATGGTGAATCGTATGTAAGTGCAAGCAAGGGTCACAATCGCATGGCAAAGGCATAGAAAATGATAGAGGCTAAGGTGTCCCGTCTTTCAATGAGATGGTGGCTATCGTTTTCTATGGGGGTCGACCTTGACGATCCGACTACAAACGTGCGAGACGTCGCGCCTTAGCAATCACTAAACCAACTTCCGAGGGGTTATTGACCACGCCGGAGCACGATCAACCTGACCACGAGGGTCTATTTTCCTGAGAGCAAACGAAGAGCCAGCAAGAAACTGAGATTGCAATCTGGATATTGTGAATATAAGAGGAAAGCTTTATTAATGAAGGTGGGGTTCTGAGACACCTTTGTCTGGTCATTGAACACAAACGAAGTACGCGAAGTTGCAGCTATGGCAAACTTTTAATCTAAACAAAACCCACCGTCTAAACGGTGCCCTAAGGGCTATATTTATGGAGGAAGAGGGGGGGGGGGATTTCGTGGCCCTTGGGGAATGGGTCCGAAACCAACCCTATCTCCTGTTTCTCCACATATACGAACTCTAAAAATAGCCTATACTTATGTATTTCGAAATTACATGGGCCTGGCCCAATAATAAGGTGAAGCAGCACCTAGAATAGCCTCTGGAAGAAATTTATGAGGTGGCATCTTGTATATTTCGTCCAAGGCTTCATGCACTCATTATGGTGGCTTCAAACTCCTGAAATCATCACTTGTAACTCCGTTCTTTTTCCCCTTGCTGATGCCATCATCTCCATGCTTGATCTTGCTCCATTGTTCTCCCCTCTTATCCATGCTAGGCCCTTCATTTGTAAGCAAAACAAATGTATCCAATTTAGGCAACATCATGTTCTCATGAATATTAGAATCATTACCAAGAAATGGAAGTACCTGATAATTTAATTGGCGTGGGCGAGCTCTAGTAATTGGTCCAGTATATGTAGCAGTAGGGGCTGTGGGTGTAACAATGGTATTGATGTCCTCATCATCCTCCCCTTCTTGAAATGAAGTTGTCCTCGATGGAAGCTCATTTTCCTCTCCAAAATAAGGCTTCAAATCTGCAATGTTAAAAGTGGGACTAACCCCAAAATCTGCAGGCAGCTCAAGTCTATATGCATTATCATTTATTTTCTCTAACACCTTAAAAGGACCATCAGCATGTGGCATTAGCTTTGATTTGCGCAAATTAGGAAACCTATCCTTACGCAAATGTAACCAGACAAGATCTCCACGTGCAAAAACAACATGTTTTCTACCCTTATCTCCAACAAGTTTATATTTAGCATTCATACGCTCAATGTTTTCCTTAGTTAACTCATGCATTTTTAAGATCAATTCAGCATGTTGTTTAGCATCAAAATTAACCTTCTCCGAAGATGGAAGAGGCAACAAATAAATAGGTGCACGAGGTAGAAAACCATACACAATTTCAAAAGGGCACATCTTAGTAGTAGAATGCAATGAACGATTATAAGCAAATTCAATATGAGGCAAGCATTCTTCCCACATTTTCTTATTATTCTTCAAAACAGCCCTAAGCATAGTAGACAATGTTTTATTGACTACTTCAGTTTGTCCATCAGTTTGGGGGTGACAAGTAGTACTAGAAAGCAGTTTAGTCCCCAACTTAGCCCATAAACATCTCCAAAAGTGGCTAAGAAATTTAGTATCACGATCTGAAACAATAGTATTTGGCACACCATGCAAGCGAATAATTTCATGAAAGATGGGGTAACTTAACCTTGTCGCTGTTGTTGAACCATTGGATGTAGTAAGGATGTGGATGTGGTCTTGTGGTGAGAGATAGCTTCTCCACCATCTCTATGCTAGCCAAGTTGTTGCAGCTCCCTCCATCTATGATGATGCGCACAGAACGTTCCTTCAGAACTCCCTTTGTATGGAACAAATTATGCCTCTGATTTTGCTCAGCTTGTGTGACCTGCACACTCAAAACACGTTGAGCAACTAAACATTCATACCTGTCAGTGTCTTCAGGAGCCATGTATTGCGTCTCATGATCAGAACCATCTCCACCGTGTTCTTCACTTGTAATAAGAGCCAAAGTCTCCTCATCATAGTCACTAGCGGACTCATACCCACCATCCTCAGTAGCAATCATCACACACTTAGATGGGAATTCTCTTGCATAATGACCTCCACCCTTGCAACGACGACAAATAATATCATGCGTTTTCCCTGTTGATGCCATGGATGAAGAAGAGCTCTGTACGGGACCAGAAGGTGTACTCCTGGCAGATGGTGGTGGTGGTGTCTGTTTTCTTGTATCTCAATTGGAAGTGGCAGCTGAAGTCAGTGGTGCTGTAGTAGGACGTGTGGGAGTAGAGGATGCACGCGGTGTCCATGATGAAGGTCGACCTGTAGAAAAGTTTGTTTGTGTAAGTGCATCTAGTGCACCTTAGTGATTTTGGTGTATTGAAGACTTATAGGTTAAGGGACTGTTGCGTTTGTGAGTGTACACATGTCTATAAGTCTATGGGGAGTTTGATATTTACAGAGAAAGTCGACCCCTAAAAATGAAGTTCTTCGACTGAAGACTTTGGATTTCTGAAGACTTTTTGAAGACTTTGAAAGTGAAGAAATTGGTGTGACCTTGAAGGCTTGGCAATCATTTGAGGAACATGAAGCGTGAAGAATTTTGTTTTTCGTAGTTCCATTTTCTCCTTCTTGAGTCATAGGAAACACCGTACTGTTAAAGGGGGTCGAGCAAATACTAAGGAAAAATTTCCATGTGATGCTCAACTCAAAATCCTACACCTACCAATCCCTTCGAGTGAAGCCATTGGAAATCTCATACAGTTCAGTCAATTTCTTCAGTAACAGAGACGAAGTTCTTCTGGTTGCTGAGGAATTTGTTCTGACTAAGGAGTTAGGAATTTGCCAGTGTGGATTGCCTACACAGTGAGGAAAATGATAGCCTTGAGGAATTTGAGAGTCAAAATTTCGACCGTTGCTGTGCTATGCGCCAGCTGTCCCAAAATATCTACCCACCTAACGGTCATATCATTGAAGGGCATTTATGTCTTATCATGTCGGGCTGCTCCCTAGGCTATAAATAGCTGCCCCCTACAACCACTAGCTGGTTGGCTACTCTGAGAGAAACTGACACTTGCCATTTGAGAGCATCCCATCCTCCGAGGACTTTGAGCGAAAATCATCAAGTGAGGAAAACTCAAACCCAACACACCTACAACCCAAAGTGATTGACCATCACTAAAGAGATTGAACCTGCATGGATCTGACGCTTGTTACCTTTGAAGACTGTGCTTCTTCCAGACGGTTAGGCGTCATGGTCTAGAGCATCCAAGAGGAATTGTGGATCGCCGAGTGACCTAGTCTGTGAAGGTTTTGAAGTCACCTGAAGACTTACCACGAGTGATTGGGCGAGGTCTGTGTGACCTTAGATCAAGGAGAATATGGTGAGGACTGTCTGTCCGGGACTGTGTGTCCTCAGGTTTAAATACCTAGCCACTCCAACCAGACGTACAACTGAGACAACAGTTGGAACTGGTCTACCAAATCATTGTCTTCACCAAGCTTACTGGTTCTATTTCCTCAACTCTTTCATTTCCTCATTTCTGTTGTTGTGTGCTTGTTCATATCTATTTGAAGACTTTGACTGAAGACTTTCTCAATTTCCTCAGTTCAATTTCTTCAGTCTGTCTGTCTTCATCCTGTGTTATCCTGTGCTTACGCTTTCTATACTCTGTGCTTGTCTTCGTTTCATCATGATGACTGTGTTTGTATTCTGCTGTGTTTACTTTTGAGTACTTATTCCGCTGCAAGTAGTTCTTCATTTAGGAATTTCCTCACCAGCAAATTCCTCATGAAGAATTCATAAAAATCGCCTATTCACCCCCCCTCTAGTCGATATAACACACTTTCAATTGGTATCAGAGCAAGGTACTCCCTTGTTCTGTGTGATTTTGGTTTAACCGCCTGGAGTTTTAGTTATGTCGACCGCAGGTATGATCAGGGTCTCTATTGGGTGTCCTACTTCGATGGAACGGACTACCCCTATTGGAAGAATAAGATGCGAATGCATCTTGAGGCAATTGATAATGATCCCTGGTATGTTGTGGAAAATGGTGTTCCCTCAGTCACACCTTCTCTAAATGCTACTGATGTGAAGAGATTCAAGCAACTCGATTCTCAAGCAAAGAATATCATATGTGGCCATCTGAGCAAAGGGCAGTATGGAAGAGTGAGTGCTTTGGAAACGGCTAAGCTTATCTGGGATAGGCTGTCCAAAGTAAATGAAGGAGTCTCAACTCAACGTGACTCTCGTGTTGACGTTCTTCGCAATCTCTTCAACCGCTTCAAAAGACTCGACAATGAATATGTTCAGCAAACCTTCGATCGCCTCACTGACATCTCAAATGAGCTTCAAGCGCTTGGTGCCACTGACATCACCGACCATGAGGTGGTGAAGAAATTGCTAATATCGCTCGATTCTTCATTTGATACTCTGGCACTGATGATTCAATAACGTGCTGATTACAAGTCACTTGATCCCGCTGATATCCTTGAGAGGTTAAATACTCATGAGTTCCATCTTGCCGAGAAGAGAGATCTCTATGGTTCGAGCTATGGCAGATCGCGTGCTCTGAAGGCCAAGGCAGCCTCTGAGTCTGAAGATGAGGACTCTGCTAGCATTCTTGGTGATCCTGAAGAGCTGAGCCAGGAACTAGCACTGCTCGTGAAGAAATTTCAGAAATTCTCGAGACGCGGTCGAAGGAGCACTGATTCCTCATCCAATGACTACAAGAAGAGGCTATGCCACAAATCCAAGAAACCTGGTCACTACATCCAAGATTGCCCTCAGTGGGATAAGGAATCAAAGAAGAAGAAATACAAGGACTACAGTTCTGATGACGCAAAGAAGAAGAAGAAATCTTCAAAGTCTTCATCATCAAAATCCTCGAAGTCTTCATCTCACAAGAGCAGCTCCAAGAAGGCTCGGGCATTCATCGGCAAGGAAATGGACTCTGAGGCTGAATTTGAGGAAGACGAGGACGAGGAGGCATCTGAGGAGTCCGAGTCCAGTGTGGCGAGACTAGCTCTCGCTACTGCATTCGTCAACAAGTCATTCTTCAACTCTGAAGAAAATGGCATCACCAATAAGGCTGATGAAGACAATGATGACTACACTCCCACCTATTGCTTCATGGCAAAGGGTGCCAAGGTAACTAAATATGCCTCCTCTGAATCTAGTGAGGATGAATCTGATGAAAACCTCAAGCCCAGCTACTCTAAACTTGCTAAGATTGCTGTGAAACAACAAAAAGCTTTTGAAAAGGTTCAAAACATGCTAGATAAAAGTGATGATATGTTGGGTGAAGAAATGGATCGCACCAAAACCTTGACTGAAAATCTTCAGAGACTTCAGTCCAAGTTTGACAACCTTCAAGGTCATCATAACACTCTCTTATCTGATCACGAGAAGCCTTCTTATGAATTTCTTCAAAGAAAGCAAGATCTTTGAAGCTAAGAGTGGATTATGAAGATCCTCAGAAGGAGCGTGATTCATTACTTGCTCAACAAATCAGCGCTACTCAGGAAGAATTTGTTCCTCCATGTCTGAAGTGCATTGAACGTGAAACTGCTAATTCTTCACCTGAATGTTCAAATGCTCCTAATGCTAAAAATTCTTCATCTGTCTCTGCTATCACTAATTCCTCATCTTAGGACATTGCTAGTATCACTGATGATGCAGGGCTGAAGGAATTATACATGACAGTCATGTACAAAAGCCTCAAAGGGCATCAGACTCTTTGTGATGTGCTCAAAAAGCAGATCCTCAATAGGAACCCTAGGAAAGAGGGTATTGCCTTTGAGAGGAAACTCAATGCTAATGGAACATATTGGAAGCCTGAGCAGTACCCCAAAACCTCATGGGTTGCTGCAAAGGGACCTCCAGTTGATCCATCCAATTTATCTGGCTTTACATGTGAATCTCCTCATTCTTCTGATGAGTCATTTGACTCCAACTATAAACTGTTCAAAAATCAGAATGATGAAGTATTTGCTAGATATGTTGGCACTAACTGCAGGAACGGTTCCCCTATGAAGAAAATCTGGGTTCCCAAAAGTTTCCTTGAAAGTCTTCAGGTGAATGTCCTCATGACACCACCTGTGAAGAATAGGAACTCCAAATCAAATTCTTCATATGGACCAAATTCTTCATATGGATCCAAGTCCTCATACGGACTAAATTCCTCATGTGGATCAAATTCCTCAAAAGGATCAAAGTCTTCATATGATCATTATCGTGCTAACCCCTCTGTTTCGCAGGGTAGAGCTAAGGGCTATGAATATGAGAATTATTCTTCTAATCATTATGTTCATAAGTCCTTGAAGAATTTCTCTGCTTATTCATATGCTTATCCTAACCCCTCTTATGTGAAACGAAGTGGACTAGCTTCTATGCCACCTTTCTCATATGGTGCTCGCAGAGTGATGAATTCTTTGCCACCCCTTCAGATGTGGGTGGTGAAGAAAAAGAACTAATCTCTTATGCAGGGTCAGGTCTCCAGACGTGCTTAAAACATCTGAAGAATTTGCTGGAGACCTGAACATTGCCTGAAAGGACGCAGGCTAATCATGATGAAATGAACTTTCATTTCAGACGTCCTCATACTATTAATCTGTTCTATTGTTTGATGAAATTGAACTAATGATATTTATGTCATATTCTTCACTGATGAAGTATATGAGTTCATAAGTTGCACTAATTCATCTGCAGGATGATCAACCCAAAGCCAATGAGTGGGTCCTCGATAGTGGATGTACGAATCACATGACTGGTGACAAGAATCTATTGATGGATGCTCCTTTATCACCATCGCATCTGAAGCATATCATCTTCGCTGACAAAGGCAAAAGTCAGGTATTGGGTCTAGGTAAGGTTGCGATCTCAAAGGATTGACACATGGACAAAGTCATGCTTGCCGAGTCCTTAGGATACAACCTCATGTCTATCTCAATGCTTTGTGATCTTGATGTGGTTGTTGTCTTTGGCAAATATCGTTGTGTTGTGATCATGGAAGCTGACAATTCCAAAGTCTTCGAAGGCTTTAGGAGAGGAGACTTGTACATTGTTGATTTCTCTACAGGACCACAACCGGCCGTATGCTTACTTGCAAAAGCTTCAGAAGGCTGGCTATGGCATCGACGACTTGGTCATGTTGGCATGAGGAATTTGCACACGCTTGCGAAGAAGAAGCATGCCATTGGCATTGAGAATGTCAAATTCCTCAAGGATCACTTATGCGGAGCCTGTGAAGCTGGAAAGATGACAAAGGCCAAGCATCCAGGAAGACTATCATGACCACCACTCAACCATTTGAATTGCTTCACATGGATCTCTTTGGTCCTAATCATTATTCTGCTGTTACAAATGATGCATCTCTATATGGCTTTCTTATTGTTGATGATTATTCTCGTTACACATGGGTGCACATTGTCACTTACAAACATGAGGTGCAGGAAGTCTTCAAACGATTTTCCTCGAGGGCTTCAACCAACTTTGGTGTGAAGATCAAGCACATCAGAAGTGACAATGGGACTGAGTTCAAGAATTCTGGTCTTGATGACTATCTTGATGAACTTGGTATTACTCATGAGTTATCTGCTCCTTATACTCCTCAGCAGAATGGCGTCGTGGAGCGCAAGAACAGAACTCTTGTTGAGATGGCTCGCACTATGCTTGATGAATACAAGACACCTCGTCGTTTCTGGATTAAGGCTATTAATATTGCGTGCCACATCATCAATAGAGTATATCTTCACAAATTCTTCAAGAAGACTGCTTATGAACTCCTCACTGACAAGAAACCCAATGTGAGTTACTTCAAAGTCTTCGGTGCTAAATGTTGGATTACAGATCCTCATCACAATTCTAAATTTGCACCGAAAGCACATGAGGGTTTTATGCTTGGTTACGAAAAGGACTCGCACACCTACAAAGTCTTCAACAACATTCTTCACAAGGTTGTTGAAACTGTAGATGTGCGGTTCGATGAAACTAATGGCTCGCAAAGAGAGCACCTACCTTCTATGTTAGATGAACCAGCACCTGAGGAATCTATCAAGTTCAAAACTACTGAGGATGTCATTCCTACCGAAGAATCTGCTGAAGAATTCATTCCAGAACGTGAAGAACGTCGAGCTGGCACACTTGAAGAAAATGGTGCTGAGGAAAATGCTCCTGAAGAAAATGCGGATCAAATTCCTCGAAGACAACCCGCTCATCCTCGCATTGCAAACGAAGTGCAAAATTGAGAAGATCATCGATGACATTGAAGCACCAGGTCCTCTCACATGCTCAAAAGCTTCACATTTGTCTAAATTTTGTGGTTACTTTGCTTTTATCTCTATCACAGAGCCCACTAAGGTAGATGAAGCATTTCTGGAGCCTGAGTGGATTCAAGCTATGCAAGAAGAATTACATCAGTTCGAGCTCAACAACGTCTGGTAGCTGGTCAAACGTCCAGATCCTCGCAAGCACAACATTATTGGCACAAAGTGGATCTACCGCAACAAGCAAGATGAAAATGGCCTTGTGGTGAGGAATAAGGCACGACTTGTAGCTCAAGGCTACACACAGGTTGAAGGAATTGACTTCGATGAAACTTTTCCACCTGTTGCTAGACTTGAGGCTATTCACATATTACTTGCTTATGCTAACCATCATGATATTATCTTACAACAAATGGATGTGAAAAGTGCATTCGCCAATGGTAAGCTTGAGGAAGAAGTATATGTTGCTCAACCCCCAGGTTTTGAAGATCCAAAGCATCCTGACAAAGTCTTCAGACTCAATAAGGACCTATATGGCCTCAAGCAGGCCCCTCGGGCGTGGTACGATACTTTGAAGGAATTCCTTATGAAGAAAGGCTTCAAACCCGGTTCACTCGACCCAACTCTTTTCACTAAATCTTATGATGGTGAATTGTTTGTGTGCCAAATTTATGTTGATGATATCATTTTTGGCTGTACTGACCAATGATATAGTGATGAATTTGCCTATATGATGAGTGAAGAATATTAAATGTCTATGATGGGAGAATTGAAATTCTTTTTAGGTCTTCAAATTCATCAACAACGCAATGGCATATTCATATCTCAAGAGAAATATCTCATGGACGTATTGAGGAAATTCGGCATGCAAGATTGCAAAGGGTTCAAAATTCCAATGCCCACAAATGGCCATCTATGCACTGATGAAAATGGTAAATACTTCGATCAAAAGGTATAGCACTCCATGATTGGCTCTTTATTGTACCTATGTGCATCTAGGCCGGATATTATGCTTAGTGTTTGCATGTGTGCCCGATTTCAAGCTACACCGAAGGAATTATACCATAAGGCCGTGAGGCATATTCTTTGATATCTAGCTCACACACCAACACTTGGATTATGGTATCCCAAGGGCTCTTCGTTTGATCCCATTGGATATTCAGACTCGGACTATGCTGGCAATCGTGTGGACCGCAAGTCAACGTCAGGCACATGCCATTTCCTCGGACGATCTTTGGTCTGTTGGTCCTCGAAGAAACAGAACTGCGTATCACTCTCCACTGCAGAAGCTGAGTACATTGCTGTTGGATCGTGCTGTGATCAATTACTATGGATGAAGCAAACACTCAAGAACTATGGCATCAACGTGAAGAATGTGCCTCTCTACTGCGACAATGGAGAGTGCTATCAAGATTGCTCATAACCCAGTTCAGCACTCGAAGACAAAGCACATCCAGATTCGTCATCATTTTCTTTGTGATCATGTGTTGAAGGGCGACATATCCATCGACCACGCAAGCACTGAAGACCAGCTAGCCGATATCTTCACTAAGCCCTTGGATGAGAAGAGATTTAGCAAGTTGCGGCGTGAGCTAAATATCCTAGAATCTTCGAATGTTCTCTGAAAAGGACACACATCCTAACACTAATGCTGACTTGATGACTTAGATGCGCAACACATGAAGTAACATTTTTCTTCAATCAATGAAGACTAACCCTCTAAGTGTGAAGAAATTAATGAAGAAATTGATTCTCAGAGCCCTACGACAATTGTACGTGGTGTCTGAAATCAGCTTTCTTATACGGTGGGTTACGCCACCAACCAAAGTTAAAAATCTTCAATTTGAGTTTTTCTTCGTTTTTGAAATCCCTCGGTTTTTCAAATTCTTCAACTTTGCATTGTCTTCACTCTTTCCGGTGTTGCTCTTCATTTGAATATATATAGTTTATGTCCTCTACAACATTCACTTATTGCTAATTCTTCAAGTTGATTTCTTCTGCTAAGTGAATGTGATCGGACCCTTCCTCCTCTATGCTAAACTCAACCAAGTCTGTTCACAAATTCTTCATGTGCATTCTAATTGAAACTCGTTCAAAATCTTCACTGTGTCCTTGACAGTTGAAGAAATTGCGAACGGAACTTTTAACTTATCTTATCTGAATTTTCGGCTTTGCCGCTCAAACCGTTCCGCATCCCATGACATTACTTATCTACTCACCCATGATCCTACATGATCACCACCTCTCAGTATGTGGGTGACACATGTCAAGCGAATGAGAAGGGCCAGTGGCACGTTCGTCCGATTTCCTCGGGCGTACAGTTTTTCACTCTCACTATAAATACCCCTGCCTCTTCCTCACTTCGTTTTTACTCCGCTCGCTCTCACTCCCGCTCGAGCTTCTCAAACCCTAGCGCCGCCGCTACTTCATCATCGCCGGTGAGAAAGAGCTTCACTGTCTCGACCTCGTCGCCGTCGTACTCGCGCCGGTTGCGGATTTCTTCACTCCGCCACCGCCGTAGCTGTCTTCCTCTGCCGAGTTAGGGGGTGGAAGATCTAAACTGATGAATTTCACATCTACTCTTCCCAGTTTGTCGTGTTCTTCATCAAGGGTAAATTAAAGATACTTTTACTACCCTCTTTGATTCATATGTTTTCTTGAAAATCTTCAGAGGTGTTTATTCTTCAAATCTTCACACACATGAACACCTCACATGTCATCTGCTCTTGATTCATTTCTCTAAGCGATGATTTTCTTTAAGATTCCTCAGTTGTGTGTATTTTCAATCTGTACAACTCTGGAACCTAAGATTAAGAATGCTTAGTGAAATTCTTCAAGACTCATCTGGTCAAATTCCTCAAACCTATTCTTTTTGAAAATCTTCTGAGAACACATATGACCTCTCCAAATTCCTCACAACTATACTCTGTTCACAGGTACTCATGTCCGCTGCGGAATCACTAGGTTCTCATCAACTTAACTCATTTGCAGCGTTCCTCGAAGAAAAGTTGCACACCTCTTCAGAAACTTCAGTTGTTCATATTCCCCAGCTGAAGAAAATGGCTGATGGGAAGAAACCACAGAAGAGAGGAAAGAGGCCTGAGGTCAATATTACTTTCGAAATCCCTGAGGACATATGCAAGGATTACTGCACTCCTGATGAGGCCAAATTTGGCAAGCAGGACAAAAATCAGCGCAAGGTGCGCATACAGAGGATAGAGAGGAGATGGGCACGGGAATGGAGGGAGTACAGATATGTTACTCCCAAGTATATGAAGAAATTCGCACTCAAGCCTCCATGCCCAAGGCCTCCATTGGCACCTGGCCAATTGGCAGATCCCACCAGCCTCAAGCGCGGTGAGGATTATCCTGATGAATGGGCAAAGTGCCAGGCCAAACTGGCAAAACAAGCAAAGGAAGCAGTGAGGAAATTCAATGAAGACTCTGCTGCTCCTGCTGCTACCGCTGCTGAGGCCTCTGCTAGTAAGCCGAAGAAGGTGATGCCTAAGAAGCCTGCGCATAAGCGAAGTGCTTCACCCTCAATGCCCTCACGGCCAAGTTCCTCAGCAATGCCCTCACAGCCAGATTCTTCAAAGCCCTCACGGCCAATTCCTCAGACTGCTCCTCCTCCTTCAAAGTCCTCAGCTCCTCCAACAAAGTCTTCAGCTGCTCCGACCAAATCCTATGCACCTGTGCATCTCACCACGTGCCAAAGGACTAGAGGCATCTCAATTGCCTCAGGAGCATCTGCAAGTTCCTCAGCTGGCCCCTCTCCGCTGAAGAAAAAGGCCACTGCTGGATGAGGCCTTCGACCAAGTCCTCACAAGAAGCAGGTCGCCTTCCAAGTGCCCTCTGATGACGATGAGGCTGATGATGAAGAACTTGCCGGAATCATCAGAGACAGGCAGGCCAAGGCCGCCAGAGCCAAAGGCAGCAATGTGCCACTGCTATTGGATCCAAAGTTGATCCTCGACTTCATTGACCTATGGCACAAGGACCCTAACATGCCTTTGCTGAAGATGAACGTCACTCCTGGTCAAAGTCATGTTCTGACTGCCTTCATTGAGGAAGAGAAGTGGAAATCTGAAGAAGGCAGAAGACTGAAGTAAGCGCAGTACAAGAAGCAGCGCTACCTCAAGGACAATGTCCTCACTCTTACCCCTGATCAACTCATTGCCTTGCAAGCTGAGATCAAGCAACTGAGTGTTGAATTCAATCACTACTATGCTGATTGGAAGGGCGCCAAGGTCCGGTTCATCAATCTGACGAAGAAATTCACTTCAAGTGCTGCTGCTCCTGTGCACAATGAAGTTACTCCGGCTGAAGCATCTGCTCAACCCACTGGAGAACATGCCAGCACCGCTGATGACAATCAGGCCGCTGAAGAAAATGAAAGTACCAGGGCTGATGACTGCATTCCAGCCGCTGAAGAAATTGCCAGGGCATCCACTAGTGGTGCGCCTGAAGAAAGTGAAGAAGTCAGGGCAACTGCATCAGTTGCGCCTGAAGAAACTGCACTAGATTCCTCTGCTCCTCCTGCGCCTACACCAACTCCGATCCTTCCATCTGCATCAGATGCGAAGAAGACCAAGGCTGCAGAGCGTGCAGATGTGAAAAAAAGGAAGACATCAACTTCATCAGATTCTTCAGCTCCGAAGAAGATGAAGCCTTTGACAAGCTCATTTCACAACCCAATTGATGTCGTTCCTGTCTCATTCATGCCATCAAAGGACCTTGTTCCTTTTGGTGAAGATTATGTGATTCCAAGCGAATCCGATGAAGAGAATCCTTCTGCTGCTTCGTCAGAGCAGTTGGATGAAGAAATTGAAGTGGATGAAATCCCTTCAACACCAGTTCTCTCCTCGCCTATGCCTCAGTTCACTGCTAAAGAGGCCGACGTTGAAGAAATGGAAGATGAGGATGTTGACATTGGCTGTACCACACCTGTGCTAAATGATGACTTTTGGGAAAGTCAGCACCCCAACTCTCCAATGTTCACTCCACTTCAAGCAATTCCTCAGTCCCCAACTACTACTGAAGTACAAATGGGATCTGAAGAACCTCATGCAACCCCATCTGTCCATGAAGATATTCCAGCCACTAGTGCTGAAGAAATTGTAAATGAAGAATTGAACACCCAGGCTGCAGCTGAAGAAGAGCTTCAAATTCCTCAGTCTATGGATCCTGAGATTGTGATTCCTGAGGTGGTGATGCAATTGACTGACACTCCTCAGCCCAAGCCAAAGGATCCCTTCTCAAAGAAGCAGAAATTCAAGGCTGATGACTTCTTCGGCGAGCATGTGTTCTTCACTGATTTCAACCCTTATGACAATGCTCATCTTAGAAGGAAGCGCTTCTGGACTGCCAGCCAAGCCAATTTCTGTTCTTCTCTGCTCTTCAACAAGGACAAACTCTTCGACCACAAGCATATTACTCACGTGGACATGGAGTCAATGCCTTGCTTCTCTCAAGTCCTCAGTATGCTTCATGATGCTGGCTTGCTCAACTTTTGCTCAGACATAGTTGATTGGAATGAAGAGCTTATTCTTCAGTTCTACGCAACGCTGCACATCACAGGTGATGCTGATGATATCAACTCTTGGGTGTTGGACCGGATGACCGAAAACACTCACTATAAGGCACCGGCCTCTGAATTACTTCATGCCCTGCCAATCAGTCCTCCACCTGAAGGTGCTCGTTGTCTGTACGAAGAGCCTAAACTCACTGCTCATTACATGCAAGTGCTCATGAAGCCTCTAAAGCCTAGTCAAGCCCCAAGGACCAAATTCCTCGTGAAGGAATTGTCGTATGTGCCAAGAACCATCTATCGCATTCTGACGAAGACTATAAGTCCTACCAAAGGCCACGACTCATCCGATGAGGAAATTATTGGCATGATGAAGAATATGCTATTCAACATCATGCATGGCATCCCTATCAATTATCATGATTTCTTCATGAGGACTCTGGCAAATGTTGCACTTTCACCGTTTGAGCTGAAGCCTTATGCTCCTTGGATTATGAGATTCCTCAGAACAAGGTCTTCACTCAACTACAAAGCTGACTTTCAGAATCACCTTAGCTACTTGCCCCCCATTGAAGTCCTCAAATGGACATATTCCTCAGCTGATGAGAAGGGCAAGGCACCAGCTGTTATCGATGAAGGTATTCGTCCATTGGATGGTCAGTTCCGCAAAGCTGCATCTTATTCCACCAATGATGACTCTGCCACTCATGATTCTACTGCCAATGCATCCAAGCCAAATCCTCAAGCCACTGCTCCTCGTGTGATGACTGACCATGAGCTGCTTCTTAGTCTTCACCAGAAGGTGGATCAAAACCACAAATGGGTTAAGTGTCAGCTTGGCTCTATTCTTCACAACATGACTTCTACACATAATGCAGTGAAGAAAAACCATTACTACCTCCATGAGGTTTTTGATCGCATCTGGGCTATTCTGTCACATCTCTATGGTGAAGAAGATCTGAAGCAAATGGGCTTCAAGGAAGATTTTGACTAGTCTACTCCTCCACCGAAGAAATTCAAGAAGGTCAAGGTTCCTTCCTTGGTCGCCAGTTCATATTCCTCATCACGCGATACGGACGAGTTTGAAGACTTGGACGACACTGCGGCCGGCCCTACAACGACTAAGACCCCAACAACGCTGGCGCTCCTCCATCTACATGATATTCTTTAGGGGCGTTAGTCCTCATTTTCAACCCTTTTGGTCAATTCGATGAAAAAGGGGGAGGAATTTGAGTTAGTCTTCAAGCGGGTCTATCTTATATGTGCGTTTTTTTCTAAGTTACAACTCTCATTTTTTGATGACTTTGCTGGATCGAGTTGTAATCTTAAATTCTATGGTGGCCTGATACTTTTGCTGAGTTTTTCTGCATGCTTATTCCTCATTAATGTCAATGCACGCATGCTGAATTACATCAGTCACCATATTTCATCATGCATTTAAAATTCTTCATATTATATGTCAAATGCATGTATGAATTACAAGATATAGGGGGAGATCTCCATGATTATACTCTTCAAGTGTGCATTGCTTCAAAAGAAAATTCCTCACTATGCACATCTTCAGGGGGAGTTCTTCTATATCTTGCAATCAAATTCCTCAACATCAGTATTTACACTTCATATATTTATCCCCGTTGAAAACTTAACCTATATTGTCATCAATCACCAAAAAGGGGGAGATTGTAAGTGCATCTAGTGCCCCTTAGTGATTTTGGTGTATTGAAGACTTATAGGTTAAGGGACTGATGCGTTTGTGAGTGTACACAGGTCTATAAGTCTATGAGGAGTTTGATATTTACAGAGAAAGTCGACCCCTAAAATTGAAGTTCTTCGACTGAAGACTTTGGATTTATGAAGACTTTGAAAGTGAAGAAATTGGTGTGACCTTGAAGGCTTGGCAATCATTCGAGGAACATGAAGCATGAAGACTTTTGTTTTTCGTAGTTCCATTTTCTCCTTCTTGAGTCATAGGAAACACCGTACTGTTAAAGGGGGTTGAGGAAATACTAAGGAAAAATTTCCATGTGATGCTCAACTCAAAATCCTACACCTACCAATCCCTTCGAGTGAAGCCATTGGAAATCTCATACAGTTCAGTCAATTTCTTCAGTAACAGAGACGAAGTTCTTCTGGTTGCTGAGGAATTTGTTTTGACTGAGGAGTTAGGAATTTGCCAGTGCGGATTGCCTACACAGTGAGGAACATGATAGCCCTGAGGAATTTGAGAGTCAAAATTCCGACCGTTGCTGTGCTATGTGCCAGCTGTCCCAAAATATCTACCCACCTAACAGTCATATCATTGAAGGGCATTTATGTCTTATCATGTCGGGCTGCTCCCTAGGCTATAAATAGCTGCCCCCTACAACCACTAGCTGGCTGGCTGCTCCGAGAGAAACTGACACTTGTCATTTGAGAGCATCCCATCCTCCGAGGACTTTGAGCGAAAATCATCAAGTGAGAAAAACCCAAACCCAACACACCTACAACCCAAAGTGATTGAGCATCACTGAAGAGATTGATCCTGCGTGGATCCGACGCTTGTTACCTTTGAAGACTGTGCTTCTTCCATACAGTTGGGCGTCATGGTCTAGAGCATCCAAGAGGAATTGTGGATCGCCGAGTGACCTAGTCTGTGAAGGTTTGGAAGTCACCTGAAGACTTACCATGAGTGATTGGGTGAGGTCTGTGTGACCTTAGCTCAAGGAGAATATGGTGAGGACTGTGTGTCCTCAGGTTTAAATACCTAGCCGCTCCAACCAGACGTACAACTGAGACAACAGTTGGAACTGGTCTACCAAATCATTGTCTTCACCAAGCTTACTGGTTCTATTTCCTCAACTCTTTAATTTCCTCATTTATGTTGTTGTGTGCTTGTTCATATCTATTTGAAGACTTTGACTGAAGACTTTCTCAATTTTCTCAGTTCAATTTCTTCAGTCTGTCCGTCTTCATCCTGTGTTATCCTGTGTTTACGCTTTCTATATGCTGTGCTTGTCTTCATTTCATGATGATGACTGTGTTTGTATTCTGCTGTGTTTACTTTTGAGTACTTATTCCGCTGCAAGTAGTTCTTCATTTAGGAATTTCCTCACCAGCAAATTCCTCAGTGAAAAATTCATAAAAATCGCCTATTCACCCCCCTCTAGTTGATATAACGCACTTTCAGTTTGCGCTAATGCCTGTCGATCCTGCACTTCACGTTCAACTTTACAAGCAAGATGGAATAAATGAGTGATATTATGATACTCCTTATACTCTTGAATGGTCTGAATCTCTTTATTTTATCCACCCATAAAACGTGCAAGCATAGCTTCATTCTCCTCAATAATACCACATCTAATCATGCCAGTTTGTAATTCCTGATAATATTCTTCTACAGGATTTTTTCCTTGTCTTAAACGCTGCAACTTTTGAAGCAATTCATGTTTATAATATGGTGGAACCCAACGAGTATGCATAGCCATTTTCAATGCAGCCCAAGTAGTTGGAATAGAATATAATCTACAATGTTCAGACCACCAAACAGAAGCAAAACTGTTGAATTCACAAACAGCAGCAGCAACACGTCTCTCCTCAGGATATTGTAAGCATGTGAAACGTTGTTCAGTTTCTAACTCCCAAGTAAGATATACATAGGAATGTATCTACCCTTAAACGGTGGAATATTCAATTTCAGTTTAGGAATATGGTCATAATCTCGTACCCGAGGTGGTAGTGCATGCCTACCATTGCGATTATATGCCCGTGGACGACCTGGTGCTGGTGGTTGCACACAGTTTTGATTTTGATCAACCTCATCCTCATAATCGCCCGCATAATCGTTATCCTCCTCTGCACCACCAGCAGCAGTAGCAGGAGCCAAAGAAGCATCAACAGTAGGTACAACAGCACCAGAAGTTTGGCCATCCTTAAGAGGAACACGCTTCGCTCGTCCAAACTGATTCAGAAGGGGGTGTTGTTGTTGTCGTTGCAGAGGTGCAATAGGTGCAGCTGGTGTTGGTTGGGGAAGACGCTTGAGAAATTCATTAAACTTGTTATCCAGCTTTGTGTCGAACGACTTCTCCATGGCATCTATCTTCTCCATAGCTTCTTCAAATCTGTTTAGCACATCTCCCACCTGGCCACTCATCATTTGCTGAAATTTATCATGCAACTCCTTGTTCGTCATGTTCTCCCAGTCAATCTCGTCGGCTTGTGGTCTTGCCATGGTTAGCAGCAATAGAAACACACAAGAATATGATCCTACAGACTACTAGAAAGTGGCGGGGTGTCACAAATCCGTCAAGCAAATCTCAAATTCTTACCAGTTCTTACCCGACAACAGGTGGTGATCGGCAACAGTTGTAGTCAAAACTCTCGAAGCTTGGATAGAGTGACTACCAGGGAGAGTCAAATGCACGATGTAGATGTATGTGGAGCTGGGAAGGCTTATAATATGGTAGAAAAAAGGGTCAGCAATAATCAATTCAGATATGCAAAATTGAATAAACGCTCAACGGCGATACTGTGCTGGCCCTAGGCTAGACCGTGCTAGAGACGCGAGCCTAGAACACTAACAAAATCATGGTGCGGCACGTAATCAAGGGAGGAGCACACTCCGAATATAATTTTTTCCCCTTTTTTTCAATTTTTTTACACTTTTTTCCTCTTTTTTTTAAACTGGAACTATTTTTTTACTGCGGGTGGCACGGAAGTTGGGGAGTCCAACTTGGTCACAACTCGGAGTATGCCGTGATCTGGAAATCAAAAACAAAGGAACAAATACTGGACTCGGACTAGGACTGGTGGCGGAGATGAATCTGGTGGAAACTCGGACTGGTGGCGAATCTGTGATGGAGGTGGATTCGGTTTATCGTGATGGTGGTGAATATGTGGTATGTGGCAGCGGTGATGATGATGGTGGTATATGGCAGCGGTGATGACGATGGTGGTATATGGAAGCGGTGAAGATGATGGTGGTACATGACAGCGGTGATGACGATGGTGGTATATGGCAGCGGTGATGATGGTGGTGCGGCGGCGGCGTGATAACTTGTGAATAGAACTCGAAACTCTAAAAGACTAGACACTAAGACCAGCAACTCGACATGATGATGCAATCGCAAATTCAGCAAAGCAAAAACTCTAAAAAGATTATGCAAAGGCTCGGATTGGTTCAGATAGGATGAACTAACCCTAAATTTTTTTTGGCTTTTTTGTGGACTATAGGTATGAAGAACAGACTCGATCTAAACTATGAAAAACTGTAAAATCTCACCGAGCAACCTGGAAATCTGATACCACTTGATAGAGGCTAAGGTGTCCCGTATTTTGATGAGATGGTGGCTATCATTTTCTGTGGTAGTCGACCTTGACGATCCGACTACGAACGTGCGAGACGTCGCGCCTTAGCAATCGCTAAACCAACTTCCGAGGGGTTATTGACCACGCCGGAGCATGATCAACCTGACCACAAGGGTCTGTTTTCCTGCGAGCAAACAAAGAACAAGCAAGAAACTGAGATTGCAATCTGGATATTGCAAATATAAGAGGAAATCTTTATTAATGAAGGTGGGGTTCTAAGACGCCTTTGTCTGGTCGTTGAACACAAACGAAGTATGCGAAGTTGCAGCTATGGCGAACTTTTAATCTATACAAAACCCACCGTCTAAACGGTGCCCTAAGGGCTGTATATATGGAGGAAGAGGGGGGGGTGATTTCATGGCCCTTGGGGAAGGGGTCCGAAACCAACCCTATCTCTTGTTTCTCCACATATACGGACTCTAAAATAGCCTATACTTATGTATTTCGAAATTACATGGGCCTGGCCCAATAATAAGGTGATGCAACACCTAGAATAGCCTCTAGACAAAATTTATGAAGTGGCATCTTGTATATTTCGTTCAAGGCTTCATGCACTCATTATGGTGGCTTCAAACTCTTGTAATCATCACTTGTAACTCCGTTCTTGTTCCCCTTGCACATGCCATCATCTCCATGCTTGGTCTTGCTCCAGTGTTCTTCCCTCTTATCCATGCTAGGCCCTTCATTTGTAAGCAAAACAAATGTATCCAATTTAGGCAGCATCATGTTCTCATGAATATTAGAATCATTACCAAGAAACAAAAGTACCTAATAATTTAATTGGCGTGTGCGAGCTCTAGTAATTGGTCCAGTATGTGTAGCAGTAGGGGCTATGGGTGTAACAATGGTATTGATGTCCTCATTAGAAACAAGTGTATCATGCAAAGTGAACACGCTAAGATGGGCATAAAGTAACAAATGGTATATAGCCCATAGCCGTGTGAGAGCCAAGTAAAAGAGATGTGCGTAGTCCTTGCACAAGGGAACGGTGGCAAAGACAATTTACGGAATCCCAAAGCATCATTGCTCTCAAGAGCTCGTTTCATCAACTCATGGGATTGTGAAATTGAGGAGTATACATGAGTACCTATACAAAAAAAAGGCAAAGGAAAAATTGTGTGTGCGTGGTATATGTACACATCATCCATTATGATGCATACGTGCATGTGTTGGTTACCACAAAATATCCAATGCTCAAATAAATGAGATGCATGATATAGAAACATGTCATACATCATGAAAGGTTTGTGGTTACGTATAGCATAATGGAGACTCAAATTGTGTAATGCATCCCTAGTAATATCTAGAGCATTGTCATGAATGGTATGCTTATGCACTGGTATGCGTCGGTGCTATACAAATGGTTTTAAACCCCTTTCCGCGAAGGCATTTGGAACCGTCGCCAAGTGAGTGTGGGTGATAGGGGGCTTGTCGGTGTCAAAACCGGCGGATCTCGGGTAGGGGGTCCCGAACAGTGCGTCTAGGCGGATGGTAACAGGAGACAAGGGACATGATGTTTTTACCCAGGTTCGGGCCCTCTCGATGGAGGTAAAACCCTACTCCTGCTTGATTAATATTGATGATATGGGTAGTACAAGAGTGGATCTACCACGAGATCAGAGAGGCTAAACCCTAGAAGCTAGCCTATGGTATGATTGTTGTTCGTCCTACGGACTAAAACTCTCCGGTTTATATAGACACCGAAGAGGGCTAGGGTTACACAGAGTCGGTTACAATGGGAGGAGATCTTCATATCGTATCGCCAAGCTTGCCTTCCACGCCAAGGAAAGTCCCATCCGGACACGGGACGGAGTCTTCAATCTTGTATCTTCATAGTCCGGGAGTCCGGCCAAAGGTCATAGTCCGGCCATCCGGACACCCCCTAATCCAGGTCTCCCTTAGTAGCCCCCGAACCAGGCTTCAATGACGATAAGTCCGGCGCGCAAGTTTGTCTTCGGCATTGCAAGGCGGGTTCTTCTCCAAATTCCCTGTACCTGTCGAATAGTGTCCGGTTTCTAGTGCGTGTTGCTCTCCTCGATTTCTGTGCCCCATAATGGCCATCTTCCACGTGTCAAACGAATGTGAAAAGCCAGGTTTTTTTTCATTTACCCCCCAGTTGCGTTAATGAGCCGCCCATAAAAGAGACGGGGATTTAGATCCAATTCACACCACCCTTCCTCCGCGAGTATCCATCAGAGCGCTTTTGACAGAGATCCATTCCACCATGGCCGGTTGGAGCAGCTCCTCCTCTCGCCTCTCCAACCCTCGGCCTGGAGATTGGGAGCGGTGTTCCGTCCCGCATAGCAAGCTAGTAGTGCTTCAGTCCAAGGGGCTCCTCCCCCCAGCATATATGGTCCCAGTTCGAGCCGGGTTTGCCACCTATAGCGGCGGAGAGCAGGCGGAGAGCATCCCCAATCCCTCTCAAGGAGAGCGGCTATGCCTAGTCCCTTACTTAATAAGAGGACTCGGATTTCCAATTCATCCGTTTCTCCGAGGGTTGCTGGAGTTCTACGGCCTCCAGCTACACAACCTCACGCCTGCCTCCATTCTGCATATTGCAGGCTTCGTGGCCCTCTGCGAGTTGTTTTTGGGTGTCGAGGCCCATTTCACGCTATGGAAGAGGTTGTTCTGCCTTGTGCCCCGCTCTTAGGAGGGGTCAATTTATCAAGTGGGCGGAGCCGAACTTTGGCGCATCGTCGGGATCGGATATCTATCCGGTACCCCAAAGAAGGCGTCCGAGGACTGGCCTTCGGAATGGTTTTATATGGACGACATCCCCCTGCCAGACCCTGTTCGGATCGGCCTTCCTGAGTTTAATAATGCTCCATTGAAGAAACACCTGAGCTGGCGCCCACGAAACCCTCAGAGGGAAACTGACAGGGATGTCCTTTACCAGATGAGTCGGATAAGATTGCTGGCTCATTCCGGATTGACCATGATCGAGGTCATGGCCACATGCATTACACGGGGGGTGCAGCCGCTTCAGTACAGAGGCCACCCCATGTGTGATTTCAACGGGGTGGACGACGCCACCCGGTGCGGTCGCAAGGGACGGATTCGGCTGCCACTCTAACGAAGATCTTATCCGCCTTGTACAAGGGAGAAGAAGAGGAATTCCTCCGGGTCAACCCACGGGGCGGATTCTCCATGTACAGTCCTCCAAGCTGGGTGAGCGAACATTTTCACTTGCCTACCCGGTTTCAAAATTCCCATAATTGAGTACTTAGTCTAGCAATGTTAACGCAGGAGCTGCGCCAGACTGTGAAGGAGATAAACAACCCTCCTCCACAACCCGATGACCCGGAATGGTCCCTCGATCCGGACTCCCAAGAGGACCCGGACTTATGTGTGGAGTTAATTGATGGGGTGTTTCATCAATTGAGTAAGGATAACACCTTAGTGGCCATTACGGCCGACTATCCCGGACTACTTCCAGCCTCAAAGGTAACGGAGACCGAAGTCCCAGTACTTTCAAGGAGATCCATCCATGCTTTATCTTGAATGCCGTGAACTAATAGTGTTTCATTTCGCAGGGTAAATCCTCGAGGCGGAAGGTCGAGCCCGCAGTGGGCAGTCAACAAGGGCCGCTGAAGCCAGGCGGGCCAAAAAGAAGTGCGAACCAGATCGAGATTCCGGCGCAACGGTACAGCGTGTGAATTTAACGCCTAGGGTTTATGCCCTCAAGTCATACTAACGCTCATGCTCTTCTTAGAAAGAAGAGAGCCCACCGGACTATATCCACGGGCCAGGGTTCAAGGCCGGATCCGTAAGCGGAGGCGGACACGGGGTGCGCTTCGGCCGTTCCTCCGACAAAGGACGCAGACGGGCTATCTGCCACCAATTCAGAGGTGGAGAGTGCCATGAACCACAGGCGTCGCCGGACTGTTCTTCGTGACGCATGTTTTTCCCCAGAGGCGTTGGACGCCTTTAATACAGGAGATGCGTACCTCCGTGCCGCTCAAAATGGTCTAGCTAGAGCCACAAAGCAGTATGTAAAAGACATACATGTGAGTAAAATTAAAGGTTATATATGTCAGTAGCCCCCGAGACTTGAAACAGTTAAAATAACTGTTTTAAGGATCATATGCTATCCAGGGTCTTACAAAGAAGAACACGCAACTGTCCCAGGAGCTTGAAGAGTGCAAGGCCCAACTCGAGGCCGCACTGGCCGCTTCAGATAATGCCAAGCGGACCCCCTCAGGTAATATATGCTTCGAAAGATAATTCCGTTGTGAAGTGCGGCATGTGTGCAACTCTGACGATAAGAGTGCAGATGGGGCCGGAGTAAATCCGGACAAGCAACAACTCCTACGCCAACTAAAGGCTGGCGAGAGCGTGCTAATGAGGGTGAGGCAAGAGAAGAACAAACTTCAAGACGCCAATACCCAGCTGGGTGAGGAACTAAAGGATGTTCGTATTCAGCTGTCTGCTTCCCTAAAGGAGAATCGGCGACTTCGACGCGGCATTTTTAGTAAGTGCTTGAAAGAATCTTTGAAAAAAGAATTCGGCGAGGAAGTCAATTGACAGAGCTATGTCTGCAGGTCTGCTGACAGGTCGTCCTGCGGAGGAAATGCCCGGTTCAACGAGGGACCTTCTTCCCGAGCTGTTGCAACTACACGAACGAGTTCGGCAGGCAATGCAGGGCGTCGTCCAGGCTATGTGGCCATCCCTCTCCATGCCAGAAGGCCCTGGGGAGCTTGCAAAGAAGCTGGAGGGAGTGCGGCAGCGCTTTTGGTTGTGGAAGATATCGGCCTGCCGTCAAGGTGCCAGGGAGGCCTGGGCCATGGTGAAGACTCGGTACACGAAGGCTGACCCAAACCACATGGCCAAGGTCGGCCCTATGGGTCCTGACGGAAAGGAGATCCCTGTCAGCTTAGTATATGGCCAGGTAGAGCTGGCTGCAAAGTATTCTCAACAGGACTGTAAATTAGACCGCCTGTTGGATGGTATTGAAGAAGAATATACCGAGTCGGATTGACTCTGTAATTTAAAATGACATGAAAAATGCCTTCTAGCCGGATTGTAGATCGTTTGTCATTGCAGACCTTTTCGCTTCGACCTCTGGACCCTATAGTCCGGAGTGTGTCCGAATACCCTCTCGATTATGTAAGAACCGGGGTACGCATGGAGACAAGGCATAGGGGTCATAATTGCTTTAGCAGACAAGTGCCCAACTAGTTATGTTATATTACATGGTTAGTAAGAAACATCTTCCAGGGAGAATAGCTCCGTTAGGGGTTCCTTTCCCTGGGAGGCATGCCCTAAAGTGCATGTCCGAACTGCTAAAAAGAGCAGAAAAGCATCTGGGGGCAGATAGATAAACAAGAAAAATCATCTTTTAGTTCACCGATCGAATATTCCCTTAAGAACGCTAGCTTTCGGCTTCACCCAGTCTGAGGTACACATCCAGCTGACCCGGCAGTAACAATCGCAGAGGTGCTCCCTTTACCACCTAGCCGAATGAACGGGAACGTAGGGGTAAGTACAGGAGCCAGGCAACCCGGCTTGGCCAAAACTTAAGTCATATCGATGCATATAATGGTGTATAAAAGGTTCATGCGGAAATGTCACACATGTTTTGGGCATGAGGCCCGTTTATATAAACTTCTGATAAAGAAGCCCCCAGGTATGATGAACGCGGGTGGCGCGTCAAGTATGTGCGAACAATGCACAGGCAAGCCCCTAAGGGCTTGGGAGAAAAAAGGTAGAGAGAAGGAGAGAAATTCCAGACAGCTAATGTGAAAAATAAAAATAAAAAAAGGGACAGAGGAAGGAGACGAACACGGAGTCCGGCGCTAGGCGTAGAATCTTCGTAGGCGCGATGCGTTCCTTGGGTTTGGCTCAAGTCGGTTGTCCGATGCGTTTCGCAGACGGTACGCTCCACCAGTCAGGACTTGGTCTATTATGAAGGGACCCTCCCATTTGGGCTTTAGTTTGTCCTTTTTCTTGTCCGGCAGGCGTAGAACTAATTCGGCAACGTTATAAGTTTTGGCCCGTACTTCTCTGCTTTGATATCTTCGAGCCTGCTGTTGATAGAATGCGGAACGGGCTTTTGCCACATCGCGCTCCTCCTCCAATGCGTCCAAGCTGTCCTGCCGATCGAGCTCGGCTTCTCTTTCTTCGTACATGCGCACGCGAGGTGAGTCATGAATTATGTCGCAGGGCAGGACTGCCTGTGCGCCTATACCATAAAAAATGATGTGAATTCGGTAGTGCGATTCGGCGTGGTCCGCAGCCCCCAGAGTACAGAGTCAAGCTCCTCTACCCAGTGTGTGTTAGATTCCTTGAGGGATCGCACTAGTCTGGGTTTGAAGCCGCTCATAATGAGACCGTTGGCTCGCTCGACTTGACCGTTGGTTTGAGGGTGATAGACTGAAGCGTAGTCGAGCTTAATGCCCATGTTTTTGCACCAGAGTTTAACTTCGTCAGCCGTGAAGTTTGTGCCGTTGTCAGTTATGATGCCATGGGGGACGCCGTAACTGTGCACGACCCCAGATATGAAGTATATCACCGGTCTGGATTCAGCCATCTTTACAGGCTTGGCCTCTATCCATTTGGTGAATTTGTCCACCATGACCAGTAGATATTTTTGCTTGTGGGTTCCTCCTTTAAGGGGTCCAACCATGTCAAGCCCCCATACCGCAAAAGGCCAGGTAATGGGTATGGTTTGTAGGGCGGTAGGCGACATGTGGCTTTGGTTAGCGAATAATTGGCAAGCGACGCATCGCTGCACTAAGTCCTGAGTGTCTGCCCGGGCTGTCGGCCAATAAAATCCGGTGCGGAAGGCCTTGCTTACAAGGGCTCGGGCTGCGGCGTGGTGCCCGCCGAGTCCGGCGTGAATTTCAGCCAGAAGGTTTCACCCTTCCTCTTTGGAGATACACCTTTGAAGGAGTCCGGTTGTGCTTTTCTTATAAAGCTCTCCCTCGTGGACTTTATAGGCTTTAGATCACCGCACTATGCAGCGGGCCTCGTTATGGTCCTCGGGAAGTTCCTGCCTAGTTAGGTAGGCTAGGAATGGTTCTGTCCACGGGGCAATGACTGCCATTATTGTGTGGGCTGACGGTGTTGTTTCATTGGCGGAGCCACCAACCGTGTCAGAATGTTCGGTGAGGGGCAGTGTGGTTGTGTCCGGGCTATTGTTTCCGGACTCTCCCTCACATGATACGGATGGCTTGAACAACCTCTCTAGGAAGATGTGGGGAGGGACGACATCACGCTTTGCGCCAATGCGTGCCAACACGTCTGCTGCATGGTTATTCTCCCGGGCTATGTGGTGAAATTCGAGCCCCTCAAACCGGGCTGACATCTTTAAGACGGCGTTGCGATAAGCTGCCATTTTCGGATCTTTGACATCAAAGTCTCCATTTATTTGGTATATCATGAGGTTTGAATCCCCGCGGACCTCTAGGCGCTGAATGCCCATGGAGACTGCCATCCGGAGACCGTGTAGAAGGGCCTCGTATTCGGCCGCATTGTTGGAGTACGTGTACATTATCTAAAGTACGTATTGGACTGTATCTCCGGTTGGGGACATCAGAATGACGCCAGCCCCCAGGCCAGCCAACATTTTGGAGCCGTCGAAGTGCATGATCTAGTTGGAATATGCATCGTACTCTTTAGGGAGCTCGGCTTCAGTCCATTCGGCGATGAAGTCGGCCAAAACCTGCGACTTAATGGCTCGTCGTGGCTTGTAAGTTATGTCGAACGGGAGGACTCAATGGCCCATTTGGCAATCCGGCCTGTTGCGTCGCGGTTGTTTATAATGTCATTAAGAGGTACTTCGGAGGCTACTGTTATTGAACACTCTTGGAAATAGTGTCGCAGCTTCCGGGATGCCATGAACACTGCGTATGCTATCTTTTGATAACGCGGGTATCGTGACTTGCATGGGGTTAGGATAGTGGACACGTAGTAAACTGGTTTTTGGAGAGGGAACTTGTGTCCGTCCGTTTCTCGTTCGACAACGAGCACCGTGCTTACAACTTGATGGGTTGCCGCGATGTATAATAGCATTGGTCCGCCCGTGTTGGGCGCGTACAGGACCGGATTTGTTGCCAATATGGCTTTGATTTCATCGAGTCCGGCCATAGCGGCATCCATCCACTCGAAGTGTTCGATGCGTCACAGGAGGCGATAAAGGGGTAATGCCTTTTCTCCTAAGCGGGAGATAAAGCGTCTTAGAGCCGCCACGCATCCAGTAAATTTTTGTATTTGTTTGAGGTCTTTTGGGATATCTAATTGTGACAGAGCTCAGATCTTGGCTGGGTTTGCTTCAATTCCTCTACCGGATACGATGAAGCCCAAGATCTTTCCGGTTGGTACGCCGAAAAAGCATTTTTCCGGGTTGAGCTTAATGTCATATGCTCGGAGATTGTCGAATGTGAGCCTCAAGTCGTCTACTAGAGTATCGACGTGTTTGGTTTTGACGACCATGTCATCTACGTATGCTTCAACTGTTTTGCTGATCTGGTTGGCCAGACATGTCTGAATCATGTGCTGATATGTTGCGCCAGCGTTTTTGAGCACGAAGGGCATCGTGTTGAAGCAGAATGGGTCGTATGGGGTGATGAATGCCGTTGCGGCTTGGTCTGACTCTGCCATCTTGATTTGGTGATAGCCAGAGTATGCATCGAGGAAACACAATGAATCATGTCCGGCAGTGGCGTCGATGATTTGATCAATTCGGGGGAGGGGGAAGGGATCCTTTGGGCAGGCCTTATTTAGGTATTTGAAATCGACGCATAGGCGCCAAGATTTGTCCTTCTTTGGTACCATCACCAGGTTTGCTAGCCAGTCCAGATGTTTTATATCTCTGATGAATCCGGCTTCCAGTAGTTTTGCTAGCTCCTCTCCCATGGCTTGTCTCTTGGGTTCAGAGAAACGCCGAAGAGTCTGCTTAACAGGCTTGAACCCTTTTAGGATGTTCAGGCTGTGCTCGGCCAGCCTGCGTGGGATTCCTGGCATGTCTGAAGGGTGCCAGGCGAAAATGTCCCAATTTTCTCGCAGGAATTCTCTGAGTGCGGCGTCTACATCAGGTTTTAGTTATGCCCCGATGGAGGCCGTTTTTGTGGGGTCCGTTAGATGGACTTGGAATTTGACTATTTCGTCCGCTGGTTTAAAAGAGGTGGACTTGGATCTCTTATCTAGTATCACATCGTTCCTGTCCACCGTGGAGCGCAACATAGTTAGTTCCTTGGCCGCTAGGGCTTCGGATAACGCCTCCAGGGCCAGTGCGGCTATCTTGTTTTTGGCGCGGAGCGCTATGTCCGGATCACTAGCGAGAGTGATGATTCCGTTGGGTCCGGGCATTTTGAGCTTCATGTACCCGTAATGGGGTATGGCTTGAAAAATTGTAAATGCTTCTCGCCCTAACAGAGCGTGGTATCCACTGCTGAACGGGGCCACTTGAAATGTGACCTCCTCGGATCTGTAATTATCCGACGTGCCGAATACCACATCCAGTGTGATTTTCCCTGAACAGCACGCTTCCCGGCTTGGTATTATTCCTCTAAAGGTTGTATTGCTTCGCTCAATGCGGCTCCAGTCTATTTCCATTTTTCGCAGGGTTTCCTCGTAGATGAGGTTAAGTCCGCTGCCGCCGTCCATGAGTACCTTTGTAAGTCGGAAGCCGTCCACTATCGGGCTGAGGACCAATGCGGCTGGTGCTCGGGTTGTCCGGAATTTAGGTTCGTCACCACTCCATGGGTTTATTGTTGCTACTTGGTAGACTTCGGTAAGGCTGCGGAGCGTTCGTTTCCTCGCATTGTTTGATGCGAAAGTCTCGAAGACTATCGACACCGTACTAGTGTTTCTAGGGTGGTGCTCTGCGGATTCTGGAGTTAGAAGCTCCTCGCCACTTCTGGCCACCTGCCGGAGTATCCAACTGCTCTAAGGCTGTGAGTTGGTGTGACTTCCCCTGAACTATGAATTTTACAGGGTCCATTGAGCCATCCCTCCAGTACGGTCCCATACCCTGTAGAGGGTTTTTGTTTTTTGCGGTTTGGCTCAGGTGCCTGGCGATAATGCGCCCTTTTGTTTCGGACTGGTATTGTATTCAAGGCCGGATTGTCCCATAATTTAGTTTCGGTTTTCCGAACGCTTTCTGTCGCACAGTACTTTCGTACTATGGATGTCAAGTCAGCGAAGCGTGTAATTTCGCGGCGACTTATGGCGTTGAGGATTCCGATGTCTGTGCAGTTGTTACAGAAGAATGAAATTGCGTCTTTCTTAGGACAATCCTTTATCCTGTTCATAACCAGGAGGAATCTGGCCCAGTAGTGGTGTACTGTTTCCCCGGGCTCTTGTCGTATTTGTGATAGATCCCTTATATTTGGGTGGGCGGGTGGATTTAAATCTGGAACCTCGCCCGATATAAGATTCAGGGGCCAAGAAATTTCCGAATTCGTAAGCTTGTTTTCTTGGACGTTATTCAATGAATCAGGCCTGCTGCTTGACTTTAGGTTCAGGGTTTGGGCAACATCTTCCCCTCCGCAGGTGTCCGGCTTGGAGGGGTCGGGAATCCGGACACATCTGGTCCTTAGGATGGGCGAAGATTCAACGCATTGTTCTTCCACCACTTCAACGTGGTGGGTGACCTGGGGAGAGTCGATCTCTCTCTGATCGGGTTTAAGCCCAATCTGGCCATAATCTGTAGCGACTCCCAGGGCGACAATGCGATCCAAGAGCTCGTTTAGGGAAGAGAGCTCCATCGGATCTAACTGCTCGGCAAGTTCCAAGCTGATGTGGAGATTGCTTTCGATGGCCCGAGAGGTCATCGTCGGCGCGGCGGCCGAACAGGCGGTCATCAAAAAACTGCCTAGCCGGAGAGTTTTGCCGACAGCCAAAGCTCCTTTAGCAACAATGTCGTCTTTAAAGACGGGGTGCGGCATCCTTCCTGACGGTGACGACATAGAGGAACTCTCAATGAAAGCACCAATGTCGGTGTCAAAACCGGCGGATCTCGGGTAGGGGGTCCCGAACTGTGCGTCTAGGCGGATGGTAAAAGAGACAAGGGACACGATGTTTTTACCCAGGTTCGGGCCCTCTCGATGGAGGTAAAACCCTACTCCTGCTTGATTAATATTGATGATATGGGTAGTACAAGAGTGGATCTACCACGAGATCAGAGAGGCTAAACCCTAGAAGCTAGCCTATGGTATGATTGTTGTTCGTCCTACGGACTAAAACTCTCCGGTTTATATAGACACCGGAGAGGGCTAGGGTTACACTGAGTCGGTTACAATGGGAGGAGATCTTCATATCGTATCGCCAAGCTTGCCTTCCACGCCAAGGAAAGTCCCATCCGGACACGGGGCGGAGTCTTCAATCTTGTATCTTCATAGTCCGGGAGTCCGGCCAAAGGTCATAGTCCGGCCATCCGGACACCCCCTAATCCAGGACTCCCTCAGGGCCCTTCCCACATGACCCATAAACCATCGGGGATATGCCCTCCTGGCACACACGCTCGGCGAAATGAGGTCGTGTGCGACCGGCGAGCGAGCAAATACGGTTATACGTACAGTAGTGCTAAAAAACAATTATGTAGGCGAAATCGTTTCCGGTCGTAAGTACATCCCACACAGTCAGCCCCCGCTAAACTTTTCCGTTCGTATGTACATTCCACACAGTCCATCCAAGGAATACGTTTCCGTTAGTATGTACAACCCACACAGTTAATCCAAGAAGTACCAAACATTTGCGATGCGCACAACATCACAAACAGACAATAATTTCGAAGCATGTGTGATAAGGTGACTATCGCAAACATTTCCGTTCGTATGTACTATGTGATGCGCACAACATCAGCCACCGCTAAACGTTTCCGTTCGTATGTACATTCCACACAGTCCATCCAAGGAATACGTTTCCGTTAGTATGTACAACCCACACAGTTAATCCAAGAAGTACCAAACGTTTGCGATGCGCACAACATCACAAACAGTCAATAATTTTGAAGCATGTGTGATAAGGTGACTATCGCAAACATTTAATAAGAAAGAACTGTGTGCGATGCTATTGTTAATCGCACACGTTTTTTCTTGCCTGATCGTGTGTGTAGTGGAGATTGACCGCACACGTTTTTTCCTGGCTGATCGTGTGTGCGGTGGAGATTGATCACACACGTAGTGGATCCTAGAAACGTGTCTGATCTCCACGTCTATCACAGATGTTTCGCTTTTGCAAACCATGTGCAGTATAATCCCTAATTAATCCCTAATTTGAAAATCACATTTTTGAATTTGAATGTAGGCAATCACTTATTTCCTATCCAACCAGTTTATTACAAATATAGGTTCAACCACGAATGAATAATTTGATGCACAAGTACATATACCGAAGAACTACAGAAGCACCAAGTAAACAATGATTAACCACAGTTGCACTAAAGACTATAAAGAGAGAGGTGAAAGACATTCTGGTTGCTGGAGAAGCTAAAGTGGAATGCCCATATTGTGCCCTCCTCCATTCGTAATGCGCGCACGACTCCAGGCCAACCCCTTGTGATGGCTGCCCGTCCATCCTTCACTATCTTCATTACGACTTCTTGATGCTCATAGTAGTCTGGTTGAAATACTTTAACCTTCATTGCGTGTCCACCAATCATGTACTTTGTGAGGTAATCTTGAGTCAACTGCTTCGGTGTAACATCCCAATTTTCAATTTGGATGTTATACATAGATCATCATATGCATATCATATTTATTTTTGCATTCTGGTTGTGATCCTAGAAATCTTAAGCGACTCAAGGACCCACGGAGAGAGTTGGAGGTTTCACAAATTTCATCTTTGAATTTATTTCAAATTTGAAACGAGGATCAATTTAATTATAATAATTTTCTCCCCAATTATTTCTAATAATAAAAATAAATGAGAGAAGATAATATGACTTCTTCAACCTAAGAGAAATATTGGACAAAAACTTGCATATTAGTCCAGAAAAATGTTCATCTTGTCCTAAATATTAGGTTTGGACAGTGAAAATTGTTTGTGGAATTTTTAGAATTTTCTTATATTTATTTAGGATTTCTTTTCTTTGGCGGTGAAATTATTTAAAAAAACTTTCTTCCCGGACCGAACTGGGCCGAAGGCCTAGCCAGCCCGCGCGTCGCCGCCTTCCCCGCGCCGTCGCCGTAGCCGCGCCGGACTCCTAAAGGAATCCGGGTTTGCCCCGCCGCGCCGCCCGACCCCTCCTCCAAGTCGGAGGAGCTCGACCCCTTCTTTTAAGGCGCCGCCCCACCCCCTCTCCTCCCCATCAAACACCGCTGCCGCCCGCCTTCACAGCAGCCGCCGCTGAGCCACAGCTCCGCCGCCGCCGCCGTTGCCGCAACGCCCCACACCGCCGTCGCCGCACACCGCCACCGCCGTTCCGCGCCGCAGCTCTGCCACACCCCGCCGCTAGGAGCCGCCACCGCCTCACCCGATGTCGTTGCCGCCGTCAGATCTTCCGCCGCCACCGCCACCGGATTTTTTTCGAGAACCGGTAAAACCGCCAAAACCGTCCATTTTTATTAGGTTTTCCTCGGTTTATTTTTTTAGGCCGGTTTAGTTATATAACGAACGTTTGTTCGTTTGTTTTAATGAACGGTTTTCGTTAGATTAGTTCTGTTAACGAACATTTGCGCGGTAGATTTTCTTTTTAGTTTTATTTTCGGCCAGGGACCTATCCGCGAATAATTTTCTTGCGATTTAGCCCTTGATCTTAAAACTAGCGTAACTTTTTGCTCGTTTGTCCAAATTAGATGAAACCAACTACTAAATCTTCGCAACAATCTGTAATTTCCAGTTAACCTACTTGAACATGATTTTGATACTTAAAATTTGACTTTAGTTCAGATTAGTAAACGATCTTGTTTCGTTCGTATCTTGAGTTTCGTTTCTCCGTTTGAGTTGTTTCTTTTTGCAAATCATAGCTAATCACCTATACCTACTGTTAAGATCTAATCCACACATTAATAAAGCTGTTAGGTTTTGTTTCCTGTTTAGTTTGGCCGTTTGCTTGTTTCGTGTTTGATTTGGATCTTTTCTCGTTTTCTCGTTGTTTCGTTTGAGTGATTTCTTGTGTATGCTACTGTTTGTCTACACTAGATTACCCAAAGTGCGAAGCTTGTTACTACGAATCTCTAGAGTTTGCAGTTCGTCAGCAAGGCAAGTTACACTTTGATCATACTCTTCTATACCCAGTTATTACTATGCATTAGTATTGCTCCTGAAATATTTGCATGAATAGGGTTGGAAACATGTGGTTTGGTTGTAGTATTATGACGTAGGAACCTAATACCTTTTGATCACCCCAAGAATATACGTTATGCTATATTACTGCTTAGCCATGCTCTTTGACGGGGATTGGATCGTGTTTTCACATGGAAGCTTTGAGAGTTATTAATTTTGGATAACATTAAGGTGGCAACTTTAATACACATCTGGGTGGATTGGTTGGGGCACCTGGGGAACCCAGTGTTGTCCATCAAGGGAAATCCCAGGGTACCCGTGTGATTTTTCCTCGGTTCGCCACCCAGGCTCAAAGGGATCATATGATATTTCATGACTAGAATCTTCCGTGTGCAGCCACAAGCCATTATGGGCTCTGGCATAGTTGAGTGAGTTGTATGAGCGCTCGAAGAGGCGGACTAGCAGATGTAGAGGGAAAGTAGGTGTACCGGTCTGCACAGAGTAGAGAGTTAACGCTTCAGAAAGACTATGTCTCGATCTTCCGATCATGGATGTGGTCGAGTCTTGTGGGGAGAAGTGCGACCTCTATAGAGTGTATAAACTAATCATGGTTAGCTGTGTCCCCGGTTATGAACATCTTGAGTATCTAGAATTGGATATTATTGTTGATCTCATCACTCTTTAATTAATTGAATTGGGTTTAATGATGATATTGTTTAATTGGGATTTGAGTTGGGGAAACCTTCTCAAATATTGGCACAACTTGGGAGTAGTTAAATAAATTTATTCCTTTGATGTAGGGAAAAACTAGCTTTATGCAAAATCATAAACTTAGAGCGTCCACCAGCCAAATATTGCATGTAGATATAGTTCTTGCATTCATTGCTTTACAGTGTAACTCTGCCAACATATTCAATGTGCTGACCTACACGGCTGCAACGTCTCATGTTGCAGACTACTCAGATGACGAATAAGGTGCGATAGGTCATTGTCTTGCACTCAGCTATGCCATTGGAGTTGATAGACTCATTTACCTTCGAAGCTTCCGTAGTTATTTAGTTTAGATGGCCTTCAACCATGATATTTTTGTAATCATACTCTTTATGAGGACTCGATGTAATAAGTCTGTGATTGAACTCTATTATAATTCCTCGAGTACTGTGCGAGTCACCATTACCGATCCAGGGACGATACTGATGCATAGAGACTTCGGTCCATTGGGATCGTGGTCGCTACAAGATGGTATCAGAGCACACGCTGACTGTAGGACGCGACCACTAGAATAAGCCACACGAATTATCTTCTTTACTCATTTCTAATTCTCCTGTATTTCTACTCTATAGATGGCGGACCCCAGGAACAAGTTCACTTAGCCGGATGATGACACCCCTTTCAGACGACACTTGAAGGAAGTCACCAAGTACCTGAACATCAGACTACCAAGCTTCACAAGGAATTTCTCTGCAACTGTACCGGAAGAGGAGCGCTGGAAGATCAAAGTCTGGGTACCTGGGAGGACGTTCGCGCCAACAACGGAGCCTATTGATTTCTACCTGGATGCACCAAGATGGAGTTTATGAAAGAGCATGGAGGCCCATATCACATTTGGACGCATATGTGAGGTGTATCACAAGGAGCTAGAAAACACTATATACCAAATATGTGGCCGCCGAGATGAAGAATGGGAGATGATTCTAGTAGGAAGGATGGATCAATTGCAGCTTACATTCAGGAGATGGGTGATCATATTCATCGACAAGAGAATCAACTATGCTTCAATGTGAAGAAGATCAATAAGCTGATGAAGAAGAACAACGAGCTAGAAGAGGAACTCAAGTTCACACGCGATGGATATGAGGAAGAAATTGCCGTACTACTGGAGAAGCATGAAGAACTGAAGAGGAAGCTAGGACTACCAGTGGATAGTCATAAGCGAGAACCAATAAAGGAGATCCATTCCGAGGACTACATCATCTTGGACGACACCGACACGGGCAGTGATGCAAATATTGACAGTGATGACGACTACGTTGACGAAGCTGGAGCAGATATCATGGAGTCTTCCTCTGATCAAAATTTCTAGATGACCACCATTGTAACTATTAGTATTCTTCCAAGTAGTTAGTAACGATCGAGTTGTAATCGTAGTTTAGAATGCTTCTGTGAACCTTGTGTGCTATTGAATGAAGTGAATTGATTGTGTTTGTCTCATGAGCATATGGGTAGTCATCTCTCTTAGACCTTATTCTATTCTGTTTTCTCAACCCTTCTAACCCATCAGATGCCTATGAGACGTGACAATGGATTCGTGTTCCCACCAGAGCTCACTCAGTTGATCCAGCAATAGAATGCTTTGATGCAGATGCTAATTCAGAACCAGAACCAAGGCAACAACAACAACAACAACAACAACAACAACAACCCACCGCCTCCACCCCCTGTTGACAACCTAGCCCGTTTTCTGAGGTTGAATCCGCCGGTGTTCTCTAGCAGCACCGAGCCGATTGTTGCAGATGATTGGCTCCGCAAGATTAGAAGAGAGCTGACCACTTCAGGATGCATGGATGCAGAGAGAGTGGCTTTGCCGCACATCAACTTGATGGACCCGCAACATCTTGGTGGAAGAATTTCACCGCCACTTACCCCATCCATACAGTTACATGGGATTAGTTTCAGCAAGCTTTCTGCACCGCCCATGTTTCAGCAGGAGCTATGAGCATGAAGAAGCATGAGTTTCGCAACTTGCGCCAAGGAGGTCGTACAGTGGGACAGTATGCGGATGAGTTTAGCAAGTTCGCATGCTATGCCCCAGATGACGTGGCCACAGATGCAGCAAAGCAGGAGAAGTTTCTTGAGGGACTCAACGATGAGCTGAGTATGTAGTTGATGGTCGCAACATTCAACAACTACCAGTTATTGGTAGACAGGGCCCTCATGATAGAAGGCAAGCAACAACAGATTGACAATCTCAAGAGGAAGTATGGACAGGGGAGGAACAATTCCGGAGCTCAGCAGAAGCCCTGCTATACCCCGTACTTGGGAGGACATACACATAACCATGGAGGCCATAACCATGGAGGACACACGCACCACGGAGCAAGTTCACACAACCATAGTGGCCCCAAGAATGGCAATGGGAATGGAGGAAGCAACAATCATAACCATTCCAACACCTCAACACCAGCTAAGAGGGATCTGAGCCACATTACTTGTTTCAAGTGCTAGAAAACCGGACATTATGCCAATGATTGTCCTGAAGCCAATAATGGAAACAACAATGGAGGTTCTGCCAAGAAGCCCAACCCCTTCACCAAAGGTCAGGTGAACCACGTCAGTGTGGAGGAGATTGAGGATCAACCCGACACAGTTGTCGGTAAGTTTTTGATTATTGCATTTACAACACTGTTCTTTTGATACTGGTGCATCACATTCATTCATATCAAGGGGATTTGTGGATAAGTATAAGTTGCCAATAGTAGCCCTTAAGTCACCTATGTTAGTAAGTTCCCGAGGAGAGGAGTATATGGCTAGTAGGGGAATGCTATTAGTTGCCAGTAACCATAGGTAGACATGTTTTCCCAACCGACCCGATTGTTCTGGAGTCACAAGGATTGGATGTGATACTAGGCATGGATTGTCTACCCAAGTTTGGGGGAAACATCGATTGCGCCAGTAAATCAATTATTCTCACCACCCCAGAAGGAAAGAGGATCAAGTATGTATCCAGGCATGCGCCGAGGAGGACTCAAGTGAATTCCTTATCAGGAGTTTTATAGGAGGAAGTACCTGTGGTAAAGGATTATCCCGATGTATTTCCGGAGGAGTTACTAGGCATGCCACCAGATCGAGAGATTGAGTTATTGATTAAGTTATTGCTAGGCACCAGACCAATATCAAAGAGACCATATCAGATGCCCGCAAAAGATCTGGAGGAAATTAAGAAGCAGATTAAGGAGTTACTAGAGAAAGGTTACATTCGACCAAGTTCATCACCTTGGGGAGCCCCAGTGCTTCTAGTGGAGAAGAAGGATGGATCTTTGAGGATGGTTGTTGATTATCGTGCACTGAATGAGGTGACGATCAAGAACAAATACCCTCTACCGATGATCAATGATTTGTTTGACCAGTTGCATGGAGCTAAAGTATTCTCCAAGATTGATCTTCAATCAGGTTATCACCAGTTGAAGATCCGAGAGCAAGATATACCCAAGACAGCTTTTACCACAAGGTATGGGCTATATGAGTATACAGTTATGTAATTTGGTTTGACTAATGCCCCTGCCTATTTAATGAGTATGATTAACAAGGCGTTTATGGAGTTTTTGGATAAATTTGTCGTGCTATTCGTTGATGACATATTGGTCTACTCGAAGAATGAAGAAGAGCATAAGGAGCATTTGCGTTTGGTTCTCGAGAAGTTCAGAGAACATCAGTTGTATGCCAAGTTCAGCAAATGCGAGTTTTGGTTGAGGGAAGTTGGATTTCTCGGACATGTTATATCCAGAGAAGGAATAGCAGTAGACCCTACCAAGGTTGCTTCAGTCACTAAATGGTTGGCACCCATCTCAATGGGAGAGATCAGGAGTTTTATTGGACTCGCAGGTTATTATCGGAGGTTCATTGAGAATTTCTCCAAGATTGCAAAGCCCATGATGGAGTTAATGAAGAAGGACACCAAGTTTATATGGAATGAGGATTGCGAGGCCAGTTTTCAGGAGTAGAAGAAACGTTTGGTTACAGCCCTAGTGTTGATTCTCCGAGACCAACGCAAGGATTTCCAAGTGTATTGCGATGCTTCACATCGAGGACTTGGAGGAGTGCATATGCAGGAGGGAAGAGTTGTTTCATATGCCCCATGACAGCTTCGACCTCATGAGTTGAATTATACTACACATGATTTGGAGTTAGCAGTCGTAGTGCATGCGCTCAAGACATGGAGACACTTTCTCATCAGAAACCGTTGTGATGTATACACGGACCATAAGAGTTTGAAATACATCTTCACGTAGAAGGAGTTAAATCTCAGGCAAAGGAGATGGTTGGAACTCATAAAGGATTATGATATGAGATTGCATTATCATCCAGGAAAGGCCAATGTCGTAGCAGACGCGTTGAGCTGCAAGAGTTATGTTAACACGCTCATAACCGGAGGATTACCTAAGGAGTTAGCATATGACATTCGAGAGCTATGCTTGGAGATAGTTCTGAGAGGTTATGTTGCAGCATTGGAAATTCAGTCCACTTTGTTGGGCAAGATTAGAGAAGCCAGCCAAAATTCTTGAGTTTTCCAATCGAGTTAGTCGCTGCAAGGTTATCAAGTTTTGCAAAGTTCAGTGGAGCCACCATACCGAAGAGGAAGCCACCTGGGAGAAAGAAGAAGATCTTCGCAATGACCACCCAAACCTTTTCGCTGACCAACCCGAATCTCGAGGGCGAGATTCATCTTAAAGGGGGTAGGTTTGTAACATCCCAATTTTCAATTTGGATGTTATACATAGATCATCATATGCATATCATATTTTATTTTTGCATTCTGGTTGTGATCCTAGAAATCTTAAGCAACTCAAGGACCCATGAAGAGAGTTGGAGGTTTCACAAATTCATCTTTGAATTTATTTCAAATTTGAAACGAGGATCAATTTGATTTTAATAATTTTGTCTCCAATTATTTCTAATAATAAATATAAATGAGAGAAGATAATATGACTTCTTCAACCTAAGAGAAATATTGGAGAAAGAATTTTAAAATCAAATTATTATTTTATTGGTATTTCATTTGCTATTATATTTGAATTAGAGAAAACTTGCATTTTCAAAAATTGCATATTAGTCCAAAAAATGTTCATCTTGTCCTAAATATTAGGTTTGGACGGTGAAAATTGTTTCTGGAATTTTTAGAATTTTTTTATATTTATTTAGGATTTTTTTCTTTCGCGGTGAAATTATTTTAAATAAAAACTTTCTTCCCGGACCAAACTGGGCCGAAGGCCCAGCCGGCCCGCGCGTCGCCGCCTTCCCCGCGCCGTCACCATAGCCGCGCCAGACTCTCGAAGGAGTCCGGGTTTGCCCCGCCGCGCCGCCCGACCCCTCCTCCAAGTCGGAGGAGCCCGGCCCCCTCTTTTTAAGGCGCCGCCCCGCCCCCTCTCCTCCCCATCAAACGTCGCGGCCGCCCGCCTCCAGTGCAGCTCTGCCGCCTCGCGCCACCGCCACTACTGCATCGCCCTAGGCCGCCGTCTCCGCACACCGCCACCGCCGTCCTGCGCTGCAGCTCCGCTGCACCCCGCCGCCAGGAGCCGACGTCGTCAGATCCGCCGCCGCCGCCCATTTTTTATTAGGTTTTCCTTGGTTTATGTTTTAGGTCAGTTTAGTTATATAACGAACATTCGTTAGTTCGTTCGTTTTAACAAACGGTTTTTGTTAGATTAGTTCTGTTAACAAATGTTCGCGCGGTAGATTTTTCTTTTTAGTTTTATTTGCAGCCAGGGACCTATCCGCGAATAGTTTTCTCGTGATTTAGCCCCTGATCTTAAAACTAGCGTAACATTTTGCTCGTTTGTCCAAATTATTTGAAACCAGCGCCTAAATCTTCGTAACGATCTGTTCTTTCCAGTTAACTAACTTGAACAAGATTTTGTCACTTTAAAATTTGACTTTAGTTTAGATTAGTAAACGATCTTGTTTCGTTCGTATCTTGAGTTTCATTTCTCCATTTGAGTTGTTTCTTTTTTGCAAATCGTAGCTAATCACCTCTACCTACTGTTAAGATCTAATCCACACGTTAATAAAGCTGTTAGGTTTTGTTTTCTATTTAGTTTGGCCGTTTGCTTGTTTCATGTTTGATTTGGATTTTTTCTCATTTTCTCGTTGTTTCGTTTGAGTGATTGCTTATGTATGCTACTGTTTGTCTACGCTAGATTACCTGGAGTGCGAAGCTTGTTACTACGAATCTCTAGAGTTTGGGGATTGTCAGCAAGGCAAGTTACACTTTGATCATACTCTTCTATACCTAGCTTTTACTATGCATTAGTATTGCTCCTCAAATATTTGCATGAATAGGATTGGGAACATGTGGTTTGGTTCTAGTATTATGAGGTAGGAACCTAATACCTTTTGATCACCCCTGGAATATACATTATGTTATATTACTGCTTAATCATGCTCGTAGACGGGGATTGGATCGTGTTTTCACATGAAAGTTTTGAGAGTTATTAATTTTGGATAACATTAAGGTGGCAACTTTAATACACATCTGGGTGGATTGGTTGGGGAACCTGGGGAACCCAGTGTTGTCCATTAAGGGAAATCCCAGGGGTACCCGTTTGATTTTTCCTCAGTTTGCCACCCAGGCTCAAAGGGATCATATGATATTTCATGACTAGAAACTTTCGTGTGCAGCCACAAGCCATTATGGGCTCTGGCATAGTTGAGTAAGTTGTATGAGCGCTCGAAGAGGCGGACTAGCAGATGTAGAGGGAAAGTAGGTGTATCGGTCTGCCCGGAATAGGGAGTTAATGCTTCAAAAAGACTATGTCTCGATCTTCCGATCATGGATGCGGTCGAATCTTGTGGGGAAAAGTGCGCAACCTCTACAGAGTGTATAAACTAATCATGGTTAGCCGTGTCTCTGGTTATGGACATCTTGAGTATCTGGAATTGGATATTATTGTTGATCTCATCACTCGTTAATTAATTGAATTGGGTTTAATGATGATATTGTTTAATTGGGATTTGAGTTGGGGAAACCTTCTCAAATATTGGCACAACTTGGGAGTAGTTAAATAAATTTATTTCTTTGTTGTAGGGAAAAACTAGCTTTATGCAAAATCATAAACTTAGAGCCTCCACCAGCCAAATATTGCATGTAGATATAGTTCTTGCATTTATTGCTTTACAGTGTAACTCTGCCAGCATATTCAATATGCTGACCTACACGGCTGCAATGTCTCATGTTGCAAACTACTCAGACGACAAATAAGGTGCGATAGGTTGTTGTCTTGCACTTAGCTATACCGTTGGAGTTGATGGACTCATTTACCTTCGAAGCTTCCGTGGTTATTTAGTTTAGATGCCCTTCAGCCATGATATTTTTGTAATCATACTCTTTACGAGGACTCGATGTAATAAGAGTGTGATTGAACTCTGTTATAATTCCTCGAGTACTATACGTGTCAGCATTATTGATCCAGGGATGACACTGAAGCACAGAGACTTCGGTCCATTGGGATCGTGGTCGCGACATTCGGGAACCACTGCAAACGAGAAAGATTCAGACATTGTTGTCTAACAACTCATTATGGGCAGTAAAAAGAGAAGGCTGTAGGGTTTGTAGTTACCATCCTACAGCTCACTGTTGTGTTGGATAGAGCATAAACAAATAATTTGCTTGCCATCATTCGTATCTTTTTGCTAATAATCCTTATCAGTTTCCTCACTTGATGCTTGTTCATGAATATCTCATTGCCCCACACAAAAAGGGTCAATGCGTGGATCCTTGCCAAGGGCATATGTACCTAGAAGCAACAAGTCAATATTAGAAGCTAACAAGTGTCCAGGCCTGGATCTATATGCACTACATTATGGAACATTGGGGGAGTACAAGCCGAGGGTTGAAGCTAACCTTGGCGGAAAATGGTGGCCACTCCCGTTGTTGTCCTGCATAAGTAGTGGAAAGGCATGATAAGTATGGCTACCTTAACATCAAACAAATATAGCAAAGGTAAACAATATTATCTCCAAATGATAGCTTGAATGTGTTGGTTTCAGCATGCTGTTAAACCATATATAAAATGGAAGGCAATGTTACCGACGGAAGGCTTAACAACCATCAAATATTGCAATTCAGACTGGTATTGTTGAAAATGAATAGAACGTAGGTAATGCTTAAACATCACTGGATAAATGTGTAAAACTAAAATAAAGGGCATGTGTTAACTACACCAGGCATAACTGGAACCAAATATAGCCGTTCAAACTGGTATTGATGCAGTCGAGCAGCACAGTTCCGACTTGCACATAATGAACAACACATTGTGAACGACTGAAATAATCAAGGCATAAATGACAGTGCATATGCTTGAGAACTAGACAAATGCTCACTGCAACTAACCTAACAAGCAAATACAGATAAACAAGGCATCTGCTTGAAAACTGGACAAATGCTAAAAAAGCAACCTAACAACCAAATATAGATAAACAAGGCATCTGCTTGATAACTGGACAAATGCTCACTTCAACCAAACTAAGACAAAATACATATAAACAAGGCATCGGCCCGATAACTGAAAAAATGCTCACTTCAACCAACCTAACACAGATAACCAAGGCATCTACTCACTATAAATAACCAAATATAGCCATTCGTGAAACTGAAGCGGACAATTCATACTTAAACATCACATAGCCCTATTGAACAATACATTTTTGCATAACTGAAATAATTAAACACGACACAGTTATAGCACCGCACGGCAAATGCTACCTCAACAAAGGGTATGGGTTGGCAAGCTAGAAAATGTAAGATTTGTTCATAGGATGTTGACTCACATTTCATGGACCGGATCCTTCCAGTTGGAAGAGCACAGACCCATGGTGGAAGAACCTCTGTGGGTGCCCTCCCCGTGGTCGTGGTTGATGAGATCTGACTTGGCAATTGAGGATTCCAAGCCGCCACCATAGAACGTGTCCTTCAGAAATGACAAAATGGGCTTGATGGCGTATAAGGATCGCAAATCCTTGACCGCTTGGCGGAGGAGATCAGCGGAAGGGCCGTCGAAGAGATCAACGGCGGTTGAACCAAAGGGGTTGGGGATGGACCACGTAACCTGTGACATTGCCCGCGTGAAGCCGTCACTGTCGACGAGCTTGATGTTGTAGCCAGCTTTCCCGAGATATAGTAATACGCAAGCCCGTTGACATAAAGCCTTCGACATGGCAACGTAGTCAACGTCTTCTCCGGCATTCGCGGTGACGTGTTTCTACGGGACTAATAGGTCGGGGCGAACGACGTCCACCTTGCTAACGTCCGTTGGAGAGGCCATGATAAACCACTTCTTGGCCGAACGCTCGTTGGGCTCCCCGGGATACATGGTCGAGCTTAGGCTGTGACATTCTGGAGCACGGGATGTGCATCTGGCGGGGAGGGACACCGCATGCCTCATCTGAAAACTTAGGGGAGTGGGGCGACGGTATGGGAATCGTTGGGTAGCCTGAACTTATTATCTAAGCTAGGAGGAACGGGCAGACCGGCATGGGTTGGTGGCGGCGCCGGTGGCAGCTGCGAGATAGGGTTACTGGGAGGAGGGGGCGGGTGGGTGCTACGTCTTGAGCTTGCGTTGGTTTTCCTCAAAGAGGAGAGGGTGATGCAGCAAAGTCTAGCGTAAGTATTTCCCTCAGTTTTGAGAACCAAGGTATCAATCCAGTAGGAGGCTCCTCAAAAGTCCCATGCACCTACACAAACAAACTGAGAACTCGCAACCAACGCAATAAAGGGGTTTTCAATCCCTTCACGGCCACTTGCAAAAGCGAGGTCTAATAAAGATAGTATGATAATATAAATATATTTTTGGTATTTTATAATATAGATGCAAAAAGTAAAGATGCAAATAAAGGTAGATTGAAAGCAAATATGATAAGAGATAGACCCGGGGGCCATAGGTTTCACTAGGGGCTTCTCTCAAGATAGCATAAGTATTATAGTGGGAACAAATTACTGTCGAGCAATTGATAGAAAAGCGCATAGTTATGAGATTATCTAGGCATGATCAAGTATACAGGCATCACATCCATAACAAGTAGCCGGCTCCTGCCTGCATCTACTACTATTACTCCACACATTGACCGACTCCTGCCTGCATCTAGAGTATTAAGTTCATAAGAACAGAGTAACGCATTAAGCAAGATGACGTGATGTAGAGGGATAAACACATGCAATATGATATAAACACCATCTTGTTATCCTCGATGGCAACAATACAATACGTGCCTTGCAACCCTTTCTGTCACTGGGTAAGGACATCGCAAGATTGAACCCAAAGCTAAGCACTTCTCCCATGGCAAGAAAGACCAATCTAGTAGGCCAAACCAAACTGATAATTCGAAGAGACTTGCAAAGATAACTCAATCATACATAAAAGAATTCAGAGAAGATTCAAATATTATTCATAGATAAACTTGATCATAAACCCACAATTCATCGGATCTCGACAAACACACTACAAAAAGAGTTTACATCGAATAGATCTCCACAAGAGAGGGGCAGAGCATTGTATTGAGATCCAAAAAGAGAGAAGAAGCCATCTAGCTAATAACTATGGACCCGTAGGTCTGTGGTAAACTACTCACAACTCATCGGAGGGGCAAGGATGTTGATGTAGAAGCCCTCCATGGTTAATTCCCCCTCCGGCAGAGTGCCGGCGAAGGCTCCAAGATGAGATCTCGTGGATACAGAAGGTTACAGCGGTGGAAATTGTGTTTCGTGGTGCTCCTGGTTGTTTTTAGGGTACGTAGGTATATATAGGAGGAAGAAGTACGTCGGTGGCCGCCCGAGGGGCCCATGAGACAGGGGGCGCGCCCTACAGGGGGGCGCCCCCTATCTCGCGGGGACCTCAGAAGCTTCTTGACTTGCACTCCAAGCTCTCCGGATCATGTTTGTTCCAAAAATCATGCTCCCGAAGGTTTCATTCCGTTTGGACTCCGTTTGATATTCCTTTTCTTCGAAATACTGAAATAGGCAAAAAAACAGCAATATGGGCTGGGCCTCCGGTTAGTAGGTTAGTCCCAAAAATGATATAAATGTGTAAAATAAAGCCCATAAACATCCAAAAGAGGTGATATAATAGCATGGAACAATCAAAAATTATAGATACGTTGGATACGTATCAAGCATCCCCGAGCTTAATTCCTCCTCGTCCTCGAGTAGGTAAATGATAAAAAGAGAATTTTTGATGTGGAATGCTACCTAACATAATTCATAATGTAATTTTCTTTATTGTGGCATGAATGCTCAGATCCAAATGATTCAAAATAAAAGTTCATATTGATAAAAGAAATAGTAATACTTCAAGCATACTAATCAAAGTAATCATGTCTTCTCAAAATAACATGGCAAAAGAAAGTTCATCCCTACAAAATCATATAGTTAGGCTATGCTTCATTTTCGTCACACAAAGATGTTCCCAACTTCTATACCCCCGATGACAAGCCAAGCAATTGTTTCATACTTAAATAATCTCAAACTTTTTCAAACCTTCACGCAATACATGAGCGTGAGCCATGGATATAGCACTATGGGTGGAATAGAATATGATGTTGGGGATTGTGTGGAAAAGACAAAAAAAGAGAAAGTCTCACATTGAGGAGGATAATCAACGGGCTATGGAGATGCCCATCAATTGATGTCAACATGAGGAGTAGGGATTGCCATGCAACGAATGCACTAGAGCTATAAATGAATGCTCAACAAAAGAAAACTAGTGGGTGTGCATCCAACTTGCTTGCTCACGAAGACCTAGGGCATTTGAGGAAGCCCATCGTAGGAATATACAAGCCAAGTTCTATAATGAAAAATTCCCACAAGTATGAAAAAGACAACTTATGAGACTCACTATATAAAAAACATGGTGCTACTTTGAAGCACAATATATGAGACTCACTACATGGAGAACAAAGTGCTACTTTGAAGCACAAGTGTGGAAAAAGAGATAGTAACATTGCCCTTTTTATTTATTTCTTTTTTTTTCCTTTTTCTTCTTTTTTTTCTTTTTTTTCTTTTCTTTTCTTTCTCTTGTGGGCCTTTCTTTTTTTCTTTTTGGCCTTTTTTTATTTTGGCAATGTTCTAATAATGATGATCATCACACTTCTATCGATTACAACATAAGAATTACAACTCGAAACTAGAACAAGATATGACTCTATATGAATGCCTCCGGCGGTGTACCAGGATGGTGCAATGAATCAAGAGTGACATGTATGAAAAATAATGCATGGTGGCTTTGCCACAAATACGATGTCAACTACATGATCATGCAATGGCAATATGAAAAAAGTAAAGTATGTCATGATGATGATGAACGGAACGGTGGAAAGTTGCATGGCAATATATCTCGGAATGGCTATGGAAATGCCATAATAGGTAGGTATGGTGGCTGTTTTGAGGAAGATATAAGGAGGTTTATGTGTGATAGAGCGTATCGTATCACGGGGTTTGGATGCACCGGCGAAGTTTGCACCAACTCTCAAGGTGAGAAAGGGCAATGCACGGTACCGAAGAGGCTAGCAAAGGTGGAAAGGTACAAGTTCGTATAATCCATGGACTCAACATTAGTCAAAAGAACTCATATACTTATTGCAAAAATTTAGAAGTCATCAAAAACCAAGTACTACGCGCATGCTCCTAGGGGGATAGATTGGTAGGAAAATACCATCGCTCGTCCCCGACCGCCACTCATAAGGATGCACAAGCCAAGTACACTTCATGTTTCAAATTTGTTACACAACTTTAACCATACGTGCATGCTACGGGACTTGCTAACTTCAACACAAGCATTCTTTGAATTCATAATCACCCAACTATCATGACTTTAATATCAATACCTCCAAATCTTAAAACAATTATCAAGTATCAAATTGATCATAGCATCCAATTCACTTCCTATGATAGTTTTTATTATACCCAACTTGGATGCCTACCATTCTAAGACCAACTTTATGATAATAGCAAATACCATGCTGTTCTAAAATACTCTCAAAATAATATAAGTGAAGCATGAGAGACTAGCAATTTCTTCAAAATTAAGACACCACCGTGCTCTAAAAGATATAAGTGAAGTACTAGAGCAAAAACTATCAAGCTCAAAAGATATAAGTGAAGCACATAGAGTATTCTAGCAAATTCTAATCAAATAGGCTTCTCCCAAAAGGTGTGTAAAGAAAGGATGATTGTGGTAAACAAAAAAGCAAAGACTAATATAATACACGACGCTCCAAGCAAAACACATATCATGTGGCGAATAAAAATATAGCTCCAAGTAAAGTTACCAATGAATGAAGAAGAAAGAGGTGATGCCTTCCCGGGGCATCCACAAGATTAGGCTTTTGGCTATTCTTGAATATCTTGGGGTGCCATGGGCATCCCCAAGCTTAGGCTCTTGCCACCTGAGTGAGTCCTGGATTAGGGGGTGTCCAGATGGCAAGACTATGACCTTTGGCCGGACACCCGGACTATGAAGATACAAGATTGAAGACTCCGTCCCGCGTCCGGATGGGACTTTCCTTGGCGTGGAAGGCAAGCTTGGTGATACGATATGAAGATCTCCTCCCATTGTAACCGACTATGTGTAACCCTAGCCCTCTCCGGTGTCTATATAAACCGGAGACTTTTAGTCCGTAGGACGAACAACAATCATACCATAGGCTAGCTTCTAGGGTTTAGCCTCTCTGATCTCCTGGTAGATCCACTCTTGTACTACCCATATCATCAATATTAATCAAGCAGGAGTAGGGTTTTACCTCCATCGAGAGGGCCCGAACCTGGGTAAAAACATCGCGTCCCTTGACTCCTGTTACCATCCGCCTAGACACACAGTTCGGGACCCCCTACCCGAGATCCGCCGGTTTTGACACCGACATTGGTGCTTTCATTGAGAGTTCCTCTGTGTCGTCACCGTCAGGAAGGTTGCCACACCCCTATTTAAAGACGGCGCTGTTGCTAAAGGAGCTTTGGCTGTCGGCCAAACTCTCCGGCTAGGCAGTTTTTTGATGACCGCCTGTTCGGCCGCCGCGCCGACGATGACCTCTTGGGCCATCGAAAGCAATCTCCACATCAGCTTGGAGCTCGCCGAGTAGTTAGATCCGACGGAGCTCTCTTCCCTGAACGAGCTCTTGGATCGCATTGCTGCCCTGGGAGTCGCTATAGATTACGGCCAGATTGGGCTTAAACCCGATCAGAGAGAGATCGACTCTCCCCAGGTCACCCACCATGTTGAAGTGGTGGAAGAACAATGCGGCGAATCTTCGCCCGCCCTAAGGACCAGATGTGTCCGGATTCCCGACCCCTCCAAGCCGGACGCCCGCGGAGGGGAGGATGTCGCCCAAGCCCTGAACCTAAAGTCAGGCAGGAGGCCTGATTCATTGAATAATGTCCAAGAAAGCAAGCTTCCAAATTCGGAAACTTCTTGGCCCCTGAATCTTATATCGGGCAAGGTTCCGGATTTAAATCCACCCGCCCACCCAACTATTAGGGATTTATCCCAAATACGGCAAGAGCCCGGGGAAACAGTACACCATTATTGGGCCAGATTCCTCCTGGTTATGAATAGGATAAAGGACTGCCGTGGGAAAGAAGCAATTTCATTCTTCTGTAACAATTGCACGGACATTGGAATCCTCAACGCCATAAGTCGCCGTGAAATTACACGCTTCATCGACTTAACATCCATAGTACGAAAGTACTGTGCGACAGAAAGCGTTCGGAAAACCGAAGATAAATTCTGGGACAATCCGGCCCTGAATACAACACGAGTCCGAAACAAAAGGGCGCATTATCGCCAGGCATCTGAGCCAAACATCGAAAAACAAAAACCCTCTATAGGGTATGGTACCGTACTGGAGGGATGGCTCAATGGACCCTGTAAAATTCATAGTTCATGGGAAGTCACACCAACTCACAGCCTTAGAGCAGTTGGATACTCCGGCAGGTGGCCAGAAGTGGCGAGGAGCTTCTAACTCCAGAATCCGCAGAGCACCACCCCAGAAACGCTAGTACGGTGTCGACAGTCTTCGAGACTTTCGCATCAAACAATGCGAGGAAACTTACGCTCCGCAGCCTTACCGAAGTCTACCAAGTAGCAACAATAAACCCATGGAGTGACACGGCTATTACCTTTAATGCCAGTGACGAACCTAAATTCCGGACAGCCCGAGCACCAGCCGCATTGGTCCTCAGTCCGATAGTGGACGGCTTCCGACTTACAAAGGTACTCATGGACGGCGGCAGCGGACTTAACCTCATCTACGAGGAAACCCTGCGAAAAATGGAAATAGACTGGAGCCGCATTGAGCGAAGCAACACAACCTTTAGAGGCATAATACCAAGCCGGGAAGCGTGATGTTCAGGAAAAATCACACTGGATGTGGTGTTCGGCATGCCGGATAATTACAGATCCAAGGAGGTCACGTTCCAAGTGGCCCCGTTCAGCTGCGGATACCACGCTCTGCTAGGGCGAGAAGCATTTACAATTTTTCAAGCCATACCCCATTATGGGTACATGAAGCTCAAAATGCCTGGACCCAACGGAATCATCACTCTTTCAAGTGATCCAGACACAGCGCTCCGCACCGAAAACAAAACAACCGCACTGGCCCTGGAGGCATTATCCAAAGCCCTAGCGGTCGAGGAACTAACTGCGTTGCGCTCCACGGTGGACAGGGACGATGTGATACTAGATAAGAGATCCAAGTCCACCTCTTTCAAACCAGCGGACGAAATAGTCAAATTCCAAGTCCATCCAACGGACCCCACAAAAATGGCCTCCATCGGGGCACAACTAAAACCCGATGTAGACGCCGCACTCAGAGAATTCCTGCGAGAAAATTGGGACATTTTCGCCTGGCACCCTTCAGACATGCCAGGAATCCCACGCAGGCTGGCTGAGCACATCCTAAACATCCTAAAAGGGTTTAAGCCCGTTAAGCAGACTCTACGGCGTTTCTCCGAACCCAAGAGACAAGCCATGGGAGAGGAGCTAGCAAAACTGCTGGAAGCCGGATTCATCAGAGATATAAAACATCCGGACTGGCTAGCAAACCTGGTGATGGTACCAAAGAAGGACAAATCTTGGCGCCTATGTGTGGATTTCAAAGACCTAAATAAGGCCTGCCCAAAGGATCCTTTCCCACTCCCCCGAATTGATCAAATCATCGACGCCACCGCAGGACACGACTCATTGTGTTTCCTCGATGCATACTCTGGCTACCACCAAATCAAGATGGCAGAGTCAGACCAAGCCGCAACGGCATTTATCACCCCATACGGCCCATTATACTTCAACACGGTGCCCTTCGGGCTCAAAAACGCCGGCGCAACATATCAGCGCATGATTCAGACATGTCTGGCCAACCAGATCGGCAAAACAGTTGAAGCGTACGTAGATGACGTGGTCGTCAAAACCAAACACGTCGATACTCTAGTAGATGACTTGAGGCTCACGTTCGACAATCTCCGAACATATGACATTAAGCTCAACCCGGAAAAATGCGTTTTCGGCGTACCAGCCGGAAAGCTCTTGGGCTTCTTCGTATCCGGTAGAGGAATTGAAGCAAACCCAGCCAAGATCCGAGCTATGTCACAATTGGATACCCCAAAAAGACCTCAAACAAATACAAAAAATTGACAGGATGCATGGCGGCTCTAAGCTGCTTCATCTCCCGCTTAGGAGAAAAGGCATTACCCCTCTATCGCCTCCTGCGGCGCACCGAACACTTCGAGTGGACGGATGCCGCCACGGCCGGACTCAAAGAAATAAAAGCCATACTGGCAACAAATCCGGTCCTGGCCACACCCAACACGGGCGAACCAATGCTGTTATACATCGCGGCAACCCATCAAGTTGTAAGCGCAGTGCTTGTCGTCGAATGAGAAACGGACGGACACAAGTTCCCTATCCAAAAACCAGTTTACTACGTGTCCACTGTCCTAACTCCATGCAAGTCACGGTACCCGCATTATCAAAAGACAGCATACGAGTGTTCATGGCATCCCGGAAGCTGCGACACTATTTTCAAGAGTGTTCAATAACACTGGCATCTGAAGTACCTCTTAATGATATTATAAACAACCGCGACGCAACGGGCCGGATTGCCAAATGGGCCATCGAGCTCCTCCCGTTCGACATAACTTACAAGCCAAGGCGAGCTATTAAGTCGCAGGTTTTGGCCGACTTCATCGCCGAATGGAATGAAGTCGAGCTCCCTAAAGAGTACGGCGCATACTCCAACTGGATCATGCACTTTGACGGCTCCAAAATGTTGGCTGGCCTGGGGGCTGGCATCGTTCTGACGTCCCCAACCGGAGATACAGTCCAATACGTACTTCAGATAATGTACACGGATTCCAACAACGCAGCCGAATACGAGGCCCTTTTACATGGTCTCCGGATGGCAGTCTCCATGGGCATTCAGCGCCTAGAGGTCCGCGGGGATTCAAACCTCGCAATATCCCAAATAAATGGAGACTTTGACACCAAGGATCCGAAAATGGCTTTAGTCCGTAGGACGAACAACAATCATACCATAGGCTAGCTTCTAGGGTTTAGCCTCCTTGATCTCGTGGTAGATCTACTCTTGTAACACACATCATCAATATTAATCAAGTAGGACGTAGGATTTTACCTCCATCAAGAGGGCCCGAACCTGGGTAAAACATCGTGTCCCTTGTCTCCTGTTACCATCCGCCTAGATGCACAGTTCGGGACCCCCTACCCGAGATCCGCCGGTTTTGACACCGACATTGGTACTTTCATTGAGAGTTCCTCTGTGCCGTCACCATCAGGAAGGATGCCTTTTCCCGTCTTTAAAGACGGCACCGTCGTCAAGGGAGCTTTGGCCGCCGGCCAGACTATCCGGCTAGGCGGTTTTCTTATGACCGCCTGTTCGGCCACCGCTCCGACAATGACCTCTCGGGTCATTGAAAGCGATCTTCACATCAGCTCGGAATTCGCCGAGCAGCTGGATCCGATTAAGCTCTCCTCCGTAAACGAGCTCTTGGATCGCATCGCCGCCCTGGGAGTTGCTACCGACTATGATCAGATTGGGCTTAAAACCGATCTGAGAGAAATTAACTCTCCCCGGGTTACCCACCACGTTGTTGTGGTAGGGGAACAATGCGGCGACTCTTCTTCTATGTTAAAAACCAACTATGTCCGGATTCCCGATCCCTCCATGCCGGATTCCCACGGAGGGTCGGACGCTAATCAAATACTGAACCTAAAGTCAGGCATCGAACCAGATTTGTTGGAAAGCGTCCAGCAAACCAAGCTTCCGAATCCGGAAGCTTCTTGGCCTTCGAGCCTCAGATCGGGCGGGGTTCCGAGCTTAATTCCACCCGCCTACCCAAACATAAGCAATCTATCTCAAATACGGCAAGAGACCGATGAAATAGTACATCATTACTGGGCCAGATTCCTCCTGGTTATGAACAGGATAAAGGACTGCCGTGAAGAAAGCGCGATTTCAATCTTTTGCAACAATTGCACGGACAAGGGAATCATAAATGCCATCAGTCGTCGCAAAGTTACACGCTTCGCCGACCTAGCGACCATTGTACAAAAATACTGCATGATGGAGAGTGCCTGGAAAACCGAAACTAGGTTTTGGGACAATCCAGCCCTGAATACAACCCCAGTCTAAAATAAAAGGGTGCGTCATACTCAAGCACCTGGGTTAAAAACCAAAAAGCAAAAAACCCCTAAAGGGTACGGAATCGTACTGGAGGGATGGCTCAACGGACCCTGCAAAATCCACAATACGGAGGGCGCCACTCCAACACATAGCCTTCGAGCATGTTGGATATTACGGCAGGTGGCCAAAAGTGGCGAAAGCTTTTTAGCCCCAGGCAACCAGCCCAGCAGTACCAGTATGGTATTAACAGTCTTCGAGACTTTCGCATCAAATAACATGCGGAAACGAACAATCCGCAGCCTTGCGAAGTCTACCAAGTAGCAACAACAAATCCATGGAGCGACACGGCTATCACCTTCAATGCCAGCGACGAACCTAAATTCCGAACAGCTAGAGCACCAGCCGCATTGGTCCTCAGTCCGATAGTGGACGGCTTTCGTCTTACCAAGGTACTCATGGATGGCGGCAGCGGATTAAACCTCATCTACGAGGAAACCCTTCAAAAAATGGAAATTGACTGGAGCCGCATTGAGCGAAGCAGCACAACCTTCAGGGGAATAATCCCTAGTCGAGAAGTACGCTGCACAGGAAAAATCACACTAGATGTAGTGTTCGGATCGCCGGACAATTATAGGTCCAAAGAGGTCACGTTCCAAGTGGCCCCATTCGGCAGCGGATATCACGCTTTGTTAGGGAGAGAGGCATTCACAATCTTCCAAGCTATACCCCATTACGGGTACATGAAGCTCAAAATGCCCGGACCCAATGGAATAATCACTCTCGCCAGTGATCCAGATACAGCACTCCGCGCTGAAAATAAGACAGCCGCACTGGCCCTAGAGGCATTATCCGAAGCCCTAGCGGCAGAGGAACTAACTGCGCTGCGCTCCACAGTGGATAGGGACGATGTGATACTCGATAAGAGGTCCAAGTCCACCTCTTTTAAACCAGCAGACGAAATAGTCAAATTTCAGGTCCATCCAACGGACCCCACAAAGACGGCATCCATTGGGGAACAATTAAATCCTGATGTAGAAGCGGCACTACGAGAATTCCTTCGTGAAAATTGGGACCTGTTTGCTTGGCACCCTTCAGACATGCCAGGAATCCCACGCAGGCTGGCAGAGCACAGCCTAAATATCCTTAAAGGATTCAAGCCAGTCAAACAAGCTCTTCGGCGATTTTCCGAACCCAAAAGACAGGCAATGGGAGAGGAGCTAGCCAAACTCTTAGAAGCCGGATTCATCAGAGATATAAAACATCCGGACTGGCTAGCCAACCTAGTAATGGTACCAAAAAAGGACAAATCCTGGCGCCTTTGCGTCAATTTCAAAGACCTTAACAAGGCCTGTCCAAAGGACCCTTTCCCTCTCCCCCGCATCGACCAAATCATCGATGCTACCGCAAGGCACGATTCATTGTGCTTCCTCGACGCATACTCCGGATACCATCAAATCAAGATGGCAGAAAAAGACCAGGCCGCAACGGCATTCATTACTCCATATGGGCCATTCTGCTTCAACACAATGCCCTTCGGACTCAAAAACGCCGGCGCAACATATCAGCGCATGATTCAGACATGTCTGGCTACCCAGATAGGCAAAACAGTAGAGGCATACATAGACGATGTGGTCGTCAAGACCAAACACGTCGAAACTCTAGTAGACGACTTGAGGGCGACATTTGACAACCTCCGAGCATATGAAATTAAGCTCAACCCAGAAAAATGTGTCTTCGGAGTACCAGCCGGAAAGCTTTTGGGCTTCATTATATCCGGTAGAGGAATTGAAGCAAACCCAGCCAAGATCCGAGCTCTGTCACAATTGGATATGCCAAAAGACCTCAAGTAAATACAAAAACTAACTGGGTGCGTAGCGGCTCTAAGCCGCTTCATCTCCCGTTTGGGAGAAAAGGCTCTGCCCCTCTATCGCCTCCTTCGGCGCACCGAACACTTCAAATGGACGGATGCTGCCATGGCCGGACTCGAAGAAATCAAGGCCATACTGGCAACAATCCGGTCCTAGCCGCGCCCAACCTGGGCGAACCTATGTTATTATATATCGCAGCAACACATCAAGTTGTCAGCGCGGTACTCGTCGTTGAACGAGAAACAGAAGGGGACAAATTCCCTCTTCAAAAACCAGTGTACTACGTATCCACTGTCTTAACTCCATGCAAGTCCAGGTACCCACATTATCAAAAGATAGCGTATGCGGTGTTCATGGCATCCCGGAAGCTGCGTCACTACTTTCAAGAGTGTTCCATAATGGTGGCCTCCGAAGTACCTCTCAACGATATTATAAACAATCGCGATGCAACGGGCAGGATTGCAAAATGGGCCATTGAGCTCTTACCATTTGACATAACCTACAAACCACGGTGAGCTATAAAGTCGCAAGTCCTGGCTGACTTCGTCGCCGAATGGACCGAAGCCGAACTCCCTAAAGAGTACGGCGCGTACTCCAATTGGATCATGCATTTCGACGGATCCAAAATGTTGGCTGGCTTGGGGGCTGGCGTCGTCTTGACGTCCCCAACTGGAGACAGAGTCCAATACGTACTTCAAATAATGTACATGGACTCCAACAACGCAGCCGAATACGAGGCCCTTCTACACAGCCTCCGGATGGCAACCTCCATGGGCATTCAACGCCTAGAGGTGCGCGGGGATTCAAACCTCGCAATATCCCAAGTAAATGGAGACTTTGACGCCAAAGATCTGAAAATGGCAGCTTACCGCAACATCGTCCTAAAAATGTCAGCTCGGTTCGAAGGACTCGAATTCCACCATGTAGCCCGAGATAATAACCAGGCAACAGACGTGTTAGCACGCATCGGTGCGAAATGCGACGCCGTCCCTCCAAACATCTTCCTGGAATGGCTCTTTAAGCCATCCGTATTATGGGAAGAGGAGTTCGGAAATAACAATCTGGAGCCAGCTGCAGCACCTAACTCAGACAATTCTGACACAATCGGCGGCTTAGCCAATGAAATAACACCTTCAGCCCACGAAATAATGGCAGTAATTGCCCCGTGGACGGAACCATTCCTAGCCTACTTAATTAGGCAGGAACTTCCCGAAGACCAAAATGAGGCCCGCTGCATAGTTCGGCGATCTAAAGCCTACAAGTTCCATGAGGGAGAACTTTATAAGAAAAGCACAACTGGAGTCCTTCAAAGGTGTATCTCCAAAGAGGAAGGGCGAAATCTCCTGGCTGAAATTCACGCCGGACTCGGCGGGCACCACGCATCAGCCCGGGCCCTTGTAGGCAAGGCCTTCCGTACAGGATTTTATTGGCCGACAACCCGGGCAGATGCTCAGGACTTAGTCCAACGACGCGTCGGTTGCCAGCTCTTTGCTAATCAGAGCCACATGCCACCCACCGCCCTCAAAACTATACCCATCACCTGGCCATTTGCGGTCTGGGGGCTTGACAAGGTTGGACCCCTTAAAGGGGGAACCCACAAGAACAAATACTTATTGGTCATGGTGGACAAATTCACCAAATGGATTGAAGCCAAGCCGGTTAAAACGGCAGAATCCGGACCTGTGATAGATTTCATATCCGGGGTAGTACACCGTTTTGGCGTCCCCCACAGCATCATCAGTGATAACGGCACGAATTTCACGGCCGACGAGGTTAAACTCTGGTGCAAAAATATGGGCATCAAGCTCGACTACGCTTCAGTCTATCACCTCCAAACTAATGGTCAAGTCGAGCGAGCAAATGGTCTAATCATGAGCGGCATCAAACCCAGACTAGTGCGGTCCCTCAAGGAATCTAACACGCACTGGGTAGAGGAGCTCGACTCCGTACTCTGGGGGCTGCGGACCACGCCAAACCGAACTACCGGATTCACACCATTTTTTATGGTGTACGGCGCAGAGGCAGTTCTGCCCTACGATATAATTCATGACTCACCTCACGTGCGCATGTACAAAGAAAGAGAAGCCGAGCTGGATCGGCAGGACAGTTTGGACGCCTTAGAGGAGGAGCGGGACGTGGCAAAAGCTCGTTCCGCATTTTATCAACAGCAGGCTCGAAGATATCAAAGCAGAGAAGTACGGGCCAAAGCTTACAATGTTGGTGAACTTGTTCTACGCCTGCCGGACAAGAAAAAGGACAAACTTAAGCCCAAGTGGGAAGGTCCCTTCATCATCGACCAAGTCCTGACCGGCGGAGCATACCGTCTATGTAACGCATCTGACAACCGACTCGAGCCGAACCCATGGAACGCAGCCCGTCTCTGAAGATTCTACGCCTAACGCCGGACTCAGAGTTCGTCTCACTCCTCCGTCCACCTTTTTACATTTTCACTGTCTCTTGTCCCCCTCCTTCTTCCCACTTTTTTTTCAATACCTTTGATAGGCTGATTTGCGCATTGTTCGCACACACTTGATGTGCTCCTAGCACTCATTATACCTGGGGGCTTCTTTTACAGAAGCTTATTTATATGGGCTTCATGCCCAACATATGTGTCATACTTCCACATGTACCTTTTATTCACCATTATATGCATCGATATGACTTAAGTTTTGGCCAAGCTGGGTTGCCTGGCTCCTGTGCTTACCCCTACGTTCCCGATTGTTCGGCTAGGAGGTAAAGGGAGCACCTCTGCGATTGTTACTGTCGGGTCAGCCGGATGTGTACCTCAGACTGGGTGAAGCCGAAAGCTAGCGTTCTTAAGAGAATATTCGGTCGGTGACTTGAAAGATGATTTATTACTTACTTATTTATTTGCCCCCAGATGCTTTTTCTGCTATTTTTGCAGTCCGGACATGCACTTTAGGGCATGCCTCCCAGGGAAAGGAACCCTTAACGGAACTATTCTCCCTGGAAGATGTTTCTTACTAACCATGTAATATAACATAGCTAGTTGGGCACTTGTCTGATAAAGCAATTATGACCCCGACGCCTTGTCTCCACGCATGCCCCGGTTCTTCTATAACCGTAAGGGTATTCGGACACACTCCGGACTGTTGGGTCCCGAGGTTGAAGCGAAAAGGTCCGCAAAGACAAACGATCTACAATCCGGCTAGAAGGCATTTTACATGTCATTTCAAATTACATCGTCAAACTGACTGATTGTACTCCTCTTCAATCCCATCTAACATGCTGTCTAATTTACAGTCCTGTTGGGAATATTTCGCGGCCAGTTCTACTTGGCCGTACATCAAGCTCACAGGGATCTCCTTCCCATCAGGCCCCGCAGGTCCGACCTCGGCCATGTGGTTTGGGTCAGCCTTCGAGTACCGCGTCTTCACCATGGCCCAGGCCTCCCTGGCGCCTTGACGGCAGGGCGATATCTTCCACAGACGGAGGCGTCGCCGTGCTCCCTGAAGCTTCTCAGCAAGCCCTCCAAGGCCCTCGGGTAGGGAGACAGAAGGCCATAAAGCCTGAACGACGCCACTCATCGCCTGTCGAACATGTTCGAGCAGTTGCACCAGCTCGGGAAGTTGGTCACCCGTTGAACCAGGCATTTCCTCCGCAGGGCGACCTGTGAGCTCACCTAAAGACACATTTCTGTCAATCGACTTCCTCGCCGAATTCTTCTTTTCAAAGGAATTTGCTCAAGCACTTACTATAAATGCCGCGACGAAGCCGCTAATTCTCCTTCACGGAGCCAGACAGCTGGGCCCGAACACCTTTCAGCTCTTCTCCTAGCTGGGTGTGGGCATCTTGGAGCTTGTTTCTCTCCTGCTGCACCTTCATAAGCACCCTCTCGCCGGCCTTTAGCAGACGCAGTAGCTGTTGCTTGTCCGGATCTAGTCTGGCGCCCTCTGCAATATTATTGTCAAATTTACGCACACGCCGCACTTTGTTAACTACTTATCTTTTCGAAGTACGTATTACCAGCGGGGGTCTCTGTGGCTCCCCCTGTGGTGGCTAGTGCGGCCTCAAGTTGGGCCTTGCACTCTTGGAGCTCCTGGGACAGGTGGGTATTCTTCTCCGTAAGATCCTACATAATAAATGATCCTTAAATCAATTATTTTAACTATTTTAAGTCTCGGGGGATACTAACATATATAACTATTAAAATTACTTACTCGTATGTCCTTCAAATACTGCTCCGTGGCTCTGGTTAAACCATCTTGAGCAGCACGGAGGTGCGCATTTCCCGCATCAAAGGCATTCAACGCCTCCGGGGAGAAACACGCGTCACGAAGAACTATCCGGCGACGCCTGTGATTCATGGCGCTCTCCACCTCAGACCGGGTGGCGGACAGCCTGTCGGCATCCTCCGTCGGAGGAGCATCCGGCTCTTGCCTTGTGTTCGCCTCCACTTCCGGACCACGCGATGGAGCATGGCTGGCGGAGGCTTGATTGGCAACCTCTCCGGACACTGTCCGGCGAGCGCTCTTTCTCCTGGAAAAATTTATGAGCATTAATATACCTCCTAGGGATCCTTCCCTTAAAAACAACGGTGCACCGTACCATTGCGACGACGTTTCGATTCGCGTCGCACTCCTCTTCCGCCTGCTGGGCCGAACTGACCCTTGCTGGTCAGCCGCCGCAGGTTCGGCTTCCCGCCTTAAAGGAACCTCCTGCGATGCACCATCAGTATAGGATGGTCAGAGTTGAGCACGGATCAAATGATGGTGTCAAGACCTCGGTCGTAGTCACCTGGGAGGCCGGAAACAAACCGGGGTAGTCAGCCGTAATGGCGACTAGGGCATTGTCCATGCTAAGTTGGTGGAACACCCCGTCAATCACCTCCACCTTTATGTCCGGATCCTCTTCAGAGGTCGGATCAAGGGATCGTTCCGGATCCTCGGGCTGTGGAGTTAGGCTTTGTATGCCCTCCACGTCCCGGCGCAGCTCCTGCGTCGAAATCACAAAGTAAAATACTTGACTTTGGAAGTATGGATCGGGTAGATAAACGTCCGCTTACCCAGCTCCGAGGGTTATTCATGGAGAATCTGTTCAATGGATTCGTGCGGAGAAAGTCCTCCTCCTCCCCCTTGTACAAGCCGGACAGGATCTTTGCCAGATCGGCTGCCGAGCCCGGTCCTCTGCGGCCATGACGGGTGGCGTCGTCTTCCCCATTAAAATCCCACATAGGGTGGCCCCTATATTGGAGTGGCTGCACCCCTCGCATAATGCACGTGGCCATGATTCCAATCATGGTCAATCTGGAGTGGGCCAGTAACCTAATCCGGCCCATCAGATAATGGACGCTCCCATCATCCTCCCGTTGAGGGCTCCGCGGGAGCCAACTCAGGCGTTTCTTGAAGGGAGCATTGTTGAACTCCGGGAGGCCGATCCGAACTGGATCCGGCAGAGGGGCGTCCTCCATGTAGAACCATTCCGAAGGCCAGTCTACGGACGCCTTCTTCGGGGTGCCGGATAGATATCCGGTCCCGGCGATGCGCCATATTTTGGCTCCGCCCACTTGATATATCGACCCCTCATAAGAACGGGGTACGAGGCAAAACAATCTCTTCCACAGCACAAAATGGGGCTCGATGCCCAGGAACAACTCACAAAGAGCTACAAAGCCCGCGATGTGCAAAATGGAGGCAGGTGTGAGGTGGTGAAGCTGGAGTCCGTAGAACTCCAGGAGCCCCCGGAGAAACGGATGTATGGGAAATCTGAGTCCCCTTATTAGATAAGGGACGAAGCATACCCACTCTCCTTTGGAAGGGTTGGGGACGCTCTCCGCCTGCTTTCCACCCTTGAAGGTGGCCAGTCCGGCTCGAACCGGAACCATGAAAGCTGGGGGAAGATATCCCTCGGTTTGGAGCGCCACTAGCTCGCTGTGTGGAACTGAGCATCTCCCCCAATCTCCTGGCTTAGGGCTGGGAGCGCGAGAGGAGGAGCCGCGTCGACTATCCATGATAGAATGGATTTTTGTTAGAGGCGCTTCGATGAGAACTTGCGGATGGAGGATGGTGTGAGCTGGATCTAGATCCTCGCCTCTCTTATAGGCGGCTCGTTCGCACGACTAGGGGGTAAAATGTAAAAATACCCTAGCTTTTCGCATTCATACGACACGTGGAAGAAGGCCATTATTGGGCGTAGAAGCCAAGGAGCGCAACATTTATAAGGAAGCCGGACACTATTCGACAGGAACATGAAGTTTGAAGGAGAACCCGCCTTGCAACGCCGAAGACAATATACGCGCCGGACTCGTTGTCGCTGAAGCCCGGTTCGGGGGCTACTGAGGGAGTTCCGAACTAGGGGGTGTCCGGATAGCCGAACTATCATGATCGGCCAGACTCCAAGACTATGAAGATACAAGATTGAAGACTTCGTCCCATGTCCGGATGGGACTTTCCTTGGCGTGGAAGGCAAGCTTGGTGATACGGATATGTAGATCTCCTACCATTGTAACCGACTCTGTGTAACCCTAGCCCTCTCCGGTGTCTATATAAACCGGATGGCTTTAGTCCGTAGGACGAACAACAATCATACCATAGGCTAGCTTCTAGGGTTTAGCCTCCTTGATCTCGTGGTAGATCTACTCTTGTAACACACATCATCAATATTAATCAAGCAGGACATAGGGTTTTACCTCCATCAAGAGGGCCTGAACCTGGGTAAAACATCGTGCCCCTTGTCTCCTATTACCATCCGCCTAGACGCACAGTTCGGGACCCCCTACCCGAGATCCGCCGGTTTTGACACCGACAGGCAGCTTACCGCAACGCCATCTTAAAGATGTCAGCTCGGTTTGAGAGGCTCAAATTTCATCACATAGCCCGGGAGAATAACCAGGCAGCAGACGTGTTGGCACGCATTGGCGCCAAGCGCGATGCCGTCCCTCCCAACATCTTCCTAGAGAGGTTGTTCAAGCCATCCGTATCATGGGAGGGAGAGTCCGGAAACAATAGCCCGGACACAACCACACTGCCCCTCACCGAACACTCTGACACAGTTGGTGGCTCCGCCAACGAAACAACACCGTCAGCCCACACAATAATGGCCGTCATTGCCCCGTGGACAGAACCATTCCTAGCCTACCTAACTAGGCAGGAACTTCCCGAGGACCAAAACGAGGCCCGCTGCATAGTGTGGCGATCTAAAGCCTATAAAGTCCACGAGGGAGAGCTTTATAAGAAAAGCACAACTGGAGTCCTTCAAAGGTGTATCTCCGAAGAGGAAGGGCGAGACCTTCTGGCTGAAATTCATGCCAGACTCGGCGGGCACCACGCCGCAGCCTGGGCCCTTGTAAGCAAGGCCTTCCGTACCGTATTTTATTGGCCAACGGCCCGGGCAGACGCTCAGGACTTAGTGCAGCGATGCGTTGGTTGCCAGTTATTCGCCAACCAAAGCCACATGCCGCCTACCGCCCTACAAACTATACCCATTACCTAGCCTTTTGCGGTCTAGGGGCTTGACATGGTTGGACCCCTTAAAGGAGGAACCCACAAGCAAAAATATCTACTGGTCATGGTGGACAAATTCACCAAATGGATAGAGGCCAAGCCTGTAAAGACGGCCGAATCTGGACCGGTGATAGACTTCATATCCAGGGTCGTACACCGTTACGGCGTCCGCCACAACATCATAACTGACAACGGCACAAACTTAACGGCTGATGAAGTTAAACTCTGGTGCAAAAACATGGGCATTAAGCTCGACTATGCTTCAGTCTATCACCCTCAAACCAATGGTCAAGTCGAGCGAGCCAACGGTCTCATTATGAGCGGCATCAAACCCAGACTAGTGCGATCCCTCAAGGAATCTAACACGCACTGGGTAGAGGAGCTCGACTCCATACTCTGGGGACTGCGGACCACGCCGAATCGCACTACCGGATTCACACCATTTTTTATGGTATACGGCGCAGAGGCAGTACTGCCATGCGACATAATTCATGACTCACCTCGAGTGCGCATGTATGAAGAAAGAGAAGCCGAGCTTGATCGGCAGGACAGCTTGGACGCATTGGAGGAGGAGCGCGACATGGCAAAAGCTCGTTCCGCATTCTATCAACAGCAGGCTCGAAGATATCAAAGCAGAGAAGTATGGGCCAAAACTTATAATGTTGGCGAACTAGTTCTACGCCTGCCGGACAAGAAAAAGGACAAACTAAAGCCCAAATGGGAGGGGCCCTTCATAATCGACCAAGTACTGACTGGTGGAGCGTACCATCTGCGAAACGCATCGGACAACCGACTCGAGCCGAACCCATGGAACACAACACGCCTACGAAGATTCTACGCCTAGCGCCGGACTCTGTGTTCGTCTCCTTCCTCTGTCCCCTTTTTATTTTTATTTTTATTTTTTCACATTAGCTGTCCGGGATTTTGCTCCTTCTCCCTACCTTTTTTCTCCCAAGCCCTTAGGGGCTTGCATGTGCATTGTTCGCACATACCTGACGCGCCACCCGCGCTCATCATACCTGGGGGCTTCTTTATCAGAAGTTTATATAAAACGGGCCTCATGCCCAAAACATGTGTGACACTTCCGCATGAACCTTTTATACACCATTATATGCATCGATATGACTTAAGTTTTGGCCAAGCTGGGTTGCCTGGCTCCTGTGCTTACCCCTACGTTCCGGTTCGTTCGGCTAGGTGGTAAAGGGAGCACCTCTGCGATTGTTACTGCCGGGTCAGCTGAATGTGTACCGCAGACTGGGTGAAGCCGAAAGCTAGCGTTCTTAAGGGAATATTCGGTCGGTGAACTAAAAGATAATCTTTCGTGTTTATTTATCTGCCCCCAGATGCTTTTCTGCTCTTTTTAGCAGTTCAGACATGCACTTTAGGGCATGCCTCCCAGGGAAAGGAACCCCTAACGGAACTATTCTCCCTGGAAGATGTTTCTTACTAACCATGTAATATAACATAACTAGTTGGGCACTTGTATGCTAAAGCAATTATGACCCCTACACCTTGTCTCCATGCATGCCCCGGTTCTTACATAATCGAGAGGGTATTCGGACACACTCCGGACTATAGGGTCCAAAGGTCGAAGCGAAAAGGTCCGCAATGACAAACGATCTATAATCCGGCTAGAAGGCATTTTTCATGTCATTTTAAATTACAGAGTCAATCCGACTCGGTATATTCTTCTTCAATACCATCCAACAGGCGGTCTAATTTATAGTCCTGTTGGTAATACTTTGCAGCCAGCACTACCTGGCCATATACTAAGCTGACAGGGATCTCCTTTCCGACAGGACCCATAGGGCCGACCTCGGCCATGTGGTTTGGGTCAGCCTTCATGTACCGAGTCTTCACCATGGTCCAGGCCTCCCTGGCACCTTGACGGCAGGCCGATATCTTCCACAACCGGAAGCGCTGCGGCACTCCCTCCAGCTTCTTTGTAAGCTCCCCAAGGCCTTCGGGCATGGAGAGGGATGGCCACATAGCCTGAATGACGCTCTGCATTGCCTGCCGAACTCGTCCGTGCAGTTGCAACAGCTCGGGAAGAAGGTCTCCCGTTGAACCGGGTATTTCCTCCGCAGGACGACCTGTCAGCAGACCTACAGACATAGCTCTGTCAATCGACTTCCTCGCCGAATTCTTTTTTTGAAGATTCGTTCAAGCACTTACTAAAAATGCCGCGTCGAAGTCGCCGATTCTCCTTTACGGAAGCAGACAGCTGAATATGAACATCCTTTAGTTCCTCGCCCAGCTGGGTATTGATGTCTTGAAGTTTGTTCTTCTCTTGCCTCACCCTCGTCAGCATTCTCTCACCAGCCTTTAGTTGGCGTAGGAGTTGTTGCTTGTCCGGATTTACTCCTGCCCCATCTGCACTATTATCGTCAGGGTTGCACACCTGGCGCACTTCACAACGGAATTATCTTTCGAAGCATATATTACCTGAGGGCGTCCCCTTGGCATTTTCTGAAGTGGCCAGTGCAGCCTCAAGTTGGGCCTTGCACTCTTCAAGCTCCTGGGACAGTTGCGTATTCTTCTTTGTAAGACACTGCATAGCACATGATCCTTAAAACAGTTATCTTCACTGTTTCAAGTCTCGGGGGCTACTGACATATATAACCTTCAATTTTACTCACCTGTATGTCTTTTACATACTGCTCTGTGCCTCTGGCTAGACCATTTTGAGCGGCACGGAGATACGCATCTCCTGTATTAAAGGCGTCCAACGCCTCTGGGGAAAAACATGCGTCACGAAGAACAGTCCGGCGACGCCTGTGGTTCAGGGCACTCTCCACCTTTGAATTGGTGGTAGATAGCCCGTCGGCGTCCTTTGCCGGAGGAACGTCCGAGGCGCGCCCCATGTCCGTCTCCGCTTCCGGACCCGGCCTTGAACCTTGGCCGGCGGATATAGTCCGGCGGACTCTCTTCTTTCTAAGAAAATCATGAGCGTTAGCAAGACTCAAGGGCATAAACCCTAGGCATTAAATTTGCACGCCGTACCGTTGCACCGGAATCTCGATCTGGTCCGCACTTCTTTTGGGTCCACCTGGCTTCAGCGGCCCTTGTTGGCTGCCCACTGCGGGCTCGGCCTTCCGCCTCAAGGATTTACGCTGCGAAACAAAACACTATTAGTTCATGGCATGCAAGATAAAGGCGAGAGGAGGAGCTGCACCGACCGGCCATGGTGGAATGAATCCCTGTCGAAGGCACTCTGATGAAGGCTCGCGAAGGGAAGATGGTGTGAATTGGATCTAAATCCCCGTCTCTTTTATGGGCGGTTCATTAACGCAACCGGGGGGTAAATGAAAAAAAATCCCCTGGCTTTTCGCATTCGTTTGACACGTGGAAGATGGTCATTATGGGGCACAGAAGCTGAGGAGGGTAGCACGCACAGAAGCCGGACACTATTTGATGGGTATAGGGAATTTGAAGAAGAACCCGCCTTGCAATGTCGAAGACAACTTGCGCGCCGGACTCGTCGTCATTGTAGCCTGGTTCGGGGGCTACTGAGGGAGTCCTGGATTAGGGGGTGTCCGGATGGCCGGACTATGACCTTTGGCCAGACTCCCGCACTATGAAGATACAAGATTGAAGACTCCGTCCCGCGTCCGGATGGGACTTTCCTTGCATGGAAGGCAAGCTTGGCGATATGATATGAAGATCTCCTCCCATTGTAACCGACTCTGTGTAACCCTAGCCCTCTCCGGTGTCTATATAAACCGGAGAGTTTTAGTCCATAGGACGAACAACAATCATACCATAGGCTAGCTTCTCATGGTAGATCCACTCTTGTACTACCCATATCATCAATATTAATCAAGAAGGAGTAGGGTTTTACCTCCATCGAGAGGGCCCGAACCTGGGTAAAAACATCATGTCCCTTGCCTCCTGTTACCATCCGCCTAGACGCATAGTTCAGGACCCCCTACCCAAGATCCGCCGGTTTTGACACCGACACCACCCTTTATTCCATAGTCCATAAAAGCTTTACCCAAAACTTGAAAACTTCACAACACAAAACTCAACAGGAAATCTTATAAGCTCCGTTAGTGAAAGAAAACAAAACCACCACATAAGGTACTGCCATGAACTCATTCTTTATTTAATTTGGTGTTAAACCTAATGTATTCCAACTTCTTTATAGTTCATAGACTGAATTACTAGCCATAGATGCATTGAAATAAGCAAACGACACACGAAAAACAGAATCTGTCAAAAACAGAACATTATGTAGCAATCTGTAACTAACGCAAACTTCTGGAACTCTAAAAATCCTACCAAAATAGGAAGTCCTGGACAATTTGTTTATTGAACAGCATCAACGCAAAATCACGTTCCTGTGATTTAACAAAATTATATTCATGCGTGCAAAGTTTCTGTTTTTTCAGCAGAATCAAATCAATTATCATTGTAGGTTATCCTATAGGTTCTACTTGGCACAAACATCTAAACAGAAGGTAGATGCAAGATTTATTACTAAACAGGAGCAAAAACAAAAAACATAAAGAAAAATTGGGTTGCCTCCCAACTAGCGCTATCATTTAACGCCCCTAGCTAGGCATAAAAGCAAGGATAGATCTAACGAGTGCCATCTTTGGCACTAAATTCATAAGTAGCACGCATGATAGATTCATAAGATAATTTGACCTTCTTTCTTGGAAAGTGCTCCATGCCTTTCTTTATGGAAATTGGAATCTAATATTCCCTTCCTTCATATCAATAATCGCACCAATCGTTCTAAGGAAAGGTCTACCAGGAATAATAGGCAAGAAAGATTGCAATCTATATCAAGAACGATAAAATCTACGAGCACCAAATTTCTATTTGCAACAATAAGAACATCATTGATCCTTCCCATAGGCTTTTTAATGGTGGAATCCGTAAGGTGCAAATTTAAAGAGCAATCATCAAGATCATGGAAACCTAGAATATCACATAAAGTTTTTGGAATCGTGGAAATACTAGCACCCAAATCACACAAAGCAAAACACTCATAATCTTTAATTCTAATCTTTATAGTAGGTTCCCACTCATCATTAAGTTTTCTAGGTATAGAAACTTCCAAATTAAGTTTTTCATCATAAGATTGCATCAAGGCATCAACGATATGTTTGTAAAAGCTTTATTTTGACTATAAGCATGAGGAGAATTAACAATGGATTGCAACAAGGAAATACAACCTTTTAAAGAACAATTATCATAATCAAATTCCTTGAAATCCGAGATAGTAGGTTCAATATTATTAGGAGTTGAGGATTCACAAATCTCACTTTTACCAAATTTAGCATTAAGATCTAAAGACTCCAAATTCTTGGGACGCCTTCTAGGCAAAGTTGATTCATCATCAGTCCCATAATCATCAAAATTCATATTGCAAAACATAGATCTAATCGGAGACGCATCAATAACTTTAAGATCCTCATCATTATTTTCATGTAATTTTTCTGGTTTAGCGGCCATCTTATTAACTAAGGTGGCTTGCTTGTCAGAAATTTTGGCTATAGCATTTTCAAGCCGGGTAATTTGAGCGTTAACACCATAAAATTCTTTATTCATATCATCAAGCTCTTTGTTCATAAACCCCGAAAAACTTTTTTGTTCCTTAAGTGCTTTTCTAAAGAAATTATTGTGCTCAAATTGCAAATTCATAAAGCTTCTAATATTTGATTCAATCTCATCCATCCTTCTGAGAAGGTGGTCAAGACCCTTAGGCAAAGCCATAAGGACAAACAGGCACAAGCAAGCAGAAAAAGGCAAGCGAAAAAGAGAGGAGGTTGGGAAAGAGAGGGCGAATAAAATGGCAAGGGTGAAGTGGTGTGAGGAAAACGAGAGGCAAATGACAAATAATGTAAATGCGAGGGAGATGGGTTTGTGATGGGTACTTGGTATGTCTTGACTTGAGCGAAGACCTCCCCGGCAACGGCGCCAGAAATCCTTCTTGCTATGTCTTGAGCTTGCGTTGGTTTTCCTCGAAGAGGAGAGGGTGATGCAGCAAAGTGTAGCGTAAGTATTTCCCTCAGTTTTGAGAACCAAGGTATCAATCCAGTAGGAGGCTCCTCAAAAGTCCCACGCACCTACACAAACAAACTGAGAACTCGCAACCAACACAATAAAGGGGTTGTCAATCCCTTCAGTGCCACTTGCGAAAGTGAGATCTAATAAAGATAGTATGATAAGATAAATATATTTTTGGTATTTTATAATATAGATGCAAAAAGTAAAGATGCAAATAAAGGTAGATTGAAAGCAAATATGATAAGAGATAGACCCGGGGGCAATAGGTTTCACTAGAGGCTTCTCTCAAGATAGCATAAGTATTACGGTGGGTGAACAAATTACTGTCGAGCAATTGATAGAAAAGCGCATAGTTATGAGATTATCTAGGCATGATCATGTATACAGGCATCACGTCCATAACAAGTAGCCCGACTCCTGCCTGCATCTACTACTATTACTCCACACATCAACCGACTCCTGCCTGCATCTAGAGTATTAAGTTCATAAGAACAGAGTAATGCATTAAGGAAGATGACATGATGTAGAGGGATAAACACATGCAATATGATATAAACCCCATCTTGTTATCCTCGATGGCAACAATACAATACGTGCCTTGCAACCCTTTCTGTCACTGGGTAAGGACACCGCAAGATTGAACCCAAAGCTAAGCACTTCTCTCATGGCAAGAAAGACCAATCTAGTAGGCCAAACCAAACTGATAATTCGAAGAGACTTGCAAAGATAACTCAATCATACATAAAAGAATTCAGAGAAGATTCAAATATTATTCATAGATAAACTTGATCATAAACCCACAATTCATCGGATCTCGACAAACACACCGCAAAAAGAGTTTACATCGAATAGATCTCCACAAGAGAGGGGGAGAACCTTGTATTGAGATCCAAAAAGAGAGAAGAAGCCATCTAGCTAATAACTATGGACCCGTAGGGTCCGTGGTAAACTACTCGCAACTCATCGGAGGGGCAAGGATGTTGATGTAGAAGCCCTCCGTGGTTGATTCCCCCTCCAACAGAGTGCCAGCGAAGGCTCCAAGATGAGATCTCGCGGATACAGAAGGTTACGATGGTGGAAATTGTGTTTCGTGGTGCTCCTGGTTGTTTTCGGGGTACGTAGGTATATATAGGATGAAGAAGTACGTCGGTGGCCGCCCGAGGGGCCCATGAGATAGGGGGCGCGCCCTATAGGGGGGCGGCCCCCTATCTCGTGGGGCCCTTGGAAGCTTCTTGACTTGCACTCTAAGCTCTCCGGATCACGTTTGTTCCAAAAATCATGCACCCGAAGGTTTCATTCCATTTGGACTCCGTTTGATATTCCTTTTCTTCGAAATACTGAAATAGGCAAAAAAATAGCAATATGGGCAGGGCCTCCGGTTAGTAGGTTAGTGCCAAAAATGATATAAATGTGTAAAATAAAGCCCATAAACATCCAAAAGAGGTAATATAATAGCATGGAACAATCAAAAATTATAGATACGTTGGAGACGTATCAGTGGGGGACTGTGTGTGTGTGTGTGGGGGGGGGGTTGTGGTGTTTGAGGATACGCCACGTCTACTGAAATTTTTAGTAATGGTGGGCGGGGATGGTGGTGGACGAGGGAGGGCGACGGTTCAAATGCCTCGGCTACTGCAATTTTACTATATGGTCGATGCTGGAGGAGTGTGGGCGACGGTTGAAGTACGACGACTACTAAAATTTGGGTAAAGGAATTGATGCGGGGTGGGAGTGGCCAAGATCGCGCACGGTCCAATAAGAATATGCGTTTATGATAATAACGAGAAGTGGCGGAACCGCCGATTTTTGCAACGCTCAAGGCGGGTAGTTTGTTTTTATATTTCTAGCTAGTTGGTCTTTCGCACACGGTTCGTCCTAATTTCTAAATAAACTCACCCACCTTTAGCTTGCATAGTCATGGTGATTTTACAGAGCATTTGCATCACACACGGTTAACCCAGTACCTGCACCTTTTTGCTCGTGCTTGCGCAGTCGTGGTGATTTTACAGCGCACTTGCATCGCACACGGTTAAACCAGTACCTCCACCATTTGCTCGCGCTTACGCAGTCGTGGTGATTTCATAGCGCACTTGCATCACACACGATTAAACCAGTACCTCCACCATTTGCTCGCACTTGCGCAGTCGTGCTGATTTTACAGCACACTTGCATCGCACATAGTTAAGCCAGTACCTGCACTATTTTGCTCACCCTGGTCACCCTATGGGACCTACTCCCTCCTATCATGCACATTTGTTCTTTTAGAAACTGTGTGTGATGGCTGGTGTGTCGCCCCCTAGCCTTTAATGAGCACCGAAACTGGTAGCGGGAAACCGATGGGAGAAGAGGCGGGAAACTGATGACAGGGGTGGCGGGAAATGGTAGCATGTTCAGAAAACGTACAAGAGAAGGAAGCGTGATCTAGACGATGCATGCGCTCAATGCTTACCCATGTACTGCATGTGCTGTCGAAAGGGCTGAGGGTTGCCATTCGATCTGTGAGCATCCAATGATACAGACATACGATCCATGGGGTTTGGGTTCTGGCCAATTGGTACACGCGACTCAGATCGCGGGCGGCATCAACCACGGTTTGGTAGGCACACGACTTTCGTTTGGCCTTTTTATACACTAATTGAGTTTCCTAGGCATTTAATGTTCATAATTCAAATCTGAACTTCAAATACATGCTCCAGTTCACCAAAATGGCTAGACAAATTATACATGAAAGTTGGCATGGTGTCATGTCATCAAAGTTGTCATGGTGTCACGTCATGGCGCATATATGTCATGGTAAAAACATTGTCCAATTTGGGCCAAGCTTTATTACAAACCTCAAACGAACTCTAAAAAGGTTGAAAGTTGGCATGGTATCATTATTTCACCCATATAGCACGTTCTAAAAAGTTGAGAGGGTTACAGCAAAAACTGGATGCACTTCATGTGCAAAATGGACAATCTCTTTTGAAGTATCAGGATTTCAAACGAAAACTCATCTTTTACAAAGGGAATTCACTTTTTTGAAATTATTTGAACTCCAGACTTTTGGTGTGTTAAAAATGCACCATTCAAAGCCACATCATCAATTTTCAACCCTTCCTGACTTCATTTGGTATTTTTCATGCATTTACTAATTTTTTTGAGTTAAATGGCCCTAAAATTGAAAAGCACTTGAAATAAACTCTGAAATGGTTGAAAGTTGGCATGGTATCATCATTTCACCTGCATAGCATGTTCTAAAAAGTTGACAGGGTTATGGCAAAAATTGGATGCACTTCGTCTGCAAAATGGACAATCTCTTTCGAGTGCATGGTGTCACGTCATGGCACATATATGTCGTGGTAAAAACATTGTCCAATTTGGACCAAGCTTTATTACGAACCTCTTACAAATCGAAGCTTCTCTCAACAAGAAGCCTTGTGATTCTGATAGGGAAACGTGTTCCCTTTGTTGTCGAAACGTAATCACGGCCTCTTTTCACCTTGTATTTTCTTCTACGGGCAACATGTAACTACATGATATCCATGCTGAAAATTGAACTTATTCAGGGTTCGTTTTGCCTTTTTATACACTAATTGAGTTTCCTAGACATTTAATGTCCATAATTCAAACCTGAACTACAAATACATGCTCAAGTTCACCAAAATGGCTAGAAAAATTGTAAATGCATGTGTCCTTGGGTGCATGTTTAATTAGGTCCCATGCCAGGAATGGGAACGAATTACAACCGTACCGGCATCCTCGCTCATCCTCAAACATTTGGAATCTCGGGTTCTAAATCCCCATAAAATCCAAAACTCACCAGGAAGTCATCAAAGGTGGCATGGTGTCACGTCATGGCACATATATGTCCTGGTAAAAATATTGCCAATTTGGGCCAAGCTTTATTACAAACCTCTTACAAACCGGAGCTTCTCTCAACGAGAAGCCTTGTGGTTCCAATAGGCAAACATGTTCTGATGTGGAGCATCCTATAGTCATACCCATGGACCTACCAGCATCTCACCAAGTGCCAAGAGGACCTATGACACAAGCACGAGATAGAGCTCTTGAGACCGAGGTGACTTCTTTCCTTAGTGATATCTCATACGATCCTCTCGGGACATGGCTACTACTTAAGTCCGGAATGTTGTGCATGATTAGGTACCAAGAGAACCCTCCCGAGGATGCACATAAAGATGGTCAAGCCCCGAAGTTAATGGACGAAGAGGAACGGTGGAAGGAACCGGAGAAGTCCCCAGGACCCGGACATCCAGCCCTAAGCCCCAAGCATCCGGCCCTTGGGACATCTACCACAGCCGTAACCCAGCCAAAGCTACAGGCCCCGGACATCCGGCGCTCGGCGAGCAGCAGGACATCTGGCCCGACCCCCGGAAATCCGGCACCCCATCACAGAAGCTGAACCCTGCCAGCCCGGACATCTGGCCCCAGCGCCCGGACGTCTGGCCACCCCTGTCTGCGCATAGTGTAAAGGGCCGAGCCCATGTATCCCTTCGCCCCCCTAGACTATATATACTCCTCCTCCGCCCTCTTTCTAAGGTCAGCGTTGTGTTAGCTCATATGTGAGATAGAGCTTCGCTCATCCATCCGGATCTACTCCACCGCGAGGGACCGACACCTCTTCGGAGAAGATCCATTTGGATTCAAGACCCCTAACGGGAAGAACTCAAGACCTCCTCACAGAGAAGAACCGGTTACCCTATGTATCGTCCCTTGTTGGATTCGGATCATGTATCTCTTAGTGTTTAGAGGATCTACCATATGTGTGACCATCTCTCGTTGGTTGAGTGATTTCTCTTGTGTTTCCCCTTGCTTTCCCCTCATTTTCCCCTCGTGTTCTTCGTGTTCTTCGTAGGATTCTCTCCAATCGTAAAAGATCGGGCATCTAGAGTTCCACCCTACATCATCTTGGATCAGAGCCAGTTTGCTCATGATCATCTTGGTATCATGAGCCACGTTGATCACGTATTTGGAGCCCCTACCCTTTGTTTTCTAGCTTGATTTTGTTGTTTTTCGTCCTAATCCGAAAATCCCCACCAAAAATAGCCCGCAATTTGTTTTGTGATTTGTTGGTGTGATGAAGTTTTGTTGGATTTGATCCATGGATTTGCTTTGCCATGTGTGGATCTAGCTTTCCCCCATCATCTCCGCAATTTCGATCCACAAAATCATCCGAATTTTGCCCCGGAGTTGCCTTTCCACCGCGGAGTTCATCGAGTTCGTCCACGGATCCCAAGCCCGGACATCCGGCCCGTGACCCCATACATCCGGCCCTTGACAGCAAATTTCCTTCCACCGCCCCGTTTACCGCCTAACTTTTGCAAAATTTTGTTCTGGTGCCCACATACACTTCCGCATACCACCACCGCTTTCCGCAAGCACCACCATCACTTACCGCTACCACCTACGACAATTTTGACCCGCTTTGGTCTTTGAGAATTTGAGTTGTGGTTCCCGTGTCCTATTATGTTTCAACTATATAGGTAGAGTTCGACATCAACATCACCACCACTCATCTTCGCCAAGGACTCGTCAGCGCCAACAACCGTCCGTGATTACAAACGATTACCGCGGCGGTAACCTCGACGACATCTTTGTCTATTCCATGCCATTTGCATTGATAACCACATAGACTTACTTTTGCGTTGCTTACCCATCGAGACTAGCCTTTGAGTATTGCCGGCAACGTGACTTGTGCACATTAGTGATCATACTCCCCATAGCATACATACCATATCATAGCGGCGCATATCTTGGTATCATCTTTTGTGTCCCAAAGTTGTCATCGCATACACAATTGCTATCTTGGTTCGTGAAGTTTTGCATGAGAAAAGAGTTCAAAAGTGAAAGAGCCAAACAAGCTTTTAAGCAAAAAAGGGAAAGATAAGCAAAGAGCTTATAAGCAAGAACCATACCATCATACTATAAGATTGTCATATCCGATCATCTTGGATCTTACTATCGGAATACCATACATATAGCATACTTGGGATAGAAGTCGTTGCATCTTTGCTTAGTAGGTTGTGCACAAGTTCCATATCTGCCTATTGTGCAATCGTGCTAGCGTCTCTCTAGTATTGTGCAACAAGAGCATTTTCGTGGATTCCACATTTTGGCTCATTCCTTGGTTGCATGACCCCACTTATCTATTTGCATGTGTGTTTCCGTGTACATCTTGCTATTGGTCTACTTGTTGCATTTGTAAATTTGTGCATCTTGTCCAATATTATTGAAGCTCACTAACAATTGCATCAAATTTGGTGCCACCATTCTAACCGAGCTCCACCATAAGCTTTTACTTGTGTAGGTGTGAAAACCGACAAGAATTGGTACCAATTGTGCTATTTCCTTGTTCCACATTTGAGTGATCATTGATCCATCTTCAACATCGATCAAGGTACATTTAGTATAAGTTCTTATCTTTCTCCCACTCACATATTTGCTTGGAATGATGGATAGGCCAAGTTCTGCTACCAACCCACTCTTCATCGAGCAAGACGACGACGTATCTCCTATGTCACCAAGAGCCACCTCTTGGTGCACTACAAGCTTTGCATCAATAACAACAAGCAATGAGCGACCGCATCAACAATCTCGCCACTGACTTGTGACTCTCCGAGCAACAAACAAGAGACTACTTCGACAACAAGCTCGATGCTCACAAACAAGAGAACGATGCAAGAATGGACGAGATTCGTGCTTCTTGGTGAACCGCCATTCTTCCACTTCTTCCTACTCAAGACGGAGCCGTTCGAGTCGACACACCGATGACACCTTCTCCGGCTCAAGTACACTGACATCGAACACTCTACGCCGAGCCGCACATCAAGACCGTCAAGCATCTTTCAATCCTCTACACGGAAATCATCCACATGAGCAATTCGACGAGCAAGCACATAGTCATAGACAAAACCAAGTCCCTCTTGCACAAGCACAGGAAAGGCAACGTCAACGTATACAAGAGGAAGAGCAAGCGCGACAACATCAAGACAAACAAGATGCCGAGGCTCAACGTCAAGAACAACAACTACGCGAAGCTCAAGCACTTGAAGTGCAACGTGCCCTCCAAGAGTCAAGTTGAGCCATTGCCAACCGCAACCGAGATAGGCACAATCAAGAGGAAGCACTTCGCGAAGAAATTCAAGAACGAAACTACCATGCAAGAGTGCATCGACAACTCCCTCAAGCTCCTCCACAAGCTCGACAAGCTCCTCCACAACCTCAAGTTCATCAAGATCAAGATGACTATGTAAATCCTCCACTCCAAGAGCAACATGAGGTTGATAATCCTCCACATCAAGGGCGTCAACCTCACCCTCGAACCCAACACAATGAAGAGCAACGCTATGGCAAGCTCAAATTCACCATGCATAAGTTCAATGGAAGCAATGATCCCGAAGAGTACCTATCATGGGCATTGAAAGTCGACAAAATCTTTCGCTTGCACAACTATGAGGAAGAGAATAAGATCTCTAGGGCATCCCTTGAGTTCCAAGACTATGTGATCATATGGTGGGAACAAGTCCTTGAGCGCCGAGAAGGAAGAGGTGAACCACCAATCACCACATGGGAGGAAATGAAAAATGTCATGCGAGCATGCTTTGTGCCAACCTACTACAATCGCGATCACTTCAAGAAACTCCAACTCCTCAAGCAAGGTACAAAGAGCATTGAAGAATACTACAAGGAAATGGAGATTGCCATGATAAGAGCCAATGTCACGGAAGATGATGAGCAAACTATGGCCCACTTCTTGAATGGCCTCAATCATCCCATCAAGAAGATTGCCGACTTCCAACCCTACTCCAACCTCATTGAGCTCGTGCATCAAGCTACCAAAGCGGAACGTTAAGTGCAAGATGAATTCAAGTGCGCCAAGTACTTGTCCAACAGCTATGGTGATGTAGGGTAGAACCCTAGAGGCCGATCTTTCACGATTAGAGCGGATCCCTATGAAGAACACGAAGGACACAGGGAAGAACAGAGAGAAATCAGAAGGGGAAACACTCAAGAACAAGTCCAATCACACATCCACTAGACAATCAAACACACAAGATCACAAGGTACATGAACAACAAAAGGAAAGATACAAGGTAGAGTTCATCTCCAAGAGGAGGTCTTGATGGTATCCTAGACGGATCTTCCCGCGAGGGGCTCTTGATGATATCCAACAGGATCTTCTCACATGGAGGTCTTGAACTCCATGGGAGTTGTAGTCTCTCTCTCTCTCAAGAGGAGGAGGTAGGAGCAAAGCTCACCTAAGAATGAGCTATCATATTTGCTTCCTCTAGAAAGGAGGTGGAGGAGGTATACTTATAGCCTAAGGGGCGAAGGGGTAAGTGAGGGGGCGAATGGGTACACGGGCCTCGGCCCAAGTCATGCGCGCAGGCAAGGCCGGATGATCCGGATAGGGTCTCGGATGATCCGGGCGTCGGGGGTCCGGATGATCCGGACGACGTCCCGGATGATCCGGCTTTAGTGGAAGCCCTTCGGGTGTCGTGGGCGCTGTTATCCGGATGATCCGGGGGAGGTCCGGATGATCCGGGGGAGGTCCGGATGATTCGGCTGGGTCCGGATGATCCGGACGGATGTCCGGATGTCTGGCCTGACTCCAGCAGCCTCTCCGTCTTCTTCTTCTCCTTTCTTCCGTCTTCTCTTCCATGCTTCCCTCGTAGATGGTGTAGTCGTTCCTTGGTGCTTGAACTCCTCCTTGACATCCGTGAAGCTCCGACAATGCCTATGCATGCACACGGGAGAAGCATCAAGTAGTACACCATCCTCGAAGGGGTCAAGTGAGCACGTGTAAAGGGGATGATTCACCTTTGTGTATGCTAAGTAGATGTCGCACATGTCACTTGCCGAATGGACTCTTGACATGGTGATGTCCATAGGATGCTCCGCATCATCCCCTCCCCCTTGGGAAAGATCCGCCTTCGGATCGAAAACCAAATCACCATGGGAAAGAGATTGCATCGCCGTGTGGAATTGGACGATCACCAAGTACTTGTCATCTTGAAGCTCGAAATGGGTACTCTCCGATGTGGCACCGTCTTTGGATTCCTTCAATTGGAGCAAGGACAACAAACACTTGGAAAAACGAATGTGGTTAGCGTTAGTGCAAAAACCAAGCATTCAAGAGGCGATTCACCAAACAAGTGTTGCCATCATGCAAAGCATATGGTGTGACAAAGGATTTTGACATGGCATGTAAGCATATCAATCAAGCACAAGCAAAGATATCATGGGGACAAGCATGTAAATGTGAGGTAGTGATGCAAATATGTGTGTCAAGAGAATAAGCATCTACCTCGAGGTCATAGCGAGCATTCGCAAATTGCTGAATGAAAGGTCTATGGTAGGCATAAGAATCATTCACAACACCAAATAAAATGAAGTGTCTAAACACATGGGTCAAGTGCAAGACAATCCAAGCATAACGTGCATAGGGTGTAGTGAATATAGTGTGGCACTCGACACAATAGAAAGAGCAATTGTTCATCATGTGTGAGGCAATCAAGTCAATCATGTGACAAGCAATGGGACATAGCATATGTCAAGAAATTATTTTGGTGCAACCAACCATATGATAGTAGCAAGTAGTCCGAGAATTGGATGCAACACACAAGGTATATATGTCATGAGGCATGGAAAGGTGAAAATGACAAGTCGAAGCAAGATCTCTAACATGTGCATAATCAAATGGTCCAAGATGACCAATAAGTCTCATGGTGCAAGCAACACAAGTAGTATGATCCGTCATATCCGTGCTCAAGAAAGATGTCGCCTCGAAGGTGTGTCCTTGTGCATTATTCACAATGCCAAGGCGCAAGCAAATGCGGTGTAGAAGCAAGTCGAGGTAGAATGGGTGAGGCTCTCTCTCAAGTGCTCGAATGGTGAACTCACATGAAGTGGAAGTTGAAACAAAATCCAAGTATCCTACACATGCACACAACAAAACAAAGAATGTATGCGCATGGTAGATAAACACATCATCCATCATGATGGTTCTCTTCTCTTGCACATAACCATTAGGAGCAAAAGTGCATGAAGAATATGATGCAATAATATTTATGTTCATGGTACAAGGCATATGGTGCAAAGAGGTAAGACAAGCATGCTTCACAAGGAATATGTCAAAATATCCAAATATATGTGAGAATGCTATGGGGGCAAACTCATTATCAAGACTAAAGGCATAGTTGCACTCAACACATGGGAAATCATCTAGCATGAGGGAGGCAACATATGGAGAGATAAGACAAGGAGTAATAACAATCATGTGTAAAGCATGTAGATGGTTGTCATCAACCGCATGAAATGGGCAAGTATGAATCATGGGTGATGCAACATAAGCAAGTATAGAAATCAAGTCGTGCAAACTAGTGGAGCGAAGATGCAACACACTAGAGGAAATCATGGCAATCATGTCATGTGAGCAAATAATAGGCATATGCAATGCACAAGACATATCGCAAGCACAAGCACAAAGCAAGATCATAGTATCATCATAGGCTTGGGGCACAAAGCAAACATGGCAATAACAAGTGATATCTCCACCAAGCTTGCAAATACACATACAAGTAGTAGAATCAATCATCATGTGTAATGCAAAGCATGGGTCACAAATGCATGGTAAAGGCATATGAATAAGCATGACATGCAAAGTGAACACGACAAGATGGGCATATAATATGTAATGGACAATAACCCATAGCCAAGTGAGGGCCATGTAGGAGAAATGCGTGATGTCTTTGCGTGAAGAGAGCGGTGGGAAAGACAATCCATGGGATCCCAAGCCATCATTTCTCACTACAACTTGTTTTGTCAACTCGTGGGATTGCGAGGTTGACAAGTATTCATGGGCACCTACACAAAAGAGGAACAAGCCAAAGAAAGTGTGTGCATGGTAAATGTACACATCATCCATCATGATGTGTATGTGCACGTGTGAGTTAGCACAAGATAAGCATCGCTCAAAGAAATTTGATACATGGTATAAGAACATGTCATCCATCACGAAAGAATAGTTATTGTGTATGACACGATGGGGACACATATTGAGCGTGCAAGTATAAGGCACATCAATAGCATTTTCATTCATGGGTAGCATATGGTGCACATAATTATGAGGATCATGCAATGGATGGGGTGTATCAAATTCTCCTAACATGTATGAGGAAACTATGGGGGTTTCCTCATGAGCAATATCGGAAACATCATATGGAGAAAATGGACAACATCCAAAACAATGCATATCCGAAGGTAGGTAGTCATGGCATGGCATATGAAATAAATGATGCAAAGAGAGCATATCAATATCATCACAAGAAAAACAAATGCCAATAACCATGGGCTTGTCATCTATGCCATATGTGCAAATTGGGTTTATTTTAATGGCATATGCATAGTCACTATGAAGAGATTGCAAATAAGACATATGGTTGATCTCATGCATAGCATATGACAAGTCAGGCGGATTATCAAACATGATGTGACCTAAAGAATTGTCACAAGAAATCCTATGTAACATGGCATCACAACTAATAGACTCCACATGAGAATCATCATACTCATCATAAATGGGCAAATCATCGCATGGGGAAATCTACTAGCATGAAGTATGCTACTAGGTTGATCAACATCATGCAAGAAATCAATGTCAAGAATGTCCACTAGTGGGACTAGAGCATCACCATCACCTTTGTTACCTTTGTCATTCCATTCAAGTGGTGTAGGTGAGGTACGAAAGACCAAATGGTGGTCATCTTCATCTTGATGGATCCATGTGGGGGGTGCATCATATTCCACCATGGCCATCTTCTTGTCCAAAGGAAGGACGAAGTCGTTGAGGATCGGGGCGTCATCATAAATGGGACCTAGCACCAAATGAGAAGACACGATAGAGGTAGAGGTCAAGTTGTTAGAAATTCAAATGGCCTCACGAGACCTATCAACTATCTCACTCTCTCTATGTGGTGATTCACTCACTCCCTCAAAGTAGGTGCACTCAATCTCACATATGGTGGAGTCACTCATCTCACTCAAGTGGTGGGGGTTGTGGCTCTCCTCACATGGAAAGTGGGGCAACTCATCACATATGGGGCTAGTGGTGAAGTCACTCTCACTCTTAATATGGTGGCAAAAGTCACTCAAGTCATCATACATCGCCGTGGTCAAAGGGAAAAGCCCATGCTCAACCATCTCGTCGCCATCACCGTGGATGAAGGCCGAAGATGGCACATCATCACTCTTCTCCATGACCGAAGGGAAAATCCCATGCTTGATCATCTCGTCATCGTCGCCGTGGATGAAGGCCGAAGATGGCACCTCATCACTCTCTCCTCCAAAGATGGAAACATCATCCTTGCTGGCCACCTTGTCGCTTGCCTCCAAGGCTTGGTCCTTGAGGGTCTCCATAGTCGTACTCGTCGCCGCGCTGTCTTGAAAAAGAGTCAAAGTAGACTCGGCATTATCAATGCCACAAAGAGGGATGGCGGTGAAGTCGAACTTGGGAGCATCATCTTGGAGCTCATCGGGCTTGGACATCATGGTGGTACTAGCCTCATGCTTGTCGTAGAGCTTGGTCGCCGCGATGTGTGCTTGGGGTGGAGAAGCCTTGGCCTTCATGAGTTCTTGTTCCGCCTTGAGAGCACCAATGTAGTAGTCGTCGAGGGACTTGTAGTTCTCGAGGAAGATAGTCTTGGAGATGTCTTTGTTCAATCCCATCATGAAGTGCTTCATCGAAATGGGGTCGTCCACGCCGGCTCGTCGCAAGGCAATCTTCATCTCCTTGAAGTACACATCGATGGACTTGGATCCTTGGATGGTGTTCTCCAATTGGCGTCGAAGTTGTTCCGTGTAGGTTGGAGGCACGAATTCTCGCCGCAAATCTCTCTTCATCTTGGGCCAACTCATGTCGTAGTACTCCGAAGATGTGTGAAACCACCATGTCGAGGCGTAGTCATGGAAGTTTCTTGTGGCGCACTTCACTTGATCTTCGGAAGGGACTTGATGTAGCTTGAGGTGGTCATCCATCAAGCGCACCCATTCGAGATACTCCTCGGGTTCTTGAGTTCCATAGAAAGGCATCGCGTGGTCGATGTCGAGGTCGTAGTAGCTCGTGAAAGTCGCGGACTTGAGCTTGGGAGCTTCTCTTGAGCTTAGTCTTGAGGTGCTTATTGGCGAAGATGTCGTATGTCCGTAGGCGAAGATGCCTTGAAGTCGCTTGGCGAAGATGCCAAGGGATATGGTGAAGTCGTTGAGCGGTTGTTGGTGTTGAGCTCTTGACCTTCACATTCTTGTTGGTGATGTGTCGATGCCGATGTGATCTTGCCGGAGATGGTAGCTCGGGAGCATGTGCTCTTGAGAGTCTTCTCGAAGATGAGGAAGATCACTTGTAGGACTTGATGAGGGCTTTGATCTCTCCATTTGAGCTTGCATCTCGGCGTCAGAGTTGTTGTTCGTGGCATCAAACTCGTCATTGTTGTAGACCGAAGGTGAAATGCCTTGCCTATCCATCACAAGACTCGAGAAGAGGTGAGTAGGAAATGCGATAAACAATACCAAGTTACGTTTTCCCAAAGTTGAGGATGTATCCCGTTTCACTCAATGTGAAATGAAAGAATAGTGGAATTGGTACGAGACTTTTTCACTCACACCTATTAATAAAGCTTATGGTGTAGCTCAGTGAGGATAGTGGCATAAAAATTTGATGCAAAATGTTAGCAAGAGTCAATAATGTTGAAAGAGATTCACAAATTTGCAAGTGAAACAAGTAGACCAATAGCAAAGAATGGCACACGGAAACACACACACGGATAGATAAATGGAGTCGTGCAACCAAGGAATGAGCACAAAATGTGGAATCCATGGAAAACGCTCGTGTTGCACAACTCAAGAGAGACACTAGCACGATTGCTCAATAGGCGGATACGACACTTGTGCACAACCTATAAGATGAAAAATGGATAAACTTTCTATCCCAAGTATGAAATATATGTATGGTTCCCGGTGTTTCTCTCAAGATGATCCAATATGATCACATATGACAATCTTATGTGCAATGTGGTATGATGCTATGGCACTTGCTTACAAGCTTCTTTGCTCTCTTTCTTTTGCTTAAAAGCTTTATTTCCTTTTTGTATGGCCACTTTTGCACAATGCACAAACCAAGATAGCAATTGTGTATATGCGGGAACAAACTTGTGACACAAGATATGGTACCAATATATGCACCACGATGATATGGTATGTATGCTATGGGAAGTATGATCACTAATGTGCACAAGTCACGTTGCCGACAATACTCAAATGGCTAGTCTCGATAGGCAAGTGACGCAAAATGGGCTAGAGGTTATCAATGCAATTGCAAGGGGAATGTACAATGGTGTCGTCGAGGTTACCGTCCTTGGTGCTGATGAGAGGCGGTGTTGCCGATGTCCACCCGTTCCTAGTTAGCTGAAACACATTAGGAAACGGAAAAACCGCAAACTCAAAATCTCCAAAGGCAAATGTCAAATGGTTGTAGCGGAAAAGCGGTGGTGGTTTGCACTCGGCAATGCGGAAGTGGAATGATGGGCTATACACGTGTCGGAGTTGAAGTTGCCATCCCTAAGTAGCCGAAACACCTTAGGAGACACAAGCCACAACTCAAACAAGCTCAAACAACAATTGGGTTAAGTTGATGTGGCGGGAGTGTATGGTGGGCAAGCCTATGCGGAAGTGGTGGTGGTGGTTGATGAAGGAGCAACTGTCCTTAAGTATCCGAAACACCTTAGGAGACTCGAATCACTACTCAAACAACCTCAAATGCAATGGGGAGCAAAATGGGTTAGGTTGCAAAAGTCGGTGGTGGTAATGCAGATGATATGGTGGAGGGCCTAGGTAAACTTGCCAAATTTCCAAAACATTGATGGATTCAAATGATGTTGGTGATATTTTTGTGGGATGGGTGATGTCAATAGCTTCAAAACGAGCTAAAAACGTCAAAAACGAACTCCGGATGAATTAGTTATGACCAAAACAAACATTCAGCTGTGTCAGTTTCAAAGTTAGCCGGACATCCAGGAGGAGGTCCGGATGATCCCGGCTTGGTCCGGATGATCCGGGAGTACTTCCGGATGATCCGGGTTCGTCAAGGCCGGTATGGGTATTCGGGTGCGTGGGTTATTTGGACGTCGGGGAGAGGGCCCAGCTGATCCGGGAGGTGTCCGGATGATCCGGGAGAAGGTCTGGATGATCCAGGCAAGTCAAACTGCTCGGGATTTCCTCTCGGGGACGAATTTTTGGGCGGAAATTGGGGATTTTGGGGTCAAAATTGATGAGATTTCGTGGATGGAAGGTGGGGAAACTTGGGGGAAAGCTAGACCCACTTGAAACCAAGCAAATCCACGGATCAATATCAACAAAACATCATCAAAACCAACAAATCACAAAAAAAAAATTTGGGGGCTATTTTTGGTGGGGATTTTAGGATTTAGGACGAAACCAACAAAATCAAGCTGGAAAACAAAGGGTAGGGGCTCCAAAAACGTGATCAACGTGGCTCATGATACCAAGATGATGTAGGGTAGAACCTTAGAGGCCGATCTTTCACGATTGGAGCGGATCCCTATGAAGAACACAAAGAACACGGGGAAGAACAGAGAGAAATCATAAGGGCAAACACTCAAGAACAAGTCCAATCACATATCCACTAAACAAGCAAACACACAAGATCACAAGGTACATGAACAACAAAAGGAAAGATACAAGGTAGAGTTCATCTCCAAGAGGAGGTCTTGATGGTATCCTAGACGGATCTTCCCGCGAGGGGGTCTTGATGATATCCTGCAGGATCTTCTCACATGGAGGTCTTGAACTCCATGGGAGTGGTAGTCTCTCTTTCTCTCAAGAGGAGGAGGTAGGAGCAAAGCTCACCTAAGAATGATCTATCATATTGGCTTCCTCTAGAAAGGAGGTGGAGGAGGTCTATTTATAGCCCAAGGGGCGAAGGGGTAAGTGAGGGGATGAATGGGTACACGGGCCTCAGCCCAAGTCATGCGTGCAGGCAAGGCCGGATGATCTGGACGGGGTCCCGGATGATCCGGGCGTCGGGGGTCCGGATGATCCGGACGGTGTCCCGGATGATCCGGCTTCAGTGGAAGCCTTCAGGTGTCGTGGGCGCGGTTATCCGGATGACCGGGGGGAGGTCTGGATGATCCGGCTGGGTCCGCATGATCCGGACGGACGTCCGGCTTGACTCCAGCAGCCTCTCCGTCTTCTTCTTCTCCTTTCTTCCGTCTTCTCTTCCATGCTTCCCTCGCGGACGGTGTAGTCGTTCCTTGGTGCTTGCACTCCTCCTTGACATCCGTGAAGCTCCGACATTGCCTATGCATGCACACGGGAGAAGCGTCAAGTAGTACACCATCCTCGAAGGGGTCAAGTGAGCACGTGTAAAGGAGATGATTCACCTTTTTGTATGTGAAGTAGATGTCGCACATGTCACTTGCCGAATGGACTCTTGACATGGTGATGTCCATTGGATGCTCCGCACCATATGGATTCTCCAACACCCAAGCTTAAACAACTCCAACTCCTTCTACCTCAACCAAGCCATCTACAAGCAACGACGACAAGTCGAGTTACAAGAAAACTTTGACAACCTCAAGTCATCCTCCTACTACAAGCAACTTCAAGCCGCGTGCTTCATCATCTACTCCAACCGATGAGATCGTCAAGACAAGTTCTATCAAGTGTTTCACTTGTGGCGGCCGAGGCCACAAGTCCTTTGAGTAAACCAACAAGCGCACCATGATCCTCAACAACGACGGAACCTATGACTCCATGAGTGATGAGGAAACGGAAGCCCTTGAGCAAGTGGCCATGCACCAGCGTGTGAATGAAGATGAAGATGATCAAGTCTTTTGTGATGAGGATTCGAGCCCTGCCCTCGTTGTCTTCAAAGTCTTGACTCTTCAACATCAACAAGACAAAGACCAAAGATGCCATATCTTCCACACCAAGCCGGCATAAATGGAAGGTCCGTCAAGGTCATCATCGATGGAGGGAGTTCTCACAACTTGGCATGTGAAGAACTATGCTCCAAGCTACAATTGGTCAAGATGAAGCACCCACACCCCTACAAGGTCCAATGGCTAAGCGATTCCGGCACTATACAAGTCGAGCATACGGTCAGAGTCTCCTTCAAAATCTGAGCAAATGAAGACACTTTCGAGTGTGATGTCGTCCCGATGTCCGTTTGCCACCTCCTTGTTGGTCGGCCATGGCAATTTGACCGCGGCGTCATCCACAACGGGCGTACCAATAACTATAGCTTCAAGATGAAAGGAAAGGAGTACATGCTACGACCTATGTCTGCAAGTCAAGTGATCACCGACAAGCAAGCCACCCATCATGGAGAAAAGAGTGAGAGAGTGACCCACCCAACAAAGAGTGAGCGCCACAAGCCAAAATCGAGTGCCTCCACGATGAGCAACAAGAAAAACTAAGTCATATTTGCCACCAAAAGTGAGATGAGAGAAGTGGGTGAGAACCCATCAAGTGTTGTGCACTATGTCCTCGTGTGCAAGGATGAGGCACCAAAAACTAACACTTCTCACGATCTACCTTTAGTGTTGTCTTCTCTTTTGCAGGAATTCCAAGATGTTTTCCCTGATGAGCTACCTCCAGGTCTACCTCCACTACGAGGCATTGAGCACCAAATCGACCTCAGCCCCGGAGCACCTCTACCTAACAAGCCTCCCTACCGCGTCATACCCGAGGAAACTAAGGAGATCCAACGGCAAGTACAACAACTCATCGACAACGGTCAAGTACGTGAAAGCTTGAGTCCTTGTGCCGTTACGATCATACTTGTTACAAAGAAAGACGATACTTATCGCATGGTTTCCGATTGACATCCCATCAATGCTATCACCGTTAGATATCGCTACCCTATTCCACACTTAGATGATATGCTTGATGAGCTTAGCGGAGCTGCCATTTTCTCTAAAATTGATCTTAAGAGCAGCTACTATCAAATACGCATCCAAGAAGGTGATGAATGGAAAACCGCATTTAAGACCAAATTTAGCTTGTATGAATGGCTAGTTATGCCAATGGGTTTATCCGAAGCACCCAGTACTTTCATGCGAGTCATGCACTTTGTTCTTCATCCCTATATTGGTGTATTTGTTGTGGTCAACTTTGATGATATTCTTGTCTTTAGCATATCCCTCAAAGATCATGTCACCCATCTTAGAAACTGTGTTGCAAACCCTTAGGAAAGAGCGACTTTATGCTAATATGGACAAATGCCTTTTTGGTGTTGATAAGCTTTTTTTTTGGGTTTTGTTGTGTCTTCTAAGGGTGTTCATGTAGATGAATCTAAGATCAATGCTATTAAAACTTGGCCCCAACCAACGAACATGCAACAAGTGCGTAGTTTTCTTGGTTTAGTCGGTTTCTATCATAGATTTGTGAAGGATTTTAGCACCATAGCTTCACCTTTACATTCCATGAGTAAGAAAAATGTGCCATTTGTTTGGGGACCATCCCAAGATACCACATTTAATGAGCTTAAGAATTTGCTTACTCATGCCCCCGTGCTTGCATTACCCAACTTTGACAAACCTTTTGAAATTCATTGCAATGCTAGCGGTAATGGCATAGGAGGTGTGTTAACACAAGAGAAGCGCCCCATAGCATACGTTAGTGAAAAACTTTCCAGAGCGCAACTCAATTATCCCATCTATGACAAATAGATATATGCTTTAGTGCGAGTTTTGTGTGAATGGGAACATTATCTTCAACCTCATGAATTTATCTTTCGTGCCAATCATGAAGCGCTTAAGTACTTAAAAGGACAAACTAAGTTGACCAAGCGTCATGCTAAATGGAGTGAATTCATTGAGTCCTTTCCTTATGTTATCAAGTACATCAAAGGTAAGGAAATGTAGTGGCGGATGGCCTTTCCCACATATGCACGCTTGTCACTAAACTTGAATTGAATGTCATTGGCTTTGAGCACATAAAAGACTTGTATGCGCATGATCCTACTTTTGCTATTCCTTATGCCAAATGTTTGACGCATACATGGGAACGATATTACATCAAGGATGATTATCTTATCAGAGCTAACAAACTTTGCATTCCCAAGTCTTCTCTTCGTTTGCTCCTTTTGCAAGAGGCTCATGGAGGCAGACTCATGGGACATTTTGGACGCGACAAGACATTTGTTACGCTCTCCAAGAACTATTTTTGGCCCAAGATATTCCGCGACATCTCACACTTCACCAACCGATGCTCTACATGTCGCAAAGCTAAGTCAAAGCTCAATCCCATGGTCTTTACATGCCCCTTCCTATTCCTTATCAACCTTGGGAAGACATTAGCATGGACTTTGTACTTGGTTTTCCTAGAACCCAAAATGGAAAGGATTCCGTGTTTGTTGTTGTGGAACAATTCTCCAAGATGGCTCATTTTATCCCATGCAACAAGATAGATGATGCTTCACATATTGCAAATCTTTTTTGTTGGGAAATGTTGCGCCTCCATGGAGTGCAAAAGACAATTGTCTCGGACCGCGACGTCAAGTTCTTGAGTTACTTTTGGAAGACTCTATGCGCAAAGCTGGAATCAATCTCTTGTTCTCTTCGGCGTACCATCCTCAAACCGACGGCCAAACGAAGGTGACGAACCGTACACTCTCCACTCTACTTCGTGTGTTGATCAAGAGGAACATCAAAGAGTGGTAGGAGTGCCTGCCCATCGTCGAGTACGCCTACAACCGCTCAAGACATTCGACTACTGGCAAGTCCCCCTTTGAGGTCGTCTACGGTTTCAACCCGTTGTCCCCATTGGACATTCTTCCTCTACCACTACAAGAGCGCACCAACATGGACGCGAGTGCCCGAGTGAACTACCTCAAGAAGATGCATGAAGATACAAGGCACACCATTGAGCGCCAAGTACAACGACTCGCGACCAAGCTCAACATCAACAAGAAACCCATGATATTCAACATTGGAGATCTTGTGTGGCTACACGTTCGCAAGGAGCGCTTCCCCAATGAACGCAAGTCCAAACATCTACCACGAGTCGATGGACCCTTCAACGTTCTTGAACGCTACAACAACAACGCCTACAAGATTGACATTCCACGTGACAAGTACTCCGTGAGCGACATCTTCAACGTCAATGATCTCTCCCCATACCATGGTGATGAGGATTTCGATCCGAGGTCGGATCTTTCCCAAGGGAGGGGAGATGATGCGGAGCATCCTACGGTCATCCCCATTGACCTACCATTGTCTCACCAAGTGCCAAGAGGACCTTTGACATGAGCACGAGCTAGAGCTCTCGAGACCAAGGTGACTTCTTTCCTTAGTGATATCTCATACGATCCTCTCGAGACATGGCTACTCCCTAAGTCCAGAATGTTGTGCATGATTAGGTACCAAGAGAACCCTCCTGAGGATGCACATGAAGATGGTCAAGCCCCCAAGTTCATGGACGAAGAGGAACGATGGAAGGAACCAGAGAAGTCCCCAGGACCCGGACATCCGGCCCCAAGCCCCGGACATCCGGCCCTTGAGACATCTACCACAGCCGCAGCCCAGCCAAAGCTACAGGCCCCGGACATCCGGCCCAGGCCCCGGACATCTGGCACTCAGCGAGCAGCTGGACATCCGGCTCGACCCCCGGAAATCCGGTGCCCCATCACAGAAGATGAACCCTGCCAGCCAGGACATCCGCCCCGGCACCCGGACATCCGGCACCTCGCGAGTGCCCGGACATCCGACCCGACGCTAGGACTTTCGGCCACCCCTGTCTACACACAGTGTAAAGGGTTGAGCCCATGTATCCCTTTGCTCCCCTAGACTATATATACTCCTCCTCCGCCCTCTTTGTAAGGTCAGCGTTGGGTTGTCTCATATGTGAGATAGAGCTTCGCTCATCCATCCGGATCTACTCCACCGCAAGGGACTAACACCTCTTCGAAGAAGATCCATTTGGATTCAAGACCCCTAACAGGAAGAACTCAAGACCTCCTCACGGAGAAGAACCGGTTACCCTATGTATCGTCCCTTGTTGGATTCGGATCGTGTATCTCTTTGTGTTTCGAGGATCTAGCATATGTGTGACCATCTCTTGTTGGTTGAGTGATTTCTCTTGTGTTTCCCCTCATTTTCCCCTCGTGTTTTTCATGTTCTTCGTAGGATCCCCTGCAATCGTGAAAGATCGAGCATCTAGGGTTCCACCCTACATCATGTCCCCCTTGTTGTCAAAACATAATCACGACCTCTTTTTGCCTAGTATTTTCTTCTACGGGCAACATGGAACTACATGATATCCATGCTGAAATTTAAACTTATTCAGGGTTCTTTGGCCTTTTTATAGACTAATTGAGTTTCCTAGGAATCTAATGTCCAGAATTGAAATCTGAACTACAAATACATGATCAAGTTCACCAAAATGGCTAGAAAAATTGTACATGCATGTGTCCTTGGGTGCATGTTTAATTAGGTCCCATGCCAGGAATGGGAACGAATTACAACCGTGCTGGCGTCCTGGCTCATCCTCAAACATTTGGAATCTCGGGTTATAAATCCCCATAAGATCCAAATCTCACCAGAAAGTCATCAAAGGTGGCATGGTGTCACGTCATGGCACATATATGTGGTGGTAAAGACATTGCCAATTTGGGCCAAGCTTTATTACAAACCTCTTACAAACTGGGGCTTCTCTCAAGGAAGCCTAATGGTCCCGATAAGGAAACGTGTTCCCCTTGTGGCGAATCGTAGTCGCTCCCTCTTTTCGCCTTGTATTTTCTTCTACGGGCAACATGGAACGACATGATATCCATGCTGAAATTTAAACTTATTCAGTGTTTGTTTGGCCTTTTTATACACTAATTGAGTTTCCTAGGCATTTAATGTCCATAATTCAAATCTGAAGTAGAAATACATGCTCCAATTCACCAAAATGGCTAGAAACATTATACATGCATATGTCCTTAGGTGCATGTTTAGG